>NC_073696.1:264710172-265025465 GCF_029784165.1 Wyeomyia smithii | reverse complement strand
AACAGATTTCGTCTTGCCGAATCGCATCGCGCCGTTATTTGCGTTCTGCATGACCGTAGCCAAACACTAAGCGACGCAAACACGTAATAATAGTCAGAGTATGCATGTAGATGAAGATAATTAACTTTGGATTATAGCGCAAAACGAGAAAATATTAACCCTTCAAATAATCATTTGTGTTCTTCAAATTCAGTTGTTCAATTTAATATCCGATGAAATGTTTGTTTATTATCTGATAAAGCTCTTATATAGGCCAAATGATGCATTCCCAATTTACTAGGTCCATAACTCTGCCGACCGTGCTTGGGAAAGCTCGGTATAACGACCAATCAGAGGTCGAATTTTGTGTTTTGACAAGGCTTAAAAGTTTTCAATAGTACAATAGTTCGAATGATAAAATTGCAATTTCATGCATCTGGTAGGAATCTTAGAAGATTTTCTAATCGATTGCTGCAAAAACGAAGGAAATCCATCGAAAACTAACGGATTTATTAGCATTTGAAATTTTTCTCACTTTTTTCAGTTTTAGATTTTCATTTTACATCCCTATGTAGCCGAACTTCCTGAGAGAAGTATTCTCATTCAAAATTAAATCTTCAATAATTCATTTGTTGTCCTTATAAGAACAATTGTTCAAATTATCATAGGATGTAGTGTTTATCTTACATCTCTGTGTTACCTTGATAGTGAGGACTAAGGCGCACGGTCAACACAATGAGAAAGGTGTTTTCACATTGAAAACTAGACACGGCTTTACTGGAGGAAGTGTTGGCAAATGCATCTACCGCTAATACCACCGCTATTATACGAAAGCGCGTCGTTTCATGTGGGGAATGTCAACAACGAAAAATGACGCGCGTCTAAGCATAACCCGAACTGTTTCGCCTTGCTGCTCCCATTTCCCTTTACATCGGCCTCAGGGAAGTACCGGCTGCATCTGCATCTACCGCTGAGGCTGTCACTATACTGCTATTGGTACCAAAAGCTATTAACTCTTCAAATAAGTGTGTTATTTGTTCTCAAAAGAACAATTGTTCAATTCAAAATCGGATTTACGCAATCGCATCTCTGTAATATTACCGACAATAATATTCTTCTGAAAAAAATGATACAACTTTCCCATTAGGCCTCTGCCATAATAGACGCGAAAAGCGACGCGAACCGTTTCGCTCGACTGTAGGTTAATGTACAGCCATCAGTAGAGCTGTGCATTAACCTACGGCCGAGCGAAACGGTTCGCGCCGCTTTTCGCGTCTACTATGGCAGAGGCCTTAGAGAAAGTTGCTGGCTGATGTATTCACTTCATGCAAGCCTGCTGCTGATGCTTCCCGCTACCACGCTGAAACAGCATTTTAGTGAAGGGAGTGTCGTTGCATCAGCTGACCCTGCTACTATCGTTGCTGATATACCCGCTGCAACAGCTACGCTATGCATAGCCATGCCACAGTTGTGGCCGCTTTACGCTGGCCCAACTGTTGAGCAACTGCAACGCTATCCGTAGCCATGCCACAGTTGTGGCCGCCATTGGTATCCGCTGTACCTGCATCTGCTGGCCCTGCTGCTATCGATGGTGAGATCCGCTGAAACTGCTACGCTTATTCGCAGCCATGCCACAGTTGTGGGCGCTATCCGCTATCGATGGTACCCACTGCTCACTCCCGCTGCTGCTAAGGGAGGACTGCTGTCGTCGCTGTTCAGAACTACTATGAGCGGCTTCGACTAAAACAGGCTCCTATATAGGGATGAAAATAGGAATGAATTATTTTACGTACGTGGTGGAATGATATAACTTGAAAAATATGTGTGACTTCATTCTGGTTCAGAGCGATCATTTGATAAGCTCCAGCTCTTTTTTCAGTTTCTAAAGTTTTTCCTCAGTCTCGTAGCACGGATGCACAAAAATGATTTCTTGTCGAGCCGGACCGATAGCACTCTCATTGAAGCAACAAAATAACATGTTTTGTGTCGTGTTGTGCAGCTTGGTTGAAGAAAATGTTCCTGTCCCCATGTCGCATGTAAGCAGACTATTGCGTTCAGTAGACAGTAGATAGTGTATCCAGCGAATAAACACCGATGGTGCTCTCACACACGCAACGGTTTTAACCCGTATCTTATTGCGGTTTGTAACATCAAGCGATTTCGTTTGCTCGCTGTTGCGTGTTGCATCATGTTGCAACTTGGCAGCTGGGAGACGACGAAATTCTGTTTACGCTGATTGATTGAATCGACTTCATATTAGCTCTGCATAGTCGAACTAACTGCTTTTGTGAATGCGTTCTAACAGGGCAGTTTATTATTCAATGTCGGTTATGCTGATCGCAGCCTTTGCGCTGCCCCTACAATGGGGAGTTTACTAAATAAAGTAAAAATTAGACAACTACAACAGAATTTGATTGCATCCCGCACAGAATGTCTGCTTGTGTTGATGCCAGAAAATTATTAACCTTCAATTATTTTTTTTATTTGCCTTCAAAAAAGCATTTTGCTGTTCAAAATCGGTTGCTAATTACAACCTTTGAGCTGCCCTAACATTGGGGGAATTAAGATACACGGACAACATGCACTGTGGAAGCTATTTCACATTCAGTAAATAAGACGGGTGCGACAAATTTAAATTGCTAGGATGCAACACAGAATACTTGCTTGCGTTGACAAAAATTATTAACTTTCAATGACTGGTTTATTTGCCTTAAAAAAGGCATTTTGATTTCCGAAATTGGATTTCCTGATGGCAGTCTTCATGCTGCCCCAACACGGGGGGAATAATGGCTGTCTGGCGACACACGCTGAGAAAAACCGCGCTGCTCCTGAGACGTGGTGACCAACCACAGGGCTAGTGCTGCTGCTAAGGAAGGACGACTGCTGTTGTCGCTGTCTAGAACTATTATGAGCGGCTCCGGCTGAAACAGGCTCTTATATAGGCCAAATAGCATGTTTTCAATTGCAAGGTATATGATTCTGTCGACCGTGCTTGGGAAGCAAGCATATAACGACCAATCAGAGGTCGAATTTTTCGTTTTGACAAGGCTTGACTATTTTCAATAGTACAATAGTGTGAATAATAAAATTACAATTATCTTATTTTGGGAAGAATCTTAGAAGATTTCCCAATCTATTGCTGCAAGAACAAAGGAAATCCATCGAATACTAACCGATTTATTAGCATTTGAAATTGGACATATTTTTCACTTTTTTCGGTTTTAGATTTTCATTTCACATCCCTATGTAGCCGAACTTCCTGAGAGAAGTATTCTACTTCAAAACCGAACAGTTAAGTCACGCATTAGACTTTTATACTGAAAAAAATCGTTTTAGCGCTGAAAAGTCGTTTAAAAAAGAATCGTGTGTAAGTAAAGTTTTATGTATTTATTTATTTATTAATTTATTTATTTAAATTTCCTCTCACACCATGGTCTTAATGATATGATTTGAAAGCTTTTCTAAAGATAAAAAGACAGGTCGCAAGCGTTGTCTGAAACTGACACAAGAAACATTAAAGTCGAAGACGTGATAGCTTTCTTTGAAACGTCTGCGTATGGTGTTAACTGGATCGTTACTACCGTAAACGGTTTTCCTTGGTTCTGGCAGAATAAGTTGCCTTGGACGCAGTACTCGTTCTGGGACATTCTCGTGCACTCCAGCAAGCTGGAACTATCGATTTCTCCGCGTAGTATTTTAGCGCCAAACACAGCTTGGTTTATATCTCGACGGGACTCCAGCGGCTCTATACCCAATAGGGCACGTCGATGTTCGTAAGGGGGCAGGTCGTTAGGAGGCCATGGAAGTCTTCTTAGCGCACGACGGACAAATTTCTGCTGAACAGATTTGACTCTGGATTTTCACAGAGCTTCATATTTTTTTCCGTGTTGGGTATTTTCGTCACTGCGACCAATAAGAACTAATATCATTTGATAAAAATTGCCGGACATCGGCATAACAGATGTTCCGAGTCTTCTTTTTCTATGCCACATACTCGACATGTATCATCTTGAAGTTTTTTCATAACCTTCCAATGATAACGGCTCGGACAATGCCCTGGTATTAAAACAGTATACGTACTTAGATCTTCTTTTGAAAGATCTAGTATTTTACGAGTCATAGAAATGTTCGGTGTGATGAAACGCTTCGACTGCCTACCGATGAGGGTGTTTGTCCAGTTGGATTCCACTTTCAGAGTTTCACATGCTTTTAGTTCCATTCTAAGGGAACAAGAGGATATACCACAGAAGGGTTCTGGTCCTATGAACTGATGAGACGATACAAGTCTTGCCAGTTCATCGGCTCTTTCGACCCAATATAAGTCTACTTGATTATTACGACCCAGTGTTTGGAATGATTGAACACACTCATATGCTTCCTATGGTGACCAAACGACCGACGCGAACTCGAGTATCGAACGAACTAGGGAACAATAGAGAGCACGTGAGCAGATGGGTTCAATAAAGTCGTTTGCAATTTTCAGAACAAAACCTAGTTGACGATTGGCTTTGTTGAATAGAGCGCTATGATGCAGCTTGGGTGTGAGTAGTAGTAAAGAAATACTCCAAGATCCTTGACTTCGTCAACCCGTTCAAGTTCTGAGACGTCGATATGAGATCACGTAACACTTTGACACACTCAGGAAGTTTGACTTGCACCAATGAGAAATTCATCCAGTAGTTTCTGGAGTTTATTACAATCAGCTTCATTTAGTATTATCAGGTAGATTTTCAAATCGTCAACGTAGATTATTACTTCACCACTCGCAAGAAGTATCGTCTCGACATTAAAAAATATCACAAACAGTACTGGACCTAGATTGCTTCCTTGAGGCACGCCCAAGAAGAGGGTCAAGTTTCCTGATATAAAACGATGTGAACTCGCACAGGTTAGTGTCCACCGAGCGTTTGGGATAGAATCCATGTTCGGCGATGCTAATATAACTCCTACAAGAGCTGAACAGCATATCCTTCATGAAGATCTCGAAGCATTTTGATCCAGCTGATAAAGAAGTTATGCCACGATAATTGGAGATGTCGAACTTATACTCTTTCTTGTGCACCGACAGCATATGGGAAATTTTCCATTCCGAGGGAAATATGTTGAATTGATGTTGAAGCGATCTATTAATCGGGACCTGGCTTATAGGGCTGCCTTAGTTTCTGATCGCAGCTTCAATCATCGTAGCGTTAATATTGAACATGTCGAAATCTATCAGAGAAAAACGTTACATAAGGAACTTTAGATGAATAACTAATCTTTTTGCCGGATCTAAGCTCTTCGAACCCATCGTTCACAGTGCGATTCTAAACAGCACCAGAAGCTAAATATCAGTTGATCGAATACTTTTACATAAGCCTTCTAAACTCGGTATACCTCAGCGACTGATTTCATGGCTGAGCTATATTTTAGCTATATTTTAAGCCGCACTTAGCGTATTCAGCTGGATTCCACAGTTTCACGAACATTTAGAAAGACTTCTGGAGTCCCTCAGGGCAGTAATCTGGGTTCACTGCTGTTTGCTTTGTACTTCAGAGACGTTGCCATTCAGCTAGGCGCCGGGTGCGTATTTGTTTATACCGACGATCTGAAGATTTACCTTGTTGTGAATTCTGTCCTGGACTGCCACCGCCTGCAAGCACTGTTGGACACGTTTGCTGACTGGTGTAACAGAAACAAGCTCACAATAAGCATTGCTAAATGTGTGGTCATAACATTCCCTCGTTGTTATGTAACCATCATATTTAATTACCAGATAAATGGATGTGTCCTTCAAACGCGTGGATCAGATCACAATTTTGGAGTTATGTTAAATCACAAGCTCGCTCTCAATCAACATTCTACTGCTGTCATGTCCAAAGCCTCGGAACAACTTGGTTTCATCACCAAAGTCGCTCGATTGTTTCCTTTCTCGAAACGGGCTTGGAAAGTGTCCATAAAACCAGTCGTGATAAACAACATAAACTGATCTAAAACAGCACTTTGTAGACTGCGTTGAAAATTCGGTAGTTCCACATTCCGACTTATCACCCTTTCAGTATATTAAATATATTATCTCCTCTTTTGATCCACATATTTACATTCCAGTTGGACATCAAATGCGTCCTTTTCGTCATCCTCACTTCTTACGTGAGGGTTGTACACGTTGATTATACTGACATTGAAGAATATACTTACTCACTTTTCTGATTAAACATCCCTCAGGTCTTGTGGAATCCGTAGTAGGCACGACTTCCAGCTACGATACCAATGATCCGAAGTACAAATGTATCCACCACCTCGAACTAGGGATGTGCGAACGGCTCACGAAACCAGTTCTTTTAGCGCACCAGAACTAATGGTTTGCTCGAACCCCAAGTTAACCGAGACAACACGAACTGTCAACGCTCGTAAATCATTGTGAACCATGAGCCGTTCATATGAGTCGGTTCAAAACGGTGAGTGAGCGGTTCAGAGTCGCTCTTGCAAAAGAGCCGTTTCGCCCTCTCCTACCTCGAACTTATCTCCGTCGATTGCTACGCATTTGCCGATACGAGCCCTATCGCGTTCATTTCCACCTGCTAGCACACACTTACTCTCCAATGTATTCACTTTCAATCCAACTTTTTCTACTTCAGGTTTCAGCTTGATGATACTGTTCAGCGACCGCCTGGAACGTTCTTCCGACAAGGTCCACGTCGCACAGTGCGTTGAATGTATGGGAACGCGGGACAAAAATCAAAACAGCCATTCTAGTATTTTTTTTTTTTTCAATTGGTGTGACACGAAAAATGTTTAGTACCAATGAGAGCTACTATTTGCACAATTGACGAATGTCAAATACGTCATCGCAAAAATGTCTCAAAGGCAATTTTTTGTACAGAAGCATAAAATGATAATTTTCCAAAAATATTATCCATTTCGAGATAAGAGGCTTGAAAAGAATATTAAAATAATTCCTAGGCGATGAAAAAGTGACCTAAACGCCATACCATTCAGTTTTTATGATTATTTCTAGTTAATTTTCTGTTAGTTGTGTAAATTTACGGTTTACTGTTGCAAAACATCTAGACATTGTTAATCCAGGAATCTTTCATGTGTTTTGCACATAAATTACGTGTTATACATAAAAATAGGGGACAGATGTACGACAAATCGCTCACTCTTGATTCCAGAGGCATCATTCGAAAATGCGAATTTCGGTTGAAAGAGCAAACGCAATGGCAATCACTTCCAAAGTTTGAAGGACATTCCAAATAAGAGGAAAAAGTGAAATACAGAGAGGTACTTTGGGGTACTTTATTTGACAATCGATTTTAATTCGAAAGTGTCTTTTTTCTCTAAGCATAAATAAGCATGACTAAGAAGCCTTTAACTTCCAACTGCGCTATGTTATGTCTCAATAGTAACATGAAAAATAGAGTAGTTACATGCCTCTACCGTTGCCGTTTTGGTTGTAACATGGAAAGATATAGAGTATATTAAAAAATAAATTTGAAAACTAAGATTTTTTTTTGAAAATAACGTGTCACTTGAATAGTTGAAACCAGTGCGCAGTAGATGCGTGCCATAATCGTATGAGTGAACTTGGGAGATTAATAATATCATCACAGTATGTCTCAAACATGTATAAAACATACCAGCATAGAGAATTGGTTCAGTAAGAAATCCACTTTTTTGATTTTTGTCTATGGAACGTTGCACTGTGCGTCGTCGGCGTAGCAGATGAATTGGCTAGATTCATAGAAGATATTGAACACCTGCAGAAGTAATGTTGAATAGGAGGTAGGAAAGACTGTCGCCCCGTAGTAGTACCTTGCGTGTTTCAAACGGGCTTCCAAAAATTTTCACATAACACTGGCCTTGAGCAGTCGTCAGTTTTGCAGGGGAAACCATTTTCGTTCATGAAATATATGAACAGGTTTTGATTTTGTCCATTGTCAATCGCCCATTCACAAGACCGGCTTCATAACTTCCCACAGACCTTCATGCTAGCGACGAGAGACGCCGAAACATGATCTGAAAGAGCAGTAGGCAGCGTTGAGAATCTGGATCTGGAATCTGAAAGAGCACTTTGTAAAATCCTGATCACTCGGTAGTTCTCACTTTCAACTTGCCACCCTTCTTGTATATTGGGCATATTACTCCCTCCTTCCACTCCACCGGTAACTGTATCAGACTATCAGCCACTACACTCGGTTAGCCAACCTATCCGGGCCGAGCTTGATAAGCTCCGCAACGATGCCTTTCCAGCTGATTTGTTGCGCTCGAGCTGCTTGATGGCATCCTTAACTTCACCTATCGTGGGAACCGGAATGTCTCCCTAATTTACTGTACTGACAAAGTCGCAATACAAAACCTAGGCGGGATGCGTTGGGTTTCTTGTTGATCTTACGGGTTTATCGAGAATGATATAGGTGCTCCATTTTCTCCAGGGAGGTGGTGAGCTTGTCAAAACCCATATACTTGCCGCGTTACCGATATGCACCGAATTTTTGGCTTTTAGGGTTACTATTTTCTCCAAATTAGAGTGACCAAATTTTTTTTTTGCAAAATTATAGTTATTTTTTTACTTTTAATTGAAATAAATTGTGTAGAAACGTCGGTGGTTCGTCGTATCGGGAGTACCGAGAGCAACCATTTTCGTAATCCAGTTTTGTCGTTAGAAAATCTGAAGTAAACCAGGAAGTTTCACATATTGGAGACACAAATCCAAAAATCCATTCTCGACCCTACCTGTAAGAGGAAAACCTGGCGTCGGCTGTATTCAAATCGGTTTGGCACAATGGTATTATGTGCAACATTCTTTGGGGGCTATCAACTTAGTTTAAAACAGTGTGCTTATTTCGCTTGTTCAACTGATCTTGGTTATCAACCCTAACTTAGAATCCAAAACACAAATACTTAGAATCCTACACAAATTACACGACTACTACGACCGTGCCGATACAATCAAAACAAATGCTACTCTGACGCCATGATGATTTTGATGCTAGGTATGAAATTTTTGCTCAACACAACCCCCCAGATTTTCTCACACTCCAGCTCTTTCCGGCGTCGCTTTTTGTCCCAGAAAACATGGGTCTACTGTTATCGTTTCTGTACGCGAATCATTGCATCACGTTTCGACGAGTCCTTTGTTGTAGCATCAGTACCTGCGCTGCATTCTACTAGTCTAAAATTGTTTGACACTCTCCGTCGAACCAGCCGTTACGTCGATTTCTCTCAATGAACCCAATAGCACCTTCCGCTGCGTTATTAATGGCTGCTACAGCTGCGACAGTATCGTTTTTTCTTACCAAAACGTTACCCATCCGCTAAGTAACATGGAGAACAGACACTGTTTTGAGCTGCACCATTTTGATGAACAGACGCAAGGCTAAGCATTTCGTCTATCGCCGAAAAATGATCAACAAGCCTATGAACGATGTCAAACATACGAACCTTCAATAAGTCGGAACGGACTCCGGTTCTGCCCAAGAAATTGAAAAACTTGCAGTTCCAGTCTTCAACTATCCCAAACTGTATTTAGTTAACCATGTTGTTGTTTAAACTAGATCTCGTCCGAATTCCCTCATCTGTAATTTGGCTTCATTGCTAACATTTTCCAAGCCACTCTAACGGGCACTGTAATTCACCTAAACCTACATGCAATCACACTAGTATTATTCTCTGTGTTTACAAAATTCCAGAAGATTGCAAACTAAACGGAAGTTTCTTACAATTCTATCAGCAAGTAACGAAATCTTTTTCAAAGAATGCCTTCGCATTCGTCAAATATACTTTTAATACATGTCGTCGTCACTGTATCGACTATTTAAAAAAATTACACAGTAAGAGTTTTCCCAGTGAAGCAAACGCTATTGATTTCCCAGGGTCCAATAGAGCTACTACGTTTCATACTTACTCACAAGCTGGGCTGAACGAAAAAAAAACCTCACATCAGTATGCTTTCCTCTACGAGCGCAATGCGGTAAACTGATGGAACACATCTAAAATGTGTGGATCGATATCCGACGTGAACAGAAGACTTTCGAGTGTACTGCTGTATTTCTGCACTTGTTCGTGATGCTAAAATGTCACAAGAGTCCCATTGAAATTCGACCGATTATCACTATTGACAACAAAACCTACCAGCATGAAAACCTGCTGCAATCGCCCAACCGTCCAACGGTACCAGTCGGTATCGTAGTCCCGGCCGTCAGTGTCACACTTAACCAGATGTTCGGACAAAATCATGATGAAACGCTGGAAAATAATCAGAAACAGTCGTTTCTGGTCAACGTAAGCTGCCTCCAATCGCTCTTCCATCCGTTCTACTTGCTCCTCCGTTGGTTTGTCGGAATCATCCCCAGCAGTCTTCTTACGACGGCGTGCGGGTGCCGTTGCCCCCGGTGTTGCTTCTTCCTCAGATTCACTCGAAGAGGACTCGGCGTTCCGATCTAAGCGGTCTTTTGCGTCACCAAGTTCCTTGCCTACAACAAAAATCAATTACCTCTACATTTAAAATGAATGAAATGTGATCGCTATTACTAAGTTTGGTGACATGTTGATTCATCTTTTTTATGGTCAAATGCAAAATCTCCCACAAGTACATCTTGGTGAATTCTCCGACCATTTCCTTTGAAAATACCCATGTTGCGACCGCCGAACATTCGACAATCTGTGTCTTCAGAAGCTTGTCGATAATCACCACCATCATCTGCTGATGGTAGCTCCACAGCTCGTAAACATTGTGAAGAATGCAAATTTGCGCTTCTTCGGTTTCTGCCAGAGCCTGAAAGTTGGAATAGTTGATAACAAAAAATTCACCCATGGGTAATAGTAGAACTAACCTTAAAAACCTGATGAAACTTCGAGATGGCTGCGAAAGTATGGGAGAAACTTTTCGAGCCGAGATTAAGTAACGTTTGAACGAATGCATCAATCTTCAGCGGATTGAACGTCGACTCGACCATATCGTTTTCCGAAGTCTCTCGCGGATTAGGTAAATCCTTCAGCTCGTTCAGCACATCCTCCGGAGTGCACTTCTGACGGATGGCAACCACCAGCTTGTGGGCAGTAGCCGTCCCTGGTAGGGCCGCTGAAAATAGAAACGAAAGAGAAGAACAAAAACATAAGTACATAAATCTGCCTCCGGTATCCAGTAACTACAACCAAAAGCTTAACAGATTATACGGGTAAAAGTGAAAACATACAGGCCTTGCACATCAGCCAGTCGCTGGTCCGTTGCATTTTCGCGCATCAGACCAATTGGCGCTAGATGCCGCAGGAAAGGATAGCAGAGGTGTAGAAAAGATGGTGCTAACAGCAACCGCAGTTGCCGAGAAGAAAGTACACACTTCACTTTTACTACAAGATCATACCGTTCAACATAAAGGTGGAGAAATTAACTTTTCACGTGAACATAAGGTACAAAGCTAGTATTTCGAATTTCGCTTCTGTGTAACACAGTGATCAGTTGCGTTTTTTTGCAAATCATATCTTATAATCAGTAAAGCTACTACTTGATCTTCTCTCAGACACTTGACCTTTGTTATAACGTAATTAATAAATCACGTTGAAAACTCAAAAAAGGATACACTTGAGTTTACGTAGCGCGATTAAAAACCCCGTAAACTCCGAAGCCATTTCATTAGCTTTTCCTATATCATGAAATCACATGAACACAATCCCACTAGAAAAAAATGGCTCGCTTGGATATGAAATTTAATTATACATTTCAATCTCTGTTTTCACTTTATATCAACCATTTAAACATACAATTAAACTCATCTTCAGTAGAAAAGAGCCAACTGAAGGTTGAAATCCTCGCTAATGAAAAAAAAAAATAACAATGAAACTAAACTAAACTTCTGAAAGTCGATAGTTAGGATATGCACCCAATTATGTAACACCGTGTTTTCATAATCGAACAGCAAGTAAACCCCCTTTTTTCAAGTTAATTTCCTTACAAAAAGTCCCCCGCCAAATTTGCAATTACAAATTTAATTACACGTGTGATTGCATAATTATCCACCGCCTAACTGCTGCACATATCATGATGAACCATATCCGGGAAAACCGCGGCAGCCCGTAACAATGGTTCACCGAAAAGCAGAAGCAATTTGTCATAAAGGCAAGCACCTTCCGTCAAATAACAGCCAACACTCGACAGTAAACCCCCCGGTGCAACAAACATACCTTCGACTATTCTTCTACTGCCGCCGCTCCAAATGAGCGTGTTCGATGTAAACAGACATAATTTTCCGCTGTTACAGTTTCCCCCCCTCGATAGCCAACGCATTTATAACAGTTCGCAAGTTCGCATGCAGGTATGCATTTTGCGAGCTTGCAATTGCTGCTCTGTCCATTCAGCAAGTATTTTGTTTTTATGATTCGACTTAATCGACACAAGGCCGTTGCAATTTTTTTTTTCGTAATCAATCTCACAACGCCCAACAAGTCACGAAAAGCCTACGAGTGATACGAGAGATCGTTCACACTACGATGAAATACGCTTGCGATTGATGGAAAAAAAAAATACTGCAGGATTCAAAGCCCCCCCGGTCGAATGAAAACTGACCGGATAATCGGCTCTACCGCGGTGGTGTGAATGCTTTCCGAGAAATGCTGATCAGGAGCGGCTGACGAAAATTCAACGCACGAAGAATTGGAAAGCTTGTGCTGCGATATGGCACGCGATTTGTGTTCGCATCGAATGCACGCGAGGTATTTCGTATCAATTCTATTTTTATACTTTATAGTCTCAACGAAATGTCTTCGGTTAGTTAGAATTTAAAGTAACGAATTGTTTATCCTTCAACATTCATGGAATGTTTAGATACGATTTTAATCGAGGAAAACATACAAAAGTCAGTTCCGTAAGAAGTGAAAATTACCAAAAAAAAAAATTACCATCTTTTTTCAATTATCTTAATTCCACATGCTTAAGATTGCAACGAAATATTTTCAAAAATTCATTCGAGCTAGATTTGAAATCTCTAGACATCCAACCAGCAGAAGATTATCTCGAAGAGCCATAACTGTCGCATTAATTGGTTTCCGGCAAAAATTGATTAAGCCTTCTTGCAAGGTTTACTAGAAAAAATAAAAACTTTACTGTAATTGAAGTCAACACTGTATAATCAATCAAAGAAAATTTTTGTCTATAAAAAGAAAGTTTGATTAGTAATAGTACAAGCATGTCAAGATTCTAATTAACTAATTTAATCGATTTTTTTTTATTTGTGGTTCTGCAAAGGATTGCCCCTATAAGATCCATGATGAAAAGTCATTACGCTGTCTCGTCCAAAAATGCCATCTGACCCGAAATTCCTCAATATTTTTCTCTGTCAACTAATGGAGTCTCAGAGACCAAAAACCATTGCCATACGCACGGCTTTGCTGTTCGTAAAAAAACACATATGTGAGTGTTCGTTTAGGCTAAGTGTTATTGAAGGGCCTTGCAAGCTTTTCTCAATGAAATTGGATTATATAGGGTAGGGAACGGCTTAAGCAGTAGCGCCTATTTTAATCAGTCGAAGGAAACAGTCCTCAAACTCCTGAATTTTGATCAATATCGACAATTTCAATGATGGAAACGAAAACATAGATTGTCTAGCTGTCTTACGAATATAAGAAATACCGTTAATCACAAAGCAATCTGTGAACAATCACCAATTGAAACAAATCGAGCTATATTGCAGCCATTCAGGAGCCACTTCGGGAGCTGGAGAAAAACGCCTGCAAAACAGATGCAAACTGCTTAAAATAGGTTCGGGGTGATTGGAATAGTGTCCCTCGATTGGTAACTTCAATTGATTATTGTTAAAGTTTCCTAACTTAGTTTACAAACTGAAAACAAGTTCTGACAGAGAAAAAGATAGAGAGATGATTGATATACTTCTGTTTGAATTTCACCCAACACATTTCGAGTATTTCGTCTGAATACACAGGCGGTTCCTAAAGCTGCTTAGAATATGTTCCCTACCCTATGTTCTTTTAGATTAAACGAAGTTGTAGCCTGATTAGAAAAATAAGTTAAATAAGTAATGTGCGTAGGGCATTTAATTTTGTAGTGCTAGTGATTGTGTTGATGTTGATTGTTGCAATATTGTAGCTTACAAAATCCATTCTAGTTTTCGGAGTTTTTGTGTGGCAGTTTGTTGGTTGTAGTGATGGTAGTGACGATACTTCTCTTACCAGTTCTGTTCTACAGATATCGAAATAAACATTCCCGATATGGTTGGTGAAACTTGACAATTTCATTGACCGAAACAACCTCGGAGGAGTTTCATCTCTTTCGCTTCATCCTCCATGCGCGGACGCAATCTGTAGAGTTTGCCATCTGCAGTCAGTTTCGTCGACTATGCCTTGTGCTATTTCATGGTTGATCGTCTTAACGAAAGTCCGACCTAAACTTCGGTTGAGGGCGTTTAATTTTGTCGCATTTCATCACTTGAACGGTTGCCACAAATTCGTGGAGATTATCGAATGATGGTTTTCGCAGTTCATTCGCGTAATCGATGCAAAACGTATTCTGACAACGGTTGATCCCGCAACACTTTCGCGATTTTTTTTTAATTACGACTAATGTGCGGAAGAATTTAACGTTTGCATAAAAAAAATTGACTTCTTTTCGAATTAAGTTTCCCATGGGAGGTATATCATATTAGCATACCTGCAAATAAACTCTACGCCCTTGCAAGCAGCGTTCCAGCAGTTAATCCGACCATTCACCATGGCGAACTAGAACATGCGTGAAGGCATGTTTTTTGAGTTCTTTTTTGGTTTTATTCATCACGACAAAATTTTTGGAGTAGATCTTACGCTTCGGGTTTGCCCAGAAATTATCGATGGGACGTTGGGGTTCACCGATTTGGGTACCACATCGATATTCAGCCGCTCCATCTCCTTCAATGATTGCTTCGAGTGATGGAACGATTCAAGATCCGGCCAGAACACCACGTCTTCGCCCTTATGGTTTTTCTTGATGAACGACGCAACTTCCATCAGACACTTCATACTATAAATTTTCCTGTTCCTGTGTGAAAGGAACTTCACCTCTGAGCTTACTTCCTTAGTGGGTGAATTAAATTACGAAGTGCCCTGCCAATCGTTGCCATCCAAGATGAGATAGGTCTCGGCGTCCATCACCACCGCTACGTTGTGATTCGCCGGGAAAATCGACCTTACGATCTTACGGGACCATCTGCCACTTTCTGACTTGTATGTCCATGTTCGCCAGGTACTTTTCCACTGTTTGGCCGGTTGCACCGACCTCCTAGCCAAGCGCACGCAGCGATAAAGCCACTTTTCGCTTGATCTTCCTCTTGTTGTTTAATAGTGTTTAATAGTCGTTGTTTAATAGTGCCAAGATGTTGTAGATGCCAGAACCGGTGTATCCGACGTCCAAGAAGTGCTGCACGATGTAGGTTTTCGTCCAGGGTACCGGGCACACTTCTAAACGGAGTAGCTTCACTGTTTTCGCCATGACGGTAATAGTGCGACTGATAGAGTTGTCAATTGTTTTTTTTTTGCTGACTCATGGGTTACTATGATTGATGCTGCATGGGTAGTTTCATCAGTGCGTGTAAAAGTAAACCCTTGAAAAATCGACAATTTAGTAATTTTAAAAGCTCAATATAAAAATTTTCAATGAAAATCACAAAATATTTACTAAACATCATGGAGAATAAGAGAAAAATAAAGCAAAAACATCCCAAAAGAATTGAAAACAGAACCAGAGGTTTGTCTGATTTGTATTTTGTCTTCGGCAAAGTTGTTGACAGTATTTTGAGGGTAAGTAATTGTAATCTGATAACTAAAATACTAAAATATTATAGAAATTATTCATACGTAAAATACATATGCAAAATCAAGACTTTTTATGCTTAATTTGCTTTTAAATCAAAATCTATTTACATTACAAAAAATGTTGATGTTAAGAAACGACATGTATCCCAAGTAGCAATATCCGTTTTACGATGCACTTGAAGAAGTTTCAATAGGCTGTCCTTCAACTTAATAGATTCAGTAATGCTTTGATAAAATTATCATGAAACGTAAATAAAACCAATCCGAATTTGAATTGTTGCTTGGGATGGGAAACTTATCGTTTTCTGTTAACTAAAAACTGAGATATTGCAAACAAAACTATTCAAAACATGCAAAATCATGACTTCTTGTGTTTAATTCACTAGAACTCGAAATTCGAATTGATAACATATGGGTTTTTACACTAAATATTCGTTGATACCCAGGAAAAATATTTGAGGAGAAAAAATTCGAAACCTGATAAATAAAAATTGGGATATTCATGAAAAGCATGCAAAATCATGAATGCCAATTATGGATGTTAATGATAATCATTTCAATCACATGTTATACCAATCTAACAAACTGTTCTGGCTTGAATATATTTTAAATAATTTCAACTTTTTCCTAATTTCTCTATGATTAGAAAATAATGTTTAACTAACGTTACATAGTTTTTATACAAGAAAAAAAAACATTTTTGTGATAAGTTTTTGAATATTTCCTACATCGTTAAAAAAAATTCTACGGCGTACATTTTTTTTCGGAGACAAAATCATTATCTACTGCGATCGAACTAACCGTGCTTACTCTAAAAACATTTGTAATCTTGGATACCTTTTTTTTTTACTTGAGTCCTTCTCAAATATGAGTCGTGATCCAAAAAAAAACTAATAGCACAAAATGGCATTTTTAGCTCATAGGATCATCTGTGCAAAGTTTCAGCTAGATCAAAAATGGTCATTTGAAATGGTTGCCCCCTGTTACGTGGAAATACTCCCTGGTTTTTCCCATTTTTTGAATAAGAAATGAAGAAAAGTTGTAGTGGTTGTATATAAGACACAGCCTGTCTTCTGTCAATGTATTTCCGGTGATAGGTTAGGGAATACATTCGATTTGTTAATTTGGTAATATTGAGCGGGAATTTTTAGTCCCCTTTTTAATTTAACTCTATTTTTTTTAATTACATACTGGTAATTGAATTTCGAAAACACTAGTATTTGGCCACTTCGGGCTGTTTTCTGTAAACTAGAAGACACAATCTTGGATTCGAAAATAACGTCTGGAGTCGATTTGCGAACTCTGAACCAGGCATTCCAATGGTACTGTCTTTTTTTTTACTGTCTGCTAAGGGTTTTCTTTCCTGTTGCTGTTTGTTCGTGATACCCACCCACCATGCTGGCAGTCCGAGAGTGACATTGAGAACGTATTGGCAACAGAGCACCACAAAAGGAAATGAAAAATGTACTCCGTGTTTCGATTCGGCATTATTTGGAGGATGTCTTCGGGATTGCGAATGTAGAAAAGAGAAGAATCTGTTTTTTATACAGACGTTAGTGTCCGCACTACACAAACAGCGCGTTTCGATAACAGCACGCATCCACCGGAGACGTTTTTCCTCTCTTTTTTTTATATGCCTTTGATGGATGTCGGGTGCCGGCTGTCAAAAAAGGCTGTGGGAAGAAGAAGCGTAAGGACTGCTCGGCAACAACCGGCAGCCTTCGTGCAAAGAAAAGCAAACTCGGCAATAGAGCGGCTGTGCACTGAAGGGTTTGTGTATCGCATACCGAATATTATATACAACCACACATGCTATATCGACATGGGAATAAGGTGAACATGGGGAACTAGACGGCAACGTTATAGTCCGGGTCCGGATACTGGGTGGTATTTCGTTATTTCATGCATATTTCCGAAAGCCGGAAGTTACAACCATGAATTTTAAAATAACGTCTGATGTTTATTTACCGCCCTGGGCATCATCTCGATTCAACACAACAACAAATTCTATGCATATTTTCAATGAATTTGCAGATACAAGCTCAAGCAAATGTCAAATTACAATTTCATAAATTAATATGCCCCAAATCTGTCCGCTTCTACATTTTCACATTTTTTTTATCAGAATACGCGTCTTACAACTCATTTTCAGATTTCGTGTGAATTTCCAAAATTCGCGTAAAAAACGAAGACGTAAAGACTTAGAAGTACCTCACAAAAGCATCTATGGCGTATTGATTCAGTGTTTTTCGATTTTTTTCTATTTTGTTATGTAAGAGTTTATCGCCACCTACAAACATTGATTAGGGTGGCGAAAAACATTTCAATACAAATTGCCTGATTTTCCCTGACTTTTTTTTTTGTAAGATTTGGACCACTGCAACCATTATTTTGATCTTTTGTGGTTTCTGAAAAAAAAAGAAAAGCAAATGTTCACAACCGCAAATAAATATTTTTGAATGAGTACTAACATGTATTGAGCAGAATCCTGCTGTTTTAAAATATGCTTCGAAATCTTCACACCAATCATAATTCCGGGGTGATTTTGATCATTTTATTGTTTTGATGAATTTGGAGTGCCTTAACAAAATTCAAATCTTAAACGACTTTAATGAGATTTTAAATAAGAAAAGCAATTCGAGTGCTATTCACATTCCACATGATCAGTTTATGTTGGTGAATTCTAAGCCTGATACAAATTTTTTTAAATATATATGAACGATTGTCAGCGGAGAACAAAGGGGCTCTAAAATCATCAAATCTAGAACACGTGCAATATGGCTTATCCAAAAGTCCAAAGTGGCATGTTACGTGACGTCGTCGGTTGTCGTTAAGAATAAAACTTTTAATGCGCTATTGAGATTATTGGGACTTTCAAAATTAAACTCCCTAATTTTCCCTGATATTCCCTGAAATTGGGGTAGCGAACGACTTCGGCAGTGGTTTTCTGCAGCAATCTTATGCAAAAACCTGCCGAAGAAAACCACTGCTAAAGCCGTTCGCTACCCTATATCCTCAATTTCCTCGGTATTTTTCAGCATTCAGAACAAAAAAATGCAACGTATAAATTAACGCAACTTTGATATCCCAATGAAACAAAGTATTTGATCAGATACAAAAACAAACAGTAGATATTCAATATTGGACTTTAACCCTCTAGTGCCCAAATTAATTTCTAAACGAACTTCGATAAAATCATTATAAACCATTATAAACACTTTTTAAGTATTTATTGAAGCTTTTCGGGACTTCGACTGAAGCCCGCCAAATGGCGGCATTGGGCACTAGAGGGTTAATGCTAAAAAATCCGTTTTAGTGCTGAAAGCTGTTCAAAAAAGAATCGTAATGTAAGAAGTTTTTCCCCGATTGTTTTCCAGTTTTCAGTAATATTCCCTGATTTCCCTGCTCGAAAATTGAATTTTCTGACATTCCCTGATTTTCCAGGATTTCGGATTTCTGAACATTGCTTTTGAGAGAAACATTACAAAAATTATAACTTAAATCGTTGAATAAATATCTATCGTTTATCGTCTATATATCTATCGTTTATCTTAAGAACTATTCTGGGAACAAAATTAAAAAAAGTACGTATCGCAGCTTGATGTTTTGTCTCTACTTAAACCGATTGTTTATATGCAGTAAAAATCGCTAAAAATCCCCTTCAGATCGAATTTATATTTTACCATGAAAAACACTCTTTAATTAGCAGAAAATGCATGAAGAGTAGCTTTGTAGATATATTTTAACAAAATCGGTGGAGATTACAACATAGCCCAAGCTCTAGGAGCACTTTTTTTCACAATTTCAAATAAAGAAGTAGAATGATTACAAATCACCCCGGTTATTCTTACAAAAGGAAAAAAGAAACCGAACAGTTTTGAGAAAATCAATATTTTATGGTTTTGAACAAAGTTCTTCAAACTTCCAATTTAAGCGAATGAAAATAAAAAGAATAAAAAATAAAAAATGTTGGAGCAAACTTTTTGATCATTGTGCAAAAATTTTCTTCTGTGGAAAAAAATCAAGCATGGAGTTTTACGTTTTGAACTGGAAATGTTGGAAAATTTTTTAAAATTAGGTGTCCCATCTATACCCAAAAATATTACCAGTTATGGCATGAACTATCCATTGAGGGTAATGAACACGCTGACTACCTAGCAAGACAGGGATCAGCTCAGCGGTTTATTGGCCCTGAGCCGTTTCTGGGTACGTCCAATTCCGCTATCAAAAGCGAACTACTAACTTGGGAAAGGCTAGAAATAGCATCCCAATGGCAACAGGTACAGGGTTGTAGACAAGCCAAACAGTTTATCTATCCGAACCCTGGAACCGCCAAAGAGTTACTTAGTCTAAATCGTAGTGAACTACGGATAATCACGGTACTCCTCAGCGGACACTGTCCTGCTTTTTAAAATCATTTAAAGAAGATCGGTGTAGTGTTGAACGACACCTGCCGATTCTGCAAATCTGAACTAGAGAGTTCAGAGCATTTACTTTGCTCTTGCGGAGCCCTTGCTTCCTCTAGGTACAACTTCTTAGGAAGCTACCTTTTAACTCCATACCAAGTGTGGAGCTCTTATCCCAAGCAGGTTATTAGTTTCATCAACTATGTTGTACCTAATTGGGGTACAGGTTTACAACAAAACAGTTCTACTCCGTCAATGAGTACGAGCAATCCGTAACCTGTGCACAGCAATCGGGGCCTGCCACAAAAGACAATCAGCAAGAATGTCGCAGTGGCATTTCAGTACCCAGTCCCCTTCAGGCATACAGGAAAAAAAATGAACCATCCATGGTCGCATGAAGTAGTGCCATAAGTGATAGCAGTGCGCTTATGCGGTATGGCCATAACTGGGGTTCTTGCCATGACTTGTTTATCTACTCTAGTTAAACTATTGTTTTAGCTACTTGTCGATGAAAATTTTTACATATTCTCGCGTATTTATTTTAAAATATTTTTTTTATTCAACCGATATATTTGCTTTTTATTAAACTATATTAATATAAAAAGGAATGTTTTATCGAAATAAATTTGGCAATCATCAATAAAAAACTTAAAATAATAAAAATAAAAAACTTCGTTAATAATCCCTATGCTAATGAAAAGTATCTAACTGAAATTAGCCAGGTATGAAAAATACATCACAAATAAATTAACCGATAAAAAATATTTCATTGCGCAAACCTCATCAAAACGTAAAACTTGTTCGATATCAAAAGTACTCAGCAAATGAATGTACATACACTTTCGAGTCGGATAGGCATCTCGCCTCCTCCGAAAACAAACGAAACGATTTCCAGACGAGTTTTCACCAATTTCTCACTCGACTGATCCTTTTCACTGATCCGCAGCGGGCCTGCCAGCCTGCCTGCCGTAAAACATTAGATAGAAATTAAACAAATTTTTCTCGAACTGTGTTGTTAACCAGCAGAGCACATTCACTACCTCCGTCGGGCGGGGAGGGCGTTTTGCGCGTTCACGCAAAAGAAAAAGTAACATCGTATCACCTGCACCATCCCCGAGATGGAAAGAATGTTCACTTTCCTTGCAGGGCTGTGAGGCAACAAAACTGAGAAAAATAGACTCGGTTGGTGAAAAATTTCAAACCTAACATTACGAACAAAATTTTTCCTCGCGAAATAAAAACATACCGAACATATATTTACAAGAGCCTGAGCTCTAAGCTGGTAGTGAAAAATACACCCCGTATTAAGCGGACAGCAGTACATGAAAGTTATCACGCGATGATCGATTGGCGGCTACTATCTATCTGTTCAATGTACTTTCCATTGCTGCATGTTAGATGCAGGCTAGATAGGAAGGAAACAAATGCACGTACTTCTTCTTATGGTAATGCGAGGTGGAACTAATTCAGCGGAAGCGCCCTCGTCGAACTGCGGTTATGTCAACAATAACAATGCATATAATTTCGAAGCGAAACGAACCATACCTAATAGCACAGTCATAGTGCACAGTTCGATGATTGTTTGGATGACATGACCCGAGGCAGAGTTAAGAGCTACTCAGATACCGCGCTGTCGTCACTCGGCAATTGATTAGATCAACGCATGCTTTTGGTATGGATTTGTAGATTACCGTGAGAAAGACTCGCAAACGAAACCGTTAAATTAGGTAGCATACGGTGTGTACGGAAAACTCCAGAAGAACTCATCAGCCAATTGTCTTTTAACTCTCTGCATGCGATCGCAGTTGACTTCCATCGCGTTGTTAGATTGCATAACATCCGTACACGCGATTTTGAGTGCCGTTCTGCGATCAACTGCAAGAATTGCACCGAATAATTTATGCACAGAGAAGGCCGTCACCCATAAGTCAGGTTTATAATTAAATGATTATAATAAAATATGCTCACACCTCACAGCTTGTACTGCTGACCGAATTATGAAGCGAAGAAAATTGACATAAAAATGCGATCGCATGGAAAACCAAAAAAAAAAGTAACAGAAGACCGACTAGAGGCCGGCCTTTGACCTTGCCGTGCGGTGCCAACCAACAGTCGTTCGTGGGGGTCTCGTTCGACGACGCACTGTCGGTCGACACCATACAAATGCTGGTCAAGCAACAAGAGAAGAATGTTTTAAAATTGCACAATTTCATATAACTTTTGATAGTCTTTTTATAATCTTAGATATCATCCTGAAAACATTTTTTACTACTTCGAAAAAAAATGTAGAAAGCTGATATTCACTTTCAATTCGTAATCTGAATTCCAACTCTCGTGAAATCTGTAGCGAGTTTAAAATCATGCATTTGTTTGAGAAAAATACTAGAAAAAAGTTATTTATATTTTAATCAATGATCAGCGACTCCCCACTGTGCGGCGGTAGCCTACCGTGCACAGAATGAGACCCAATTTTCGCCCCCTAATAATCGCCAGATTGTGTCACACGAACAATTAATATGATAATGGTGATATAAAATCAAGTGCGATTCTTACAACATAAATCCAGCAAATCTTCGACTCCCGCGACGGCACTTGGGTTCGCAGTGAATTTTTGAATAAACATTTGCAATTAATAATTATGACCCCCCACCGTTTGACCCTCTACAGTTGAAGCGCCATGGCGCCATAAATTAATTTGGCCTTTGCGAAAAATCTTACTTTTTTTTCTTCGAATATAACAAAATTAACACCATTTTACATTTCGAGTTTTTGTGTTTCGTCTAATTTATACAAACATAAAAACAGTATGTAACACCTCCTAATTAGTGCAACAGTTTGCTTACCAATAATTATAATCGATAAAAATGTTGCTTTTCCCTCAATAGTTAGCACATCACCTTAATGGCAAACAAACGCAACACACATACGAAAAAAACGCAAAAATTGAATCACCCATCAAAAAGTACACAAAAACAACGCAAACAAACACACCATTTTTTCCTTATTCATTATACAACCCTATGACACAGTGCAACATAAGTAAAGCACTCGCGACGATAGTGTCAATTACGGCAGTGCGCCATGTTCTGTTTCCCAAACTACCCATTTTCACTTATTAAACCGCCGACTCATTGCTTATCGATAACACAGAAAACAAAAACTGTGCATAATCCGATCACTCAACTGCTGCTAATGGCACCGAACCACACTAAAATGTCATCGCGCCTCACTAATCCTACGGCGGTACGGCAGCGGAAAGGTGGAGTTCTGCGCGAAGACTTTAACGAGTGGGTGGCGAACGGAAAAGCAGCGACGAACCTCGTCTGTGTTGGACGGGCGCGCGCGATCGCAGAACCGCAACCGTGCATGCCACTTGTTATGATATGCATTTTCCCGCCAACGCTCTTCGTACTGGGCTGTACGAGGGAGGCGTCCCGACGGCAACGACGCTAACCGATGATGGTTCCAAATCGCCCATGCGGTTACATGATTTAGAAAATGCTTTTCGCTATTGTTTTCAGTTGATGAAAAACGCTCGCTCGGAACGGTTTGCAATCGCGGAGACCTCTCCGGTAGTCGTTACTAATTTAGTTGTCTAATATATGCGCGCAGCGAAGGAAAAACGGATCAGTCGCGGGGCCGAGATGAACCGCGGAAAGTGAAAAGTGTACTGCTGCAGGGCAGAAGACCACAAGTTAAAATTAGTGAAAGAACCACACTGCGACACAAAATGATCAAGTGAAGAACGCGTTTTATGTTTGTGCCTCAGTGAACAGAGAATAAGGTGTTGTTTTTAGCTGTAAGAAACAGACCCCGCTTAAATGTTTTGTGATTTACTGGATTTTATTTGTCCGCCGACCACGAAGCAGTTGTCAGCAAAGTCCGAGAAAGATTCGCAACCGCAGCGAGAACAGGAGAACGCCGAGGCGATCCGCGACCAAATCCATCACTGTCAGCAGCCAATCACGAACCGTCATGGATTACATCGGATATACAATGAACATTTGTTTAATTCTTTTCATGGTAAGCTGACCAGACGATTGCAGAATTAGCCACCCGAAGAGGCAATCTTCGAGAGGTGCGATATCTGGAGATGCCATCGGGGGTTGTGTCGCTATGCGCCGTTACGTTCTAAACGGGGGTTGATTGCGCAGAGACAGACGAACATAAGCGACAATGTAATTGTTTGACAAGGTTTATTAGGGGTTGCTACAAGCCGAATGTCACTAAACATTACGGTGTAAAACATTTCGGCCTATGAGAACAAGTTTGGTTGATGAATTTCAAGTAACTTGGTTAGCTCAAACCGTTTTGTTCATTCCATTGGTTTTCCGACAGCATAAATGCTTAATTTAGCAACAAACAAGTCAGGTGACAGCGAGAGTGTCGTCGAAAGGCGAGCGAAATAAATAATAATAATAATAAAGTGTTATTTTTCAACATTTATTTGAGTGCAAGTTACAAACGTCATAACTTGCACACAAACTTTGAGATATTTCTTTTTTTTTTCGTCTCGGTGTTATTTATTTTTTGCCACCCCCTTTGCTAACTTTGATAACCTTGGACATAAAAAGAATTCGAAATTTGTATCAGCCTGACTTACATTTTAAGTTTAGTAAAGCGGGCAGTGTATGTAGTTTTTCGAGAATGCGAAATTGAACGGGAAAAGAAGGTGTGACTTTTAGGCTTAGAAAAAATTTTCCCTCGTCCAGACGGGACTCGAACCCGCAATCTCCGTTGTCTCCAGCAAGGTGTTTTGGCCAATTAAACTACTGGGAAAGGTATAACTCATTCTAAGCCAAAGTCGAATCACCCTCTACTATTGTGTTCCCGTATCCCAGCACGCCACGATGAACTGTATTTTGTATTTCGAGCTAATAAAATAAAAACATATTCATATTATGCACGAAACACCAACAATAAAATCTTAAGCAAATCGAATTATTCTTGACACTAAAAAATTGTTTATGATGCTTTCAGAACACACGCAATATTTGCAATTAGCAGACGAAAATAGTGCATGATAACACAGGTCAACACAGGTGTGACCTTGAAAGCTTCAACTGGAAGAAAATGAACAATTCCTGTTTATTTTGGAATCCCTAGCCACCAACATCTGTCTAGAGCAACTATTTTGAACTCTCGGCTGCATTTTTTCGCTTTTGTCGACCATTGCAATATACGTTTTCAACAATAGGAGTCTATTCTATATCAAATTGATAAGATTACTTCTTGTTCTGAAACATTCATTGTTTAAAAACTTGTTGTCCTACCCAAAGCTTTTCGAAAATTATTACATGAAAAAAAAACCATAACCGCAAATGTGAGCAAAAAAGTAACTCAAAGTTATTGCCAAAAAGTATTTGAAAGCTTACATTTTTTCAATGTGTTTCAAATGCTCGGATTAGAAAACTTTACTGCAGCTTACAATTACTGTATTATTACAAGTCATCACTTAGGTACAAGCTGGTTTCTTTTTCAACACAATGGGTAGCGAATTCCTAAAGAATAAAATAAATCAAATCTTCAAACTTGCTAAATAATTTTTTTTATTTTTTTTTTATTCTATTTTTTATTTTTATTCTCCTTTTCTTATTTTTTTTTTATTTTTTGTTTTTATTTTTTTTTGTTTTTATTTTTTTTCCTCGATGGGAAACTTCACTTTTCAGAAAGAGTCGAAAAACACTATAAGCTTGTTCCTAAAACGCACGCGAGAAATGAGATATTAGAAGTGAAATTTTGTATATTATGGTAAGAGTATACATTATCCAAAGAATGAATTTGTTCTTAAATTTGTCGAATATTTGGATTGAAGCAATCCTGTTTGGAGATTAGATTTGTTTTTCTGTCTCTTGCTATTACCTTGATAGGAAAAACTAATTTAAATTCACTATTATTAGTAATGAAAAAAAAGAAAACACATGTTCAAAGCAGTGTGTATTTGTCATCATTACAACAAACAAGACAGTTTGTCAATCAAAAACTAATAAAGAATGCTTTATCACGCCAGGTTAACTTTGCACAAATCAAGAAAGTACAAGGCTAGCCTATAATTATATTGTTTTGTTAATCAGATACGTTTCAAACGTTTCAGATATCGACCATCTGTTGGAAATATCTTTAGAAAATCTAGTTCATAGAATAAAGTTGTAATATTTAATCTACAGAAAAGTAGTTGCCCCATTGTTGAAAAAAAAAACATAAGAAACGAATGAATACACCAAGTTATTAACCCTATCCCGACACACTGTTTCCAAAGCTGCAAAAACGTGATCGAAATTATTTCGACCCGAAAAGCTAGATTTTAGAGCCATAGTGCCTACAGGAAAGTTGAAATTTTAAGTATATTTGATAAACAGTTATCAAAGTTTATATGTCATGAGATGCCATATGGCATCACCCGCGGGAAATGGCTTAAGCTATTGAAGCTTTGACTTAAGATCAGAGTTTTACTGTTATGATTCAAAATGCATAAATTTAAATTATTTAACCAAATTTTTTGCTGTCAAAGCGTAAATGCTTATTGCTAGAGAACCACGAATAACTTACAAAACAGGTGTAATTTTGTAAAAAAATTCAAACCTAATACTGAAATATCTCAAAAACGAATTCATATTTCTAGTTGGTCGCCAAGAGCTTTATGATTTGAGATTGTTATTGAAATCACATTGCATTTAATTATTCCCGGAAATATTGAAATTGAGAAAATTCTTCGAAATTCAGCTTGAAAGCAAACAAAATCTTCACCCTGAACATTTGGTAAAATGTTTTGGAATTAAGTCAAGTTTCAAAAAAAAAAATTTTTGTTGCTCTATTGCAAAATTTAGTGTTTGTTGACTAGTTTTCAAAACTTAAATTCATTCAAGAAGTTAATCATTGGAAGCTCTCGATTTCAAATAACTGCAAAAACAATTCACATTCGAAAAAAGTTATTCCGTCCTGAACTTATTACCAAAAGTTTTGTCATAACTTCAAATTTTTTTTTTTAAATATGTTAAGAGAAACTTCCACTATCAGCTAGCAAATAAAATTGCTGTTGTTAAAAAAAAAAAAACAATTTTTACGGTGGATGATGCTTAACTCAGAGACCATGAAGTAGCGCATCATGCTCAGTGTGCAACTATTGGTGATCTTACTTTTTTATGATCAATAACGTAACTGGTCTCGACTAATGCAAGTCAGTGGAAGAAGAGATTTTAGGAACTGCAGCTTCTAGAGATCGTTTAGTTTTCTCGTACATACTCCACAAGTATCATAAGGATAAACTAGTAGGAAAGTACTGATCTGGATACATCGATGTTAATGGTGCGATCTTCATTAGGCGTCGTACACAAATTACGTGAACGCATGACGGGGGGGGGGGCACAGTGGTTTAAAACGCGAAAAACGTGATCGTCAGCCTTTTGAGTATCAAAATGGCATTTAAATGCTACAGTATATTCGACAAAGTTTTTGTAGATGTTAAGGGACATCTTTTGATGTAAATGAAATTTCGATTAATTCACCTAAAAGTGAGATAAAAATTTTATTTTTTTTTATTTACTTATCAAATCAAAACGAAGTCTTCAGCAAAGTTGTAGACAATCTTATGTAGAAAAACTTCTCTGAAGACACTTTGGTTCTATCTCTTGAAAATCGACCACATGCAGGTAGTTTTATACACAGACATCCTAAAAGTTTCTAAAAATCGAATAATACCAAATAACTTTTTCCGAAGTGATTTTAGAGGCCTACTATGTTCAAGACATTTTTTCATATTTAAAAAATACATCATTCGGCCGAACATACCTTGGGAAAATTTTCGACTTTTTCATAGGGTTTAGGACATTTTAGATAAAAAAATGCACTTTTATCAAAATAAAATTTCTCGAAAAGCTGCAAAAAGCTGCAAAAACAACAGTCTTCACTTGGAAGACGGAGATTAGTACTAGCTTCCCCAGGTGGTTTCACTAGGTTCTTGCAGTCTCTTAAAGACTTGGGCGTGGGTGAAAAAATTAGTTTTTTTTTGTTTTTCGGCGTTTTTTCATGTTTTTTTTTCAAAAGATGTACAAAATCGAAACGATTTTTGATTTTTCATTAAAAAGTGCAAATAGCATTTATATTTACGGCACTGTGCATTATTTGGAAAACATAATATATAGAAAAAAATGATTTTTTACGAAAATAATTGTTATGTCACTACTGTATGCAAATGCCAAGTTTTTTTTAACAAAATTAGCAACATTCTTTGACGTTTTTCCAATGCTTGAATTCTGAAAAGAAAATGTCTGCTCAGAAACAGATACCCTTATTTATTTTTTTAATTTGGACATACGGAGGTATTTTGGTATGGATTAGGTACTTCCGTATGGACAAAATTTAAAAAAAATAAGGATCTCTATCTCTGGAAAAACGTCAAAGAATGTTGCTTATTTTGTTAAAAAAAACTTGGCATTTGCATACACTAGTGACATAACAATTATTTTCGAAAAAAAAAACAATTTTTTCTATATATTATGTTTTCCAAATAATGCACGGTGCCGTAAATATAAATGCTATTCGTACTATTTAATGAAAAATCAAAAATCGTTTCGATTTTGTACAGCTTTTGAGAAAAAAACATGAAAAAACGCCGAAAAACAAAAAAAAACTAATTTTTTCACCCACGCCCAAGTCTTTAAGAGACTGCAAGAACCTAGTGAAACCACCTGGGGAAGCTAGTACTAATCTCCGTCTTCCAAGTGAAGACTGTTGTTTTTGCAGCTTTTTGCAGCTTTTCGAGAAATTTTATTTTGAAAAAGTGCATTTTTTTATCTAAAATGTCCTAAGCCCTATGAAAAAGTCGAATATTTTCCCA
Source organism: Wyeomyia smithii (assembly GCF_029784165.1). NCBI lineage: Eukaryota > Metazoa > Arthropoda > Insecta > Diptera > Culicidae > Wyeomyia > Wyeomyia smithii. Next base: position 264,996,467 of record NC_073696.1, on the reverse strand, counting down.
AGGTATGTTCGGCCGAATGATGTATTTTTTAAATATGAAAAAATGTCTAGAACATAGTAGGCCTCTAAAATCACTTCGGAAAAAGTTATTTGGTATTATTCGATTTTTAGAAACTTTTAGGATGTCTGTGTATAAAACTACCTGTATGTGGTCGATTTTCAAGAGATAGAACCAAAGTGTCTTCAGAGAAGTTTTTCTACATAAGATTGTCTACAACTTTGCTGAAGACTTCGTTTTGATTTGATAAGTAAATAAAAAAATAAAATTTTTATCTCACTTTTAGGTGAATTAATCGAAATTTCATTTACATCAAAAGATGCCCCTTAACATCTACAAAAACTTTGTCGAATATACTGTAGCATTTAAATGCCATTTTTATACTCAAAAGGCTGACGATCACGTTTTTCGCGTTTTAAACCACTGTAGGGGGGGGGGGGATTAGGTCTACGTTACTTATTGTTACATAGGGGGGAGGAGGGATGGAGGTAGTTGAGACCTTTACGTAACTGTGATGTTTGCTCACAATTGCCAATTTGGAGGGGGGCAGGTTGTTCAGCGTTACGTAATTTTAGAGGGGGGGGAGTCACATCGAACGTTACTTATCATTCCATAGGGGGGAAGGGGCCTGAAATCTAGGTTTTTAGCGTTACGTAATTTGTGTACGACGCCTTATACATAGGCTGACCAGACGTACCGTTTTGAACGGGACAATACCGTTTTTTCGACTGTTTTTAACCGTCCCGGCTTTTTGCCATTTTGTACCGTTTTCGGATACTCCTTGAAAAATCTTAAATAGAGCTTTGCATTGAAATTTCCCCAAATGGAAAATAAGTTTCCAAGCAGCCAGGATTTTCTTATATTACTGAGTACGTTTTGTGCTTTCCTGACAGTACCGCACCACTTGAAGGACATCCTCAATCGTGAATTGATGAAAAAGTCGCGATTGAAAGTTGATTTGTTAGTCAAAACCTCGATCATCATGTGACAAATTTTAGGAACTCATTGCAAAAAATCACACTCTTTAGTATCGGGCAAGTTCATCAAAGCAATGAATAATTGTTTGTATGATTTGGTTGGTAAACATTTTCAAAAATCAATTTTATCATGTGTCCCGTTTTTATCCCGAGAAAATCTGGTCAGCCTACTCATACAATTTCGTGCAGAACATGTGTATTTTACAGTCTCTGGGCATCCGGCCACCGTGAAGCAATGTATTTGAAACTGTATCAAAATTATTGAAAACCTTAGAACTTCATACAACATTCGTGCGCCTAACACGAATAATTGGACACAAAAATTATATCACGTATTTTTTTTTTTTTCATTAAATGATGGATTATGCACTCGCGGAACTAGTGAAGTGCAAATAATACGGAAAAAATCTTTGTTCGGACTGGACACAATCAGAATAGGTTGGAGAAATTTTTATCAATCTCCTATTCCTATGTGAGAGCAACGTTGTCTCGGAAGCATATGAAATATCTTCACCCTATCGCGTGAAAGCAGACCCAAAAGAGGTGGTGGTGATGAAGAGCCTGAAAATTAACCCATGTTCAACTCGTGTGATAATCAAAAATGGTGTACTTCTATAACAAGATTCGAACTCATGACCATCTGCTTGTTAATACGGACTCTGTAACCTTGCGGCCACCAGCTTCCCCCAGAATTAATGATAGCGGGATGTAGCAGCAAGACTTTGTTTTATTTCAGTATCCACCGAGAGTAATGCACTTTTTGTAGAGGTCATTTAATATTTCGATGTCAGTTTTGTAGTGCTACGCGTCTTTCAAAATAGGCGTTTGTTTGCAACTCCACCTCTTCATACGAGTGGAATCACTTGGAGGGGGGACTAAATCTTGCGAATATAGAAGGTGAGGTACCAGTTCGTGGCTCAATTCCTTCCATTTATCGAACGTATCGTAAACAGAATGTGAAGGAGCGTTGTCTTGATGAAAACGCACTTTTTTTGGCATATGCAGCCGTCTCACTTTGATTGTAACGTACATACAGTCCAATGATAAACAAAAATATTGTTTATTTGTTAAAGCAATAAATGAACAATATTTTTGTGTGTCACTGGTCCGTGTGGACGTTGCAATCAAGGTGAGACGATCGCATGTGGTGAAGAATAATATGTTCTCCAGGAAAGTCGATGGATATTATGCCTTGTGAATTCCAGACAATACTCTCAAAGAAAGACTCTTACCGCGAAAATTCCTTTTTCATTGCGCATAATCATTGCCAGGATCTTCGTTGATAGTTTAACACGCTGACCCTTTTTGATCAATTGTTGAGAAACGCGACACCCATTGCGCCAACTTTTTCAAGAACGATATGACCAACGCGTTCCTTTGAGATACCTATGGTCCTAACTAACTAGCTAATTTTACTTTGCGGTCACTTAGCACGATTTTTTTTTTGATATTTTCTACCTCATTTAACTTTTCACCGAATCTGCATAAACTTTATATAAGGAGGAGCTTTTCCAGTCTAACATCGGGTGATAGCTGAAGTTCTGGAATTTTTACTTCTCAACAAACACTCGGAGAGAAATGAGAATATGTATATACATGCTCTTTGTTCTATATTATTAATATATTGTTCAAAATGACATCGAAACAAGTAGCAATGCGCAAGCGCGTTCTAATTAGGCTTGTAAAAGGTCACGGTAGAACCCTTTTCCACTGCGATAATCGTCTTCTTTTTGCTCTAATCGAGGCAAGGCTCGCTGTCTAAATACATTCTTGAACAAACATGTCAAACGAGTACTCGCCACCTCGACGTTTTTTCTCACAAACGTATTTTGACTTTTTAGAACGAATTACATATCTTTGATGCGCGAGTGTTGAATCACCATCCTGTATTTTGTATGAGAGTCGATGGTTGTTCTACATTTACGAGCAAAAGCCTACTATGACGAACGCTAAGGAGGCGAGATCAAATAAAAGTGTTGACCGTTTACAAGCCTGGTTCTAACACACAAATCACAGAAAAACCTTCACGATAAACCATTAAAAAGCGAAAATTGTCCGGTTTCGATTGTGTATCATCCTGCAAACCTAGTAGAAGATCACCCGGAGTTTTGAACAAATAGAACTTTGTTACGTATACGCATAACTGAGATGAGATAAACATATGTAGGGTAGGGAACATATTCTAAGCAGCTTTAGGAACCGCCTGTGTATTGCGACGAAATACTCGAAATGTGTTGGGTGAAATTCAAACAGAAGTATATCAATCATTTCTCTATCTTTTTCTCTGTCAGAACTTGTTTTCAGTTTGTAAAACTAAGTTAGGAAACTTCAACAATAATCAATTGAAGTTACCAATCGAGGGACACTATTCCAATCACCCCGAACCTATTTTAAGCAGTTTCCATCTGGTTTGCAGGCTTTTTTTTCAGCATCCGAAGAGGCTCCTGAATGGCTGCAATATAAGTCGATTTGTTTCGAATGGTGATTTCTGTGTGATTTTTTTTCGTGATTAACGGTATTTCTTATATTCGTGAGACAGCTAGACAATCTAAGTGTTCGTTTCCATCATTGAAATTGTCGATATTGATCAAAATCCACTTCCCATAATTCAAAAATTGGCTAATATGCCATTCTTACCAAAATCGAGAAAACAGTTTCTCGTGATGGTACAAACCCTAAACAAGGTCCCTACGAAAGCCGATTGTCAAAAAATGCATTTGGGAAGGCAGTAAACGTGAAACAATTTTGGCTAATATCCAAAATAATTGAGAATTTGGCTAATATCCAATATCCAATATAAACCTGTGGCATGTCCACGAACCAGTGTATTATTACTGAACTGTGTTTCTTCTAACTTTCGAAAGTGTGCTGTAGCTTGGTGGTTACTGGCGACAGGTGAGCGATCGTAAGGCCCTTGCCTCAAATTTGACTTTTTCACGAAGAATATTTGATGCTACAAGAATTTATTTGTTGTACAGCGAAACCCAATGATCAAAACGTGTGACTGTTTTCTTCTGTCATAAATCTTTACATTTAAAAAAATGATATTTAGCTCTTTGATTAGGAGTAATAATAATAAAGAGAAGATTCAGATTTCATTTTGGATTTGATGAGAAAAAATAGGAAAGTGGATTGTGAGATTACCATGAATGATAATATTTTCGTTATATTATTATATTGCTGCACGTAACAATTGTCTCCTCGTCCTTTTCATCCTCACTGGTGCTTCCGTGTTGTTTTAGTAAATTTAAAACCATTTTCATCACCAACGAGTACGATATAATTCACATCGTATGGATATTAGCCGAATTGCACACCGGTTTGTCAACTGACTTTTCGTTTATAATTGAAAAAACGGCTACTGTGTTAAAAATACGTGGCGGATGGAATTTTTCTACAGATTTCTCTGTTTCAACTCAACGGCAAGGTTCCAGCATATATGAAGGGTGATATACTCAATAAAAAGTTGTCATGAACAGTCAAAATATGTTGTACCGACAAAAAACTTTCAAATGCGTTTTTTTCGATTTGATACCTATGGCATATTAGCCAATTTTTGATTTATGGGCAGTCCAGGAGTTTAAGGCCTGCTTTCTTCGACTGGTTAAAATAAGCGGCACTGCTTAAGCCGTTCCCTACCCTATTATGTTTTCTGCACATGATAGCTGGAAATGTTGGGTACAAAAAATCATACCCCAGTCCGCACAAATGACATGTTGGTGACCTTTCAGAGAAGATTTATATTCGTATGAAGAATATGTTCTGTAAATGGTCAGGAATGCTGAAAACGCGTCGAAAAGGCGGGGCTTAAAGCCTTATAAAAACTTTTGGTAATTGTCACAAAGTGGTTTTTTAGAAATATTCTGCTTTATCGTATTAACAACTTGGTGATATTTATAGGAGAAACCAGAAACTTTTCTTATTTTCGAATTATCACCGCGAGTCGTATTTTCATTAATACATTCATGAATATTTTTCGTGACAAAGTTCTAGAATAAATGATTATAATCGTGACAATCTATTACAAACTATGTTATGTTTTCGATGATGGAAATTAGAAATGACTGAATGTGTACATATAAACTAATGACATACAACAAGTTGAAATTGAAATAAATGCCTAAATTCTTTCCCAAATACAATTCCATTTTCGTGGTGAAAGTATATCGTCTACCCCTTAAAATTTTCATGCGCCCTTAGAAAAAATAGATTTAGATAATATCCAGAAAATCTTAAATATTCCAGAAACAAAAAAAATAATTTCATTTCTCTTTTTAATCATATTTCTGTTCGGATTCAACTTCTGGTTTAACATTGTTACAAAATATATAAAAATTTTCGAGGAAAATTTACAAATCATTATAATTTTATAACATTTACATATAATGTTTTTGGTAATCATCGCCTCCATCTTGATGAACCAAAAAACTAAAGGTATTCGTCACCAATATCATTTGGTGACCTCTCTAAAAAGATTAATTGTTTTCGAGAGTGATCATTTCTAGATCCTTTAATGAAGATCAATTAATACAGGGACTCTTGTGAGACAATACTAATCGAACGTTGGACTGAGGACATATACCCTCCATATTGAACTAATATTTTCTTTGTTACTTGATTGACAAAGGATAATTACTTGAATTCATGTGACAATGTTAATAAGATATTTTTAAAAAGGATCACATATTCTTCTTTAACAACATTCGACACATATTTCCTAACTAAAGTCACGGTGACCAAACAGTAACATTTGTCGGTCAAAGCCCAATGTTTACTTTTGCTAATATTTACTAAAACTAAAAGAGATAATTACCAAAGTCACCGTGACAATGCTAATAAGTTATAAGTTTTTTTCAAAAAGTCTCAAATTTTTTTAAACAAAACTCTTGATGCATATGTTACGTATGATTTCTCACGAAAGTCACCGTGACTAACTGAGAAAACTATTCCTATGATATGTCACCATGAATTTATTAGGAAAACATTCAACCGTACCTCTTAACGATTTGGTGACTATCCTAAGACAAAATATACTACCTTATGAAAAAAATACTTATGCTTCCAAAACAAAACAAATCTTTCTGTGACTCTTTAGAGAAAAATTAATAAATTGTAATTCAATTGTCACAGAGACAAAAATAGGAAGTATTAGTTTTTTGATCGTAGCTTTAGTGTATTCTGTAAAAAAAATTCATACAAGTTTTTCTATAAAAAATAATAGTTACTCTATTACAAAAACTGCCTTCATATCTTTTTCAAATCGTTTGGGGGACAATATTGAGACAAAAGGCTTATGTCATTTGTGACCCTCGTGCGGATTGGGACTGGGCACCCTCACGCCCCCAACCCGTAGTGACGTTTTGCACAAATGTTATTTTAGCATATTTTTTTTCTTGATTAGAGTAATACAAGCCCGCGTCACGAAAATCACTTTGGAGAAAAATCTGAATCTAGGTCCGTTCCATGATGAGTTAAGCATGAATAAAAACATTTTGCGATTTTAGTTATCCGTATAAGGTCCTATTCAACAAATTTACTCACTTCTTACTTATTTCTCCAGAACATCCTCGAATTTCTTCGATGAAATGAACCGGTCTGTGTGGCTGTTGGACACAATGTCAATACAGAACAACTTTTCGTCGGAGAACAGGACTTTTTTTTCTTGTTTCAGCAAAGAAAGCAACCTCTTAATACGAGTCCCTCAAAGTTCCTTCACCCGCTTCGTAATTAAGTGGAGCGTTTCACTCCACCTCTGAAAGATGCATGCAATTCTTTGATGATTCTATGGTATTCTTGGCAAGGTTTCTGATGGAACGTACCATGTTGCGAGCAATCTTTGCACGGACGGATCACGTTTTGCGTACGAAATATTGTCAGTTGTAGAACAGCGCCTCTACTGGTCGGATTTGGAATGTTTTGACAGTGTTTTGTCCGGAAGCTTTTCACCTTTCAGTGTTGAAAGTTTCATCTTTAAAGTTGTGCTAAATGAAAGACGAAAGAACAAAAATATTTCTGCACACTTCCGTCGAAAACCTGACGTGGTCCGCTCCGAAAACGGCAAAAACACCTAAATTCGTCAAATCAACTGTGAATGATGTGAAACCAACTGTGAATGATGTGTATTGAAGGCAACTCAGATAAACCCAGGATCGGGATATCGGCCAAAAAAATCTACAGTGCTAACAACAGTACTGTCCAGAGGATCCGTCTACGAGGAGGCTCCCTTTTTCCGTGTCTGCAAGCAACCCAACAGGACACTTAAACTAAACCTAGGGAATAAAACACTCCTTTGACAGTTGTACGAGAAGGTTTCGACAAAGCACTCAGGATGCTTGCTTATGGAAAAAGAAACATACGTAAAGATTGATTTTGGATGACTTCCCGGGACGAAACTATATCTCGTTCTCGCCAAGTTCAAGTTTCTAGCACTCAACGGAATACAGGAGAACAAGTGAACTCTATCGTTTATTAGGGCACACAGAGGTTATGTTAAGTTTTGGCCGGATTTGGCAAGCTGCCATTATAGCCAGGAGGTAGTTCAGTGGTAACGTGACAGCCTTGTGCAGAAAATGACGACGCCAATGCAAAGAAAGCTCACTATTTCATCCGACGGCTAACAGAATAGTTTTCTTATATTTTTTTCTCTGAAAGTACAATGAAATACCACCATTGTGAATAATTAGCATGTTTTTTCAAGTCAAAGCTCTGAGCTCTGAAATAGAGCCAATTCATTTTTTCCGGATTCTAAACGTAGCAGGCTTTACATTGTCGTTAGATAGTCTTTTTTGAACTTTTTTATGTTTGAGTCATCCGAAAAAATATGACAGCTCGCACTATCTTGCAGAACTAGTGAGCAACTACCTTGCAGTGCAAGATTCACAAGGGCAAAACTTTTTCGATTCAGTTCAATGATGCTGGATTTCATGAATCCGGGTAAGAATTTTTTCATGAAACCAAATTAGTAACGTACGTGTACGTCGGTGAATTTTTCACCAATATTACCTAACTACTCCAATGAATACTCAGCAAGTTATAATGATCTGCCGAAGACCTAATCGAAGTTTCTCAACTGAATGAATTTTTGGCAAATGAAATTTAATGTTGTTCGCTTTCACTTATGAATTATTTTTGAATTCCGAAAATTTCATTTTTTCGCACTCTTACTTATTACTTCCCTCTTTGACAAATGTATAAAAATACACAGGAGTTTACAGTCAGTCGTAGCTTTATCTTTATGCAGTAAGATTAGGGGAAAGTAGGTAAAGACGGACACCCTAAGGTTTAATCTAAATAATTACTTAGGTATTGCTATTTAGATCGCAGTAGTCATACAAATTGAAACTTAAGGTCATTAGTTTTCATAATCATTTTTGGTATTAATGAACTTCCTCCAAGTTTTATGTGTTTTGGGTCTTCAAAAATAAGACTACAAATTGCTGTTTTTTGACATGGTTGGGAAAGACGGACACTTGGGGTGGGTAAGATGGACACTACGAAGGTAAAGGTGGACACTCACAAAAAAGATGTAGTATGTTAAGTATTGTTTTGATTTATGTGTTAAGTGATGGCCATACATTACTCTACGTTATTAGTAGGGTGGTCGGTATTACCGACTTTTCGAAAAACCGGTATTTCGGTATTCATGTAAATAAAAACCGGTAAAACCGGTAAAAACCGGTATTTTTATATTTTTCGGATTAATACAAACCAGGGGTGACTCGTGGTCTTTGAACCTACTTTTTCAGCTACCAAATTCTTAATATCATAGTTTAGGGAAGTAATGATGATTGTCCGCGAAAAAAAAACGCAAGTCACTCTCTCTGTACTATTTAAAAATAAAACTGAAAAATAATAAAAGGTGTACGTCTCCGGTAGTGGTTTTCTTTGGACGGTTTCCTGCCGCAGTCTCATGCAAAAATCTGCCGAAGTAAGCCACTGCCGAAGACGTTGCCTACATAAATATGGATTTGAAATTTATATTTTGCTTTTAGGTTCAGCGTTTCAGGTTGCATCTATGCATGGACGTGTCGCTGAATGATTATGTTTTTGCATTTATGTGTATCTATGCTTCATTACGATCCAGATTTTTTAAGATTAGGACCTCTGAGACTATTGTTTTGATCTCTTGTGGTATACGATCCAGATACAACACTGGATAACAGTGTTTGAAAAACTCCAATGAATGAATCTAGTGATATGATTACGTAGAACATAATTCCAAAACTCATGTAATAACAAAAAAACATGCAGATTTTTATTTATAATATTTTCTTTCACATCGCAAAGCTTAGTTTCAAATTAGTGAATAACTTCAAAATTCGTAGAAAAACAATATTTTAAACTATTGAGAAGAGTATATGAATGGAGTAAAAAAAAAAGAAATCACGATCAGACCAGAATTTACTTTTTACGAATCCGAATGAATCGAAGGTAAATACTTTTTTATTCTGTTCGATGCTCTTTGAACAGTTCGTCCAAATTATATATTATTAACTTTAACTTATTTTATTAACTTTAGCTCCTGATGGAGAAACGAAAAATGTGGCATATGAACAAGTTTGTAACTGAAATCGAAATAAATATTTGAAATGAGAGGTTGGTAAAAAATATATAAAAATGATAGAAAAAGCATAAACTTTTACACGAGTGAGCCTGGGTACATTCAGCGAGTTGCTAATAAAAGCCCGCTGCGGTACGGGCGACGAAGCTTCGACCATGCTACAGCTATTTAAATTTTACTTTTTCAAGGAGCAGTAATTTTTAGGATGAAATTCTTCATTGGTTGATTATTTCATCCTGTGAACACTTTGTATTAACAAAAAATAAATTCTTAATCCAAATTTATATTTAATTATATTTTTTTTAGTTTTACTTTTAAATAGCACAAAATGAATAATGACTTGCGTATTTTCGCTTTTCGCTTTTTGATTTTTGCCACAAACTATGATTTTCTTAATTTGTATTTAAACTGTAGGTTCAAAGCCTACGCGTTGCCTCTGTGAGTATGAGTGTGTAAGGAGATTAGCTGTTCTACTTGAACAATAAATATTTTGCTTTGTTGATATGAAGTTTTTTGACATATAAGGGTAGATTAATAAGGATAAATTAATTTTTAATGTTGCTTCTGTCTAAATGTATTTATTATACAGGGTGTTAGGGAGCTCACATAAAATCCTTCGAGGGGCGATAAAGGATCATATTTGATGAAAAAAAAATCCTTCTACGCATATGACCAAAAGTCAACTACTGCAGAGTTATTCACTATTTTCAGTTTTCGGTTATGTTTGCCTTTAACGAGCCGAATTGTGAATTTTTGAGACACTATTGATTACGAAATTTTCTCAGCTCTCCTAGAGAACCAACAGAACTGAGCTAGCTATCATACTTCTTGTGATAGACCTCGTTTAAGGTGAACATAACCGGAAACTGGAAGAAGAGAATAACTCTTCAGTAGTAAAATTTTGACCATATGCGCAGAAAGATTTTTTTCATCAAATAGGGTCCTCAATCAGCCCTTAAAGGATTTGATTAAAAGTGAGCTAACACCCTGTATACATCATCATGTGATTTGTAACGCTTACTTAAGTGAGTAGCATTCATTAGCCTAACAATGGTTTATGAAAATTGTGAAGTTTTTTTTTTTTCAATATAAAGAAAAATACCGAAAAAACCGGTTTTTTCGCCTCTCCAATACCGGTATTTCGGTACTGAAAAAAATATCGGTTTTACCGGTTTTTGTTTTACCGGTAAACCACCCTAGTTATGAGAGTCCATCTATACATCACGTGAACAGTTTGAGAGGATGGGTTTCGATGAAGGCGAAAATTCTCCGCCTATGTTCCAACTGCGAAGTGATTAATATCTGCTGGTTTCTCTCGCGGGTGTACTTTGTGAACATCTGTAGTACACAACAGATACTACACGTGAAAATTCTTGGAAAACCCGTGTGTCCATCTTTCCTTAGCTTAGTGTGTCCGTCTTGCCCGACCTGGTTGTAAATTTTTCAAACGATCGTAGCTCTTCATCGAAACATCGAAAATCTGCTGGATTTTCACTAGAAAACCGAGGAAAGACTAATTAATCACTCAACTATTGTGAACAAATGAAAACACGTGTGTTTCACGAGTTTTTCACTATTTTCCGTGGAATAAAAATTACATCAAATTGCGCGTTCAAGAAAATATTCTTTGTTTTACTCAGAAATTTGATAGTTTGTTTGCTGAAAACTGATAATGCAACTCAAAAGCATTAACACACTATAAAGAAGGTATTCGCATCACTCAACTATCATAATACATTCTAGTTTGTGAAATATTAAAAGTGTCCATCTTACCCGCAGTGTCCGTCTTTACCTACTTTCCCCTATAAAGTTTGCGTGTTTTTTAATATGCACCTTCTAATACTCTCGAAAAAAAAGGAAATTACTGCGGACAGAAATTTTAGTCATTTTCAAATGACATTTGTTGAAAATTCGTCGATGACGAAACGATCTCCAATGAAGACCTTACTAGGTCTCGACCTGTTTATTTCAACAAAAACAACTCAGCGTGAGATCTTACGAACTTCGATACATTTAACTGAATATAGCAGTTCCATCTGTTAGGTTTTCGCATGACGAAATAGATTAACCGCGTTAATTCCTAAGGTGCGCGTATCTGCTATTCGATCTAATTGGTCACCACCATTGAAAAAAAGACACGATAAAGCCTTCTACGAAACAATGCCAAGTGCACCCTTTCTAGTTTCCAATCGTTTGCATGAGAACCGCCGGACTTGTAACGACGGGGCATTGTTTTCAACGGGCAAATTCAGTCAGTCGACACTGCGCCCCTGACACTGCGCGTCGGCACCAATTATCATCGGCTCAGAATAAGCCACCTGCGAAGCTCGCGTCCATTAGGTGTTTCCTTTTAATTTTATTGCCACAATTGATACCGCACTGAAGACAGGCACTCCCACCGTGAAGAGAAGGCACGAAACGCACTCGGCTAGCGCTAAGTCTAGTTCATACCTCCATCAGTAGCAGTCAGCAGTCAATGAGCATAAACGACTGTTTTGTATATGATTAGTGTGCACCAGTCAAGGTCGAACGCCGATGAGCTGCGTTCGGTAGTTAATCCATCGTGGAAAGCTCCGTGTTGATTGCGGTTTTGCGATCTGCGTTTCTAATTTTTCTTCTTTCCCTTTTATTCCACGCAGATTTCCGTCACCGGCAGCCACTGCCAGTACTACAGCAACCGTGATATCATTCTGACACCACACCAGCTTAAAACCTACCCGGGCAAGATTTTGTACTACCGACCCACCGAGTTTGCCACCGGTCCGGGGGTCCTGGACAATGTCGTTCCTGCACAGCAGGGAGGAGCCATCAGTACGACGGCGGTACCCTGGGAGGAGGTACTGAAGGAAACGGTTTTCCTAGCACTGAACGATAATAAAACTAGGTAAGCCCGGAAGGAGTTTGGGTCTGTTTTAAAAATGCAAATGAAAAAGACTGGTTGAATTTCGAACAATGGTCGTGGCACCGGCCTCGAGAAATGACATAACTTTCATTTTTGTTTGCATAAAACGGATTGAGTAATATTTTAATTAGAACTCGAATCCATTGAAAGTAATGGATTGGAACGTTTCGTTCTGTTCCTGACACCTCCTCTGTGGGGTGGCGTAAATGCAACCGTGACAGCCAGTACCTTTCTCTCTTGTTTGTTTTTCTTTCCTCTTTCATCTCGCCAGTGCCCAGTCAACCGATGGGAATAGCATGACCACCAATCAGCCACTGTATATTACGCGGCAGCAGAAGGCCATCTATGCGGCACCGTATATCGGTATGGTGGACTTGAGTGTGCCCCGCTTCGGCGATATTGTGGAGTTGGCCCATGGGCGGTTGGAAAAGGAGAACGATGATGCGTACTACTTTGTCCAAGATGATTCCGCTAATCCGCACGCGAATGGGCGCAATGTGAGTGCCTACTGGAAGGTGGAACGCATACGACATCGGGACGAACAGCGTGGCCATCGGTACGAATTGAAGTTTACCGTTGCACCCATCAAGGATTACTTGCTCGACGAGAATGCCATCGTAAACAGAAGTTTCGTTGTTCGTGATGAGGATTATCCGCGTTATTTCGGATTTGTGTCCCCGAATTCGATTCCGATGACGAAGAAGAGCGATCAGTTTATGGATCGAGCTGTGTTTGATCCGGTCATGCCGTATCATCCGGCATACAGCAACAGATTATACCGTCCAACGCAGGCCACAATGACCCTTGGCGAGTATCTGATTCAGTCGCTTTTCTCCAGTGGTGACAATGCACCGAAGCTAAGTAAATTCGCCCAAAAATCGTTCCGTTCGTTCAACAGAGTTAAGTTCCCGGACAGTGCCGTCTTCGACAGCCGAACATCTCCCAAGTATTATCACCACATCCACTTCCAGAGACCGTCGATTGCTCCCCTAGCGCCGACTCTTCCACCGAGTCCACCGTTGATCAAGGACCTTCACATCCCAGCTTCAAGTAATATCCAACAAGATCAAGCACAACTGGTAGATTTCCGAGGAACTACCGAAAGTCTGGATATTAAACAAAGCACTGAAAGCAATTTTGTAACCAAACCGCCCGTCCAGCAACCTCAAGTGATAATGCAAAATGCAAGATATCCTTCGCCCATGCTGGCTATACAACCGTACGCTCATCATCACCATTTACAACAACCTATTGCTCAACAGACTCAGCAACAACAGCAGCAGTTTCTACCACAACAACAGCAACCACAACAACAACCATTGATAGCACAACCATTCCCACCAAACATGAACACGAACGCCAATTTCAATCAATTGCAAAATAATCCCCCTCCCGCACTGCAACCACTCCCACCGAATCTAGTTCAATCGATCCCAATCTACAACCCTCAGAGTGGAGTCATGCTAAACCATATTCCCATCTCCCCGAACCACATGATCCAAATGCCACAAGCTCCAATCGCAATCCCAGTGCACGTCCAGTTACTGCCACAGCAAGGACAAGTTTATACCCCTCAACAAGACGGACAGCACGCCGTTCCCATTCGCATCATGCAACCGGCTCCCGTTCAGATCTACTCGCCAGTCAATCCTTTCCTTGCTCCTCAGCACTACCCTGCCTTCATGGTGCCCAGATATCACAACCAGACAACGCACTTCCCGCACCACACGCCCAACAGTATTCCGACAACACTGAAATACAGCACACCTAACGTGGCCTACCAGCCTTATAAGTACACTCCTCAGCCATCCACTAGTCCAGTCGGTAGCCCAACCGCCGCCCAGCATCGCTATTCACCACAGCCAACGGTTCAATCCTCAACGGTTGGTCAGCGGGAAAAGTTCACCCCGTCAGCTTTTCAACCCGTCACGAACAGCACCGCTTCGCCGTATAATTATAACCCGGACGCCGACACCGCCGGAAGCTCACCGATCGATTCTGCTTCGCCCAAATTTCAATCATTTGGGATAGAAAACGCAGTCACACCGAAAACCACAACCGTACTCCCAGTCGCCACAGCTAGCGACAGCTCGTTCACACCCTCGATCGGTCACACATCCTCGGTTCACAGTGGCTTCTTTAGCAACTTCCTCGAAGACAAGGGGAGCACCGGGGAGAGTGGCAAACTGTTCTCGGACCCAGATCCACTGTACCACAAAACCGCAGGAACCACAACGCCAATTTCCATAACAAGTCCTAGTCCGTCCGCGTCCTCCACCTCCTACTCATCCTTCTCTTCCTCTTCATCCGCTTCCTCATCCTCATCCTCCTCAGGAACATACACAAACACCGCAGGTCCCAGCTTTACGCCCAAATTCACCTCACAACACCCCTATAAACCCTCAGCAACGAGTGTTCCTCAACAGATAGAAACGCCAATCTCGTCAACGCTCAAGAGTTATCACTATCTGAACCACGACAGTTTCGATTTCGTACCATCCCGAGTAGTTGAACTGGCTCACGTCAAAAAGATCCCCAAGAAACAAGGTTCCAAACGAAAGAACCCTGCCAACCTTCACCAAGTGACGGTGACCAGCCATAAACCGTTAAAATTCAGTGAATCGCCCGACCACGCCTCTACTAATCGCCCAGAAGCACAGCTGAGCGTTCAGCTACCTCCGCCGGACAAAGAATACACCACCTACTACGGAACCCTCAAGCAAAGCCATAAGGTACAAAAGCCTAAAAACTATGTCACTCAACCCTACATCAGTTCCTCAACAACGCCGTTCCCCACATCACTGACCACGCCGGCATCTTCGATAAGCACTAGCACAACACCGAGTCCAGCGTCTGTCTCCGCTACCACCAGCAGCCTGCCGACATCATTAGTTTCTGAGAAACCATTCACTCACTACCAGCCGTACTTTAAAAACAAGAACGAGAAATCCGACGATATCATAACCACCATGCGACCCCGTCTAGTCATCAAAACCATCTACAAGCCCTACCCGAGCTCATCGTCCACCATTAACTCACTAGGTGCGGGTGTTTCTACCGAGAAACCAATCCTCAAGTGGGTCCCCAAGCGGCTACGAAACAAGACCAACAGCACCAGCACAGAACGTTCCAGTTCTAGCTCGTCTTCGGCAAGCATCGAGCAACTGTCTGCTTCCGCAGAGCACTCAACTACCATAGATGCATCCACCAGCAAACAAGCGCAAACATCCACCACCGCAGCAGGTATCTCCCGACCAAGCCTCGAAAACCAGGTAAACCGACTGCGAGCTTCCCGTGGCCGTTCCCGGTACACCCATCGTCGTTTCACCACTCCAGGAACACCAACGGCATCTCAAAACGCAGTTAAGGTCAAAAGAATTCGAACGACTCCATCGACTACCACCACCAGCACTACGGCCCCTACCATAGCATCCACGGTCAAACCAATCTCCGGTGTAACCTCATCGATCTTCGACAGCAGCCGACTGGAAAGTCCCCAACAACCTCCGGTCACCACCGAAAGTAGCCACAAGGAAGACAGTGGTGTCGCAGTTCCCCTCGTCAGCGAAAACAGCAGTAAAGAGAAATCGAAACGAGACGCGGAAACCGAAGAAAACGAAGTACTGGTTGCCGAACCGCTAGTCTCCAAACTGGCAATAACAACCGGCCCCGCGGCTGATTACGACATGATTCAGGCAGACATTAAACCCGTTGAAACCAACGCCACCAACATCCTGTTGTTCACAGCTAGTGATGCCAGCGTAGGTCCCTCCTCATCATCATCCCGATCCTTCCAATCCCCATCGTTTGACGATTTGACAATGTCCATCATCAACCATGCTCGAGCTTTGGCCAATCAAACGCAAAAGCCGGCGGACGCGGATGCAAATGCGGAGCAGACATCTCAAACCGAAGAAATTCAACACAAGGCACCCGAGATAACGGAGACCACGGTGCCGATGACCACGGTGACCAGCACCAGCGCGCCGTCAGTGGAAAGCACAGCGCACGACGGCAGCAGTGAGGCGCAGACGGAACCAACCGACGCTACCGCAGCGACTGTCGTCGACCAGACCGAGTCCGACAGCGACAGCGATAGCGGGAGCGAAACGACTGTTAGTGTAGACGTTTAGTGCGCGAGTGAGTGGATACCACTGAGTGTGAAGTCGAACAAGTTATTAGCTAGAGTTAAGGTGACCCCACCCGGGCAGCAGAGTAGTGTAAAGCGTAATTTATGATATTTAACATTAAAGGAGTAAGAAGAAACCAAAATAAGAAGAAGAAAAATCGTTATCTAGTGGACTGTGAAAGAGACAAAGAAAAATAGTAGACATGTGAAACCGAACAGAGAACTGAGAACCGCCGGATGCAGCCGATCCGAGAGCGACGAAAACAGAAGAGTGAGCGAGTAGAGCTTTAAGTCGACGAAGAGAGAAGAAGCTGTGGCGCAACTGTTGAGAGAGAAAATTGTGTTATTTTGTTTATGTCAAAATAAAACGATAATTTATGATTTCCTAGTTTGTGGTGCGCTTTGATTTTCAGCGAAAGTTGTTTTAGCTGATGACAAACTCCATGATTTTTGCCTTTCTCCTAGAAAGGTATAGCAATCACTTGCAAAACCGAAAGTATAAAAATGCTCCAAAGGGCCGAATGGCATATATCACTCGACTCAGCTCGACGAGCTTTGCATTTTCTATATATATATATATGTGTGTGTGTATGTGTGTGTGTGTGTGTGTGTGTGTGTATGTGCAGATTTTTATTCTCACTCATTTTTCTCAGAGATGGCTGGACCGATTTTCATGAAATTAATTGCAAATGAAAGGTCTTGTTGCCCCATAAGACCCTATTGAATTTTATTGTAATCGGATTTTTAGTTTAGTGGTTATGTTTAAAAATGTGAAAATCATGAAACATCAATATCTCAGAAACTACACAACCGATTTGAACAAAATTGGTCTCAAAAGAACGGGTTACCTAGAAAACCCTTAAGTTCTGATTTTCATAAAGATTGAACATATGGTTCAATCTGTTTAATCTCACTCATGTTTCTCAGAGATGGCTGGACCGATTTTCGTAAAATCAGTGTCAAATGGAAGGTCTAATTGCCCCATAAGACCCTATTGATTTGTTTTGCAATCGGACTATCACTTTGCCTGTTATGTTTAAAAATGTGAAACCCAGCTATGCAAAGGAACATATTCCGAAGACTACTTGGACTCACTCACTTTTCTCAGAGATGGCCGACCCGATTTTCACAAAATTAGTGTCAAATGAATGGTCTAGCTGCCTCAGAAGACCCTATTGAATTTTACTGTAATCGAACTGTAACTTCATCTGTAATTTACCGACTTGTGTGTACCGAGTCACGAAACTTCATTATCTCAGAAACTACACAACCGGTTTGATCAATATTGATATCAGATGAGCGGGCTAGTTAAGGGTTAACTGATGATTTATGATTGAACACGTGGTTTCAAAGTTCGGCTGCCCTACACGTTCCCATTGCATTTGATTATAATCGAACTTAAGCAACCGTTATGTATTAAATTGTTAATGTAACAACGAAAGTCTATTATCTCAAAGATTACATGACTTATTTGAACATAACTAGTGTCATACGAACGAGTCATCTCTCAAACTTACAAATAACAAATTTCATAACAATTTGATATGTGGCTAAAAAGTTATGGAAAGAAGAGAAATTCAAAGACTATTTAAAACTATACCTGCTTTGATCGATATATGTGGCCTCAACATAATTTAAATGTGGTGTCGTACTATTTGAACGTTCCAAGTTCATTGATTCCTTGCGGTTTGTTTGGAGTCTGCGAATGCACGACGAATCGGCCATAGGATATGATCAAAGTCAAATAACAAATCGTTTGAAATGATTGGTTTTATCGAAATGACAACATCCTCGTCTTTTGGCTTCTGTACATCGCCTTAATTCTGAATACATTCATATTGGGTGGTATTCTGTCATTATCAGCAGACTTTCTGGCATCAATCTGACACCGGAAATACCCATATTGGGAGATATTTTTGGTTGTTTTCCAGAAACTGAAAGTGGTCGTCTTCAAATTCAAAATAGTGTCCAGGGTCAATGTTTGGTTTCTATGCATCATCACGTTTACGGAAATATCCATATTGAGTATTATTCGGTCATTTCCGACTGTTGCCTATAAGTTGCCACTTAGCAATTAAAAATGGTGCCTGAGGTCAATTGTTAGCTCCTTGCATCATTCTGGTTCCAGAGATACTCATATTAGATAGTATTTGTTTATTTTAGGCTGTTTTTCACAAACCGGTAGTCGCCATCTTGGATTTCCAAATGGTATTTAGGATACTGGTTAAAGAAAAACTCATATTGGGTGATATTTGATCACTTTGGACTGTTTTCCAGAAGCCGAAAGTCGTCATTTTGGACTTTAAAATTGCCTGTGAAATCAATTTCTGTCATCTGGGCGTAATTCTTGTTCCGAAAACATTCATATTGAATGGTATTTGGTCATTTCCGGCTGTTTGCCAGACACCGGAAACCACCATCTTAAAATTCAAGATTGTGTCTGTGATCAATTTTTAGCTTCTGTGCATCTTTCTGGTTCCAGAAATACTAATATATAATGGGAATCGTCCATTTCAGGCTGTTTTCCAGAAACCGGAAGTTGCCATCTTACAATTCAAAATGTTGTCTGAAGTCGATTTGTGGCTCCAGTGCATAATTACGGTTCCGGAAATACCCATATTGGGTGGTATTTGGTCATTTGCCGCTGTTTTTCCGACACCGGAAGTCGCCATTTTGGATTTCATAATGGCATTTGGAGACAATTTCTGGATTTTGGTTAAAGAAAAACTCATATTGGGTGGTATTTGGTCATTTTCTGCTGTTTTCAGAAACCGGAAGTCGCCATCTTAGAATTTAAAATGCTATCTGTGGTCGATTTTAGCTCCTGTGTATTATTCTAGATCCGGATATTATTATATTGGGTGGAAATCGACCATTTTCGGCTGTTTTTCCAGAATCCGGAAGTTGCCATCTTACAATACAAAATGTTGTCTGAGGTCGATTATGGAACATATTTGCTACCACTAAAAACATTCACCTGCCAATATGGTTCCATTTAGTTGATTAGTTCGCGAGATGTGCAGAAATTTGTGAAGAAACATGTACTTCCAGAAGAGGGAGGGGCGTCAAACCATTATGGACATATTTGTTACCTCTAAAAACATTCACATACCAAATTTGGTTGTATTTTCTTGATTGGTTCTTGAGCTGTGCGAAATTTGTGTTTCATTTTCATGGGATCCCTCCCTTATAGAAGAGGGAGTTGGGTTTCAAACCATTATGTACATATTTGTTACCACTAAAACAATCAGGGGTAAGCGGGGTAAGACCGCCACCTTAAGCGATTTCGTTTATAGAAAAAAAAAATTCGGCTGCAATTTCATTTTTTCTTCGCTAAGAGGTTCTTTTATTCAATACCTGCATTCGAAAAATAAAGACTGAAATACTTATGCATATTTTCCAGCTTTTTTTTGAAAAGTCATTGAAAATGTGCAGATCTTTTTCATGCGGGGTAAGCCCGGTATAGTGTCTTTGGCAAAGTTGTAGATGGTATTTTTTTTTCTTTTTCAAAAAAATATACACTGTGAAAAATCTGAAAAAAAATCTAAGTTTTAACTTTGTTTTATTTTTTTATTATCCAATTTCAAAACAATGTTTAGGTAACTTATTGTGGTTTTCAAAATAAAAATATTTTTCATAATTTTTCAATATATTCAATTTATAATATACCTGTCTTAAAGCTTAAAATAAATACTCATTAATCCTGTCTGTATGATTTTTTTGAAGACTTATTATGTATAGAGTAACAAAAAAATAAAAATCTTAAAATTTATAAAAAAAATAACAATTGTAATTTTTTTATAAATTTTAAAATTTTTGTTTTTTTTTTTTTTTTTGAAGAACAAAATTACCAACGACTCTATACCAATCAAACAAACAGCCCAAAAAAAATTTTCTTTACAAAATGTGAGCTAATAATATTTCTATTACTCCACGATCCAACAACCATCAAATTTTAGCTACCTTTTGTAGATTTTGCAGGCTAAAACATGTTTTTTTAAACTTTTGAAAAATTTGATTTTTGGTTCTATTTTTTATCATTTCTTTCTTTCTGTGTATACTTTTTTCGGAAGGAGAAAACTACTATTTTTAACTTTGCCGGAGACGTCATACCGATCGAATAAACCGTCCTGGCTCTAAAATTATTTTTGTTCATTAATACCATTTTACACAAGATTACTTTTTTCAGAAATAAGTCTTGTTAAAAAAATATTACTAGAAAAGCTTCAACCAAATTGAAAATGGTCGATTAACATCGTTGTCTTATGTGGCTTGAAATTGCTTTACTGACCCTGTAAAGTTCCCTTTTGTAGTGTCGAGGCATTTGGGTCTTGAAGTAAAACAACAAACAGTTGTATACGTGGCGGCTTTACCCCCAGTGGAACATTTTCATATTCCACCGAAAAAGTAATCAAAATTACATGATTACTCACAACTTTCGATATTTACGAAAAAAGACAGGTTCAGGCAAGCGATTAAACGTATATTCACAAACAAAACAATAGATTTTTAGACAGAAAAACCTTAAGTCCCGTTGCCGCAAAACAATAGCGCATTGACTGGTTGCCAGCTAAAAGGTTGTTTTTGATTTTTTTTTTTTTTAAGGGGGGATTTGTTAGTAGCTTAAGTATTTATGATAAATATTAGTAAATAATGAGTATGTGTGTCCAATCACAAATGGTGACTTCTCAACACTGTTAGAAATTTGTAATTTTAATTGTTAGGATTTGTTTGCTTTCGCAGTTAAGACTTATCATTCGTAGGGATTTAAACCTACTTGTCAGAAAAGGGGAAGTAAACTTACAACTAACTTAATTGCTAACTTATTGGCTATAAAGAGAGCTTATCGTAGCAATTGAGGATTGCAACGATTTTTTTCGAAAATTGTTAATAATTTTATTTGACATAGCTTCTAATGGTTCAACACCAGTAAGTCTATGTAATTGGAGTGTACCAAACCAAGGAGGACGCTTCAAAATCATTTTCAGAATTTCATTCTGAATCCTTTGGAGCGTTTTCTTCCTTGTTGAACAGCAACTTGACCAGATCGGTACAGCATAAAGCATTGCTGGTCTAAAAATTTGTTTGTAAATCAAAAGTTTGTTCTTTAAACAAAGTTTAGAATTCCTGTTAATGAGAGGATATAAACATCTCGTATATTTGATGCACTTGGCTTGTATACTCTCAATGTGCTCTTTGAAAATAAGTTTTCTATCATAAATTAGTCCCAAGTACTTAACCTTGTCGGACCAACTTAAAATAACCCCATTCATCTTGACAACGTGATTATTGTTTGGCTTGAGGAAAGAAGCCCTAGGCTTATGCGGAAAAATTATCATTTGAGTTTTAGAAGCATTGGGAGAGATTTTCCACTTTTGCAAGTAGGAAGAAAAAATATCTAAACTTTTCTGCAATCGACTGCATATGACACGAAGACTTTTTCCTTTTACGGAAATGCTTGTGTCATCGCAGAACAATGACTTTGTGCATCCTGGAGGCAAATCAGGAAGATCTGAAGTGAATATGTTGTACAGGACTGGACCCAAGACTGAACCTTGAGGTACACCTGCTCTGACAGGAAATCTATCAGATTTTGAATTCTGATAGACAACCTGCAGAGTTCGATCAGTAAGATAATTTTTTAAAATTTTGATTAGGAAAATTGGAAAATTAAAAGTTTGCAATTTCGCAATCAAACCTTTATGCCAAACACTGTCGAATGCTTTTTCTATGTCTAAAAGAGCAGCTCCAGTGGAATAACCTTCAGATTTGTTAGCTCATATCATATTAGTAACTCTTAGCAATTGATGAGTTGTGGAATGCCCATGGCGAAATCCAAACTGTTCATTTGCAAAAATTGAATTTTCATTAATGTGTGACATCATTCTGTTAAGAATAATTCTCTCAAACAGTTTACTTATTGAAGAAAGCAAACTGATTGGTCGATAACTGGAAACTTCAGCTGGGTCCTTATCCGGTTTTAAAATTGGAGTAATTTTTGCATTTTTCCATAATTTGGGAAAATATGCAGTTTTGAAGCAGCAATTGAAAATGTTTACTAAAAATTCCATTGTGCTCTCAGGGAGATGTTTGATTAGTATATTAAAGATTCCATCGTCACCAGGTGCTTTCATATTTTTGAAATTTTTAATAATTGATTTAATCTCATGCAAGTTAGTTTCAATTATTTCTGCAGGTAAAAAATTCTGGGAAGAAATTAAATCAAATTGACGTGTGAGTTCATTTTCAATTGGACACACAAAATTCAAATTTGAGTTATGAACACTCTCAAACTGCTGAGCAAGTCTTTGAGCCTTTTGTTCATTGGATACAAGAAAACGTTCACCATCTTTTAAAACTGGAATAGGCTTTGAAGGTTTCTTAAGAATCTTCGACAGCTTCCAAAATGGTTTTGAATATGGTTTCAATTTTTCAACTTTAGTCTCAAAATTTTGATTTCTCAGAAGAGTAAATCTATGTTTAATCTCTTTCTGTAAATCTTTATAAATTGTTTTAAAAACAGGGTCACGAGAACGTTGATATTGACGTCTGCGGACATTTTTCAAACGAATTAGAAGTTGAAGATTTTCGTCAATTATTGATGAATCAAATTTCACTTGAGCCTTTGGAACAGAATAATTCCTGGCATCAACAATTGCACATTTTAATGCTTCCAAAGCGGAATCAATATTCACTTCGTTTTGCAAACCAAGCTCATTATTGAAATTTCTCTCAATATGAGTTTTGTAGCTTTCCCAATTAGCCTTGTTATAATTAAAAACAGAGCCCATAGGGTTTAAAACTGATTCATGTGATAAAGAAAAAGTTATTGGAAGATGGTCAGAATCAAAGTCAGCATGTGTGATCAAATCACTACATACGTGTCTTTGATCTGTTAGCACCAAATCAATTGTTGAAGGGTTTCTTACAGAAGAAAAGCATGTAGGACTATTCGGAAACAAAATAGAATAGTATCCTGAAGAACAATCATTGAATAAAATTTTGCCATTGGAATTATTTTGAGAATTATTCCATGAACGATGTTTAGCGTTAAAATCGCCGATTATGAAAAATTTCGAACGATTTCTGGTGAGTTTTTGTAAATCACCTTTAAAATAATTTTTGAGCTCGCGTGTGCATTGAAATGGTAAATATGCTGCGGCAATAAATAAAATCCCAAGTTCAGTTTGAACTTCAATTCCCAAAGTTTCAATAACTTTCGTCTCAAGATGGGGAAGAGCACGATGTTTGATTCGGCGATGAATAACAATTGCAACTCCACCGCCGGAACCCTGAATCCTATCATATCTATGAACCACGTAATTGGGATCATATTTTAATTTTATGTTAGGTTTCAAAAATGTTTCAGTAATAATTGCAATATGCACATTATTTACTGTTAAATTAAAAAGCTCATTCTCATTGGCCTTCAATGAGCGAGCATTCCAATTTAATATTTTAATTGTTTTATTTAAAATCATCGCTAAATTTTAAATTAGAAACAATTTTAATAGTAAAATTTGTGCCTATTTGAATGGCTTCAAACATTGATTTTGCCTGCAACATGGCGTTCATAAGATCGAACATTGCCTGTTGCAAAAAAGAAAGTTTTCCTGCCGTAATAGGCCCCAGGCAGTTGACATTAGAAAAAATATTTTCGGCAGCAATATTAGCTGGAGTAACAGGTGTACAATTATTTTCTAGCGTGTTTTGCTTACCCATATTAACGGTCATTTTCGAACTACCAACACTAGGCGGTATAATGTTCGAACTACCTGTAACCTGTGCATAAGTTAAACGGGTATGCAAAGGAGTAGGTAAACTATGCGTCACTGGTACGCTTGGAGAATTTTGTTTTGACGTTGGTTTTAATTGAGAAATTGAATTTTGTTTACCTTGCCTTGCCTTAACAATTGCTAAACGGACTGGGCATTGATAAAAATTTGACATATGGTTGCCGTTACAATTCGCACAGCGAAAATTTTTACTCTCTTTCACAGGACATGTGTCCTTTTTGTGAGAAGAGTCTCCACAATTAAGACATTTTTGGTCCATGTTACAGAATTTGGAACCATGGCCATAACGTTGGCAAGTACGGCATTGGGTGATATGCTTTTCACCTCCGCCATACTTCCTATAAGTTTCCCACTTTACACGCACATTATACAAAGCATGTGCTTTTTCAAAAAATTTTAAGTTGTTAACCTCATTGCGGTTAAAATGAATTAAATAATTAACAAGGGAAATTCCAGTTCTCTGACTGTTTTCGCCTCGTGATTTTTGTTTCATTAGAATTACTTGGGTAGGGGCTATGCCAAGTAATTCTGTTAAAGTAAGTTTGATCTCATCAACGGTTTGATCGTTGGTGAGACCTTTCAAGACAACCTTGAACGGCTTGGCGTTCTTGGTGTCATATGTAAAAAATTTGTACATCTTGTCAGTTAAATACTGAACAAGACGATCACGACCCTTTACTGAGTCGGCTAATAAGCGGCATTCACCTCTACGGCCAATTTGATAGGTAACTTTAACGTCAGAAACAAACGTTGAAAGTTCCTTTTTGAATATATTAAATTCAGAAGAAATAGTTACCACAATAGGTGGAACTTTCTCCTTTTTTAAAGATTTTATATTTTGTATAGTTTCATTATTAATAACTTCCATTTCACCAGCTTCTTGCTCAGGCAAAATATCAAAAGGATTATCACTACAGACACTCGATGTGTCAGAAAGAGATGCCTCTCTTTTCCTCCCCGCAGCGATGCGAGGTTTCTTTTTCCGTCCAGCCATTTCAGGTGATACGAAAAAAGTTAAAACAAATGTTAAATTCAAAAGTAGGTAGTCTTGAGAAAGACTGATGGGAAATAACTTTCAGGTAATCTTTAAAAGACACACTGACAAAACACAAACTTTGAAGCTATAGGCAGTCAAAGACCAGTCCACAAGCAACCGAAAAAACGTCTGATCTGTAGGACAGTTCAAGACGCACTGGTTGTTTTTGATTATTTCTGTGACCGTTCGCGCACTATCAAAACAGAAAGGGGTGCAAAATGTTATGTAATTATACTGTAAAAGACACGTTAAAGAAATTTTTCAATTATCATAAAACTTGGTAGTAAAACTACAGTGGGCGGTCTTACCCCGCTGGGCGGTCTTACCCTGTTTACCCCTACCTGCCAAATTTTGTTCCATTTGGTTGATTAGTTCTCGAGATGTGCACAAATTTGTGTTTCATCCATCTATTATGGAGATATTAATTACCCCTTAAAACATCCACATGCCAAATTCGGTTTCATTTGCTTGGTTTGTTCTTGAGTTGTGCAGAAATTTATGTTTCATTTGTATGGGACTCCTCCCTTCCAGAAGAGGGAGGGGTCTCAAACTATCATAGGAACCTTTATCGGCACCAAAAACCCCTACATGCAAATTTTCACGTCGATCGGTTCGGTAGTTTTCGGACCTATATGGATCAGACAGACTTGACTGCATTTTTATATGTAAAGATTACAACATCAATATTTTAGAACCTAAAGAGTGAATATACATTTATTGGATTGAAGCGTTCATGTAAATCTATTTTTACAAACAAAAAATTGAATGAGAAAGGCTGGGTCTGACCGCTAGGTGGATTAATTTAGGTTTTTCGACAACTCTTGCTTCCTGGTATCTCTCGTGCATCTGACAAGCCACACGGTTTGCTACGCCTAACGTGTTAGCGTAGGCCCGGTTCTTTTCATCCCTCATTTCTAGACACTCAGCATCAAACACCCCACTACGCGTGGTTCCTATTGCCATGCCTATCACGTCTCGCGCTGTTTCACTGACCGCGTCATGAATGTGCTTCCACTGCTCTTTCAGGTCAAAATTAATTCCTCTTCAATCGTTATTTGAATATGTTTGAATATATTTTTCGCTGTATGGACTGCTGGTATCTTTTGCAATATTGCTTTTACCCTTCTTTTTACGCTGACTGTTCTATTATACGTTCCTCCTGCCAATATTATCGCGAATTATAATTCCCTGGAGCAGTTTCAATGAAAGGTCCACCTTTTACTGGTTGTATTGTAAAAGGTTTATTTTTGTCAAGAGGAAGTCATCAAGGTATTATAGAATTCAAAAGGAAGTAAGTAGTTTAGTGGGGAGAGCCAGAGAACAAACCCGTGCTTAAGCTTATTGACAGCAAATGACCTAGATTCTATTAAGATTCAAACTCACAACCATCCCTTTCTCAAAACGAGCTCTGTAACCTCGCTGGCAAAACAAACGCATTGAGAAATAGAACAAGCTTTTTGCTATCATTAGAAAACGGTGCATTAGTAAACCCGAATTTGTTTTGGTTCATGAGATTTTTTTTCATTTTTTTTTTGCAAGCCAATCACGAGGAAAAAATATTCAGTCTTTCCTCGAAAACAAATTGCTGTAAAGTTTACATTAACATAATTTTACTCGCTATAAGTAAAGGAATCTCAAACCTATTTTTCCCTTACGATGATCTTATGTTTGAAGGCACCTGTCTGCTTGTAATTTAGCAATATTTTTAATCCATTAGTCTCTAGTGCACAAGTTGCATTATCGAAAACTGACTATTTGTCAAAAACCGCCAAAGAATTGTTGGATGTTTTGACTTTTCATACATTTCTATACTCAATATAAAAAGTTCAGCTACTCACCAGCTCCGTCCATCGTATATTTATATCTAGGAGTAGGCGGTTTCGGGATCAACTTCGCATAAGTCTCCGGCATCATTTCCTTGAAACGATCATGATACGAGAATCTAAAATAATTCCCCTATCAACTAATATCCAAAACAATTACCTACACACAAGCTCACCTCAAACATTTGAGCAACACTTCCTGAATAAACTTCGGTCTCGGATGTTCCATCTCCAGCAACAAACAGCTATCCCAATCATCCCAACTCCAACGGAACTGGAAGTTACTCAAGTGATACGAGAACCAATTAGCGAACCGATCGAAGCAACTAGTGTTCATCGAATCGATACGCATAAACAAAATTTCAGTTGCCTGAGCCAAAACCTGAGGCATTTTTGACGGCTGAAGTTTGCACAGTTCAATCAAAATCGATCCATAACAAATTTCCAAATAACGCGGCGTAGGCATATGGAACAGCTCGGCGAATATCACCTCCACGATGCAATACTCCAGAGGAATTTTATCCTTGTAGGCCAGATCCAACAAATGCGCCGCACAATCCTTGCGCTCCCAATGATGGGTCTCAATAATCGAATGCAAATGTTCTTCAATCAGAAAACGCTCGATCGAGTGAGCACCTGGAAGAATTGGTCCTGCCGGACAATCAGTGTAATCGAACATCCGATAGACGACCCACGGCATTGGATACTCGAACGAGTCCTGATGCGGAGGTGGATGAATTAGCGGCAAATTGTGCTGCAAAGCTTCACAAAGAACCGAGTCGAAGGCCAGATATGGTCGAGGAATGTGCTTCTCGGCCCAGTTATCTTGTCTCAGTTTTCGAATCTGTGCCCACAGACAATCCAGATACTCTTCCTGAGGATGCGGTGCATCTACTGACCATACTCTTAGTGCATTATGATGTTTCTTGGTTCGTTTGTTTAAAAATACTTCAATGCGTACCAGCAGATTCTCCAGAGCAGATTCTTTCTTCTCGTACAACTCTCGGCCCACCCATGGCAGGGTGGACAATACGGCAAAAACGTACCAATCTCGACGCACCTGCGGTACCGAATCTTCATTGGCAGCGTCTACCATATTATCCAGCAGTTGAAGTAAAGAATTCGTCGAAATAACATGGCAATTAACCAAGTCGGACAAGAAACGCAGCGCATACCGAGCGGCATCCCACTTACACTGTTTCAAGCTTTCCTTAAATGTCTTCACCATATGGTCAACAAACTCTCCGCCGAAGTTGTAGTTCTTGGCATTCATCAATCCCACCATCGTTGAGTAAATCGTACATTTCTCAGGCATCTTGATGGGACACTCGGACAAAATACGCAAAATCTTGTTGCGGAAATTACCCAAATCGGACTCAAGCACCGAAACCAACCCTTCCAGGTTGGATTCTAGCGAAGATGAACTGTTTTCGCCGACTCGCAATATCAGCGCCTCCAAACGTTCTTCCATCTCTTGGTTCTCCGAAACCCGGCGACGTTTACGGGAACGTTCTGCAATCGAAACGCATAGTTAATTATCATTCAATATTAGCATTCCAAATCGATACCGCTATGAGAATCAGAGCGAAACTCAGGATGCCCCCATTGGAGGTTGTGGTTATACATACTAAAAAGTTAGTCGCGAGCAAAAACTTACCACCGTAAAAATCGCCGTCATCTTCGTAAGCCCGGCGACGGTTCATGATGGAGCACTAGTAGAAAGTTCTTTTGTAAAACAAGCGGCACCGATTATACTTTTGTTCGCAGGATGAAAAAACAAAATTCAATTCGACCGATACGGCAATCAGCAACCTTTTTTTTCAGACGCTTCAGTTTCACTTGCAGTCAGCTCAGCACGTACAGCACGACCGGACCGATAGTCAGCTCGCAACGAAATGTCAAAAACAGAGATGCCAGATGTTTTTGAAAAATGTCTGCAACTGCTCGAGAAACCAGAAAAAACTGCTTGAAATTTGACAAAAACCTATTCGTGATTCGTAAAAAATTTCGCTCGCGCTGGTAAAAGTCTATAAAAATCTGCACACATTTCGAGAAAAACTTCGCAAATATAAGGAGACTCTGACAAAAATCCGCGGAAACAATGGAAAATCTGTGAATATCTGCAAATCAATAAAAATCGGCACACGGACTCTAAAAATCTGCGTTTTGCAGACAAATCTGCACATCTGGTATCCCTGGTCAAAAAGTGGTATAATTGTAGAATGGTTCATGCGATAACAGGCGCTCGATGCAGTTGGACACAGAGAAAAATGTCATGGTAGTTGTTTTTGCACTTGACTCAATTCGTCACGTCGCACTGCAAATTGAAGTGATTTAGTGTTGATTTCACAATGATTAACATTTTCCAACGAAATGATCTTGCGTTGAAATCTGTTCAATGAAAATCACCATCATATTATGATAAATATTTCTTGTATTTGCACCACTGTTTAAATCAATTGAATTACAGCTGCAATTCCAATTGACAAACGTCAAAAACTTGAAAGGAAACAAAAATAGTGCCGGTGGCGAAAGGCGCAAGTAGCACATTTTCCCCAGAGATTAACAATTTGTTTGAAAGTAAGTTTTATTGAATCTTTGATATTAAAATAACAATAAAACAACTCTTTTACAGATCCTGAAATCGATTGCACCGACACGATGGTAGAGATCATTTTGTAATCAAATTGAAAATATAAAATAAAATAAAATTGAAAAAGCTAAAATAAATAGCAATCAAAAGATTTATTGTGATTAGCTGATAATATCCAAATGACCGACATTCCTTATTTCAAACATAGGCATATCAAAAGAGATGAACATAACAACAGAAAATTAAGTGATTCATCGTTCTTTGCATTAACATGTTTCGAAAGATTTTCTTTTCACTTTGAAATGTTAGGCAAGTAGTGCGAATTCAACAGCAAATCACTTCACTTCGACGTGAATTTTTTTCATAGTGTACATTCACGACTACGAAACTCAAACAGATTTTAAAGGCTGCTCCCGAAAAAAATTTACGATGTATTTTGCGGTGAGAACAGTAAATGGACAATGTTTTTATTGTAACCATAAAAACATTGTATTTTTACTGTAAGCCTGCAAACGATTTTTGTCATAACCATGTCTTAACAACGTTTTTTATTGTTGAATTTTCCACCGACAATAACTTTATCATGAAGAACATTGTCAGTGACTTATGGGAAAAATTCCTGAAAAAATGCTGTTAAGATACATAACAACCCCCCTTTTTCATAGTAAAAATGGCTAAAACCATGTTTTTATTGTTCTAGGAAAAATTTATGTATTTACAATGAAAAACATAGTTAAATAATAGAATAACTATGTACAATTATCCTAACTTTTAAGGTTGTTTTGATGTTATTATTTCCGGGCTAACACTCACATAAACTCTCGCATAGGTTGTCAGGGTATGCGTGATGACAAAAGCAAGAATATTTCTATCCTTTACTCTCTTATGCGAAAAACTTAATAAATATCAGCAGCTTCGTAGTCCCGAATACGGAGATGTGGATACAGATGCGCAAGTAGGACTAACATAAATCTGAAAACATTTTTGTTGTTTGTTATCATGGTGCATGAAAAGTTGGATTTTATTATCAAAACTGTCGTTAGAAAAATTACGTGGTCATTGAAAGGGAAATGGAGGTTTGTCAAAAAAACACGAATGACCATAGAGAAAAGGGATTTATTTTAGCCTTATAAAAAAGATTTCATTAAATCAAGAATTATTTTTGTTTTTATTGAACAACAATGTTGAGTGTTTTTAAAAAAAACGATAAGATTAAAATATATATTTGCTTCTAAAGATCAGAAACTCTCTTAAGCTGTAAAAGTGACTATTTTTTATTGCACTACCAGCAGTCTTTGCACTTTCTTTTATTGCTTCTGAATTCTGCTGTTGAATTACAGGTTGGACTCGATTATCTAGTATCTAGTGTTATGTTACTTGAACGATGCAGTGTCGTAACCAGAAATAGTTTCTGTAGAAAAAAGGGGTAAATTCTCGAGAAGCAAAATAAAAGTAGTTTGACACTGATTGGTTTTACTTAACTCGGACATGTCCCAAACGTGCCAGGAAGGGTAGAAATGGTAACAAATGTGCTAAAAGGGATAGTAAAGATGAAATTCCAAGTAAATATTAAAAACAAACAACTAAAAATATTATTCTGGATAATCGAGTTTAAAATTCGGGATCATCGAATCCCGGATAATCAAGTCACCGGATAATCGAGTCCGACCTGTGTTAAAAAGATTTACAAGCACTGTCACCCGAAATGCACAATTTCTCATTCTTTTTTTTTCTAGATTAGCGCTATTTTAATTTTTCTTCTCGAAAACTAATCACATTATTCTTGAGAAAAGAAAACAAAAGTTTAAAAGCATGAATTCGTTCAAAATAACGACAAAGATGAAGATGTAGATACAGTCGGATTTTTTACGCGTTTTTTACGCGGGCTGCTTTTTTAAGTTACTCAAAAACGGTATATCCTTTTTATTCCAAACACGTGTTCCATTTCAACACGTAAAAAATTTATAATATTTTATCTTGGCCTCAAGAATGACTACTATCATATTCAATCAAAGTTTAAATGTTTTGGGGCGGTTTGCTACGTTATATTTTCAACTCAATTTAGTCTTCTTTTCGCGGT
Source organism: Wyeomyia smithii (assembly GCF_029784165.1). Lineage (NCBI taxonomy): Eukaryota > Metazoa > Arthropoda > Insecta > Diptera > Culicidae > Wyeomyia > Wyeomyia smithii. The sequence continues at coordinate 264,964,574 of NC_073696.1, read as the reverse complement.
TCCATACGAATTTGGAATGTATCCGCCGCGTGAAAAACATTACCGTATATGAAGTTTCTTTTAGGAACAAATTTGTTTAAAATAAAGTAAAACAGCTATTTATAGTAATTTTTGATTACAAATATTGGAATAAAGGTTCACTCATACTATTTTCCTAAGCTTTTCTATTTTTTAACAGAAGTACAAATTTTACTATAACATTTATTTAGAAAGTTCTTCATGAATGTTTTTGGTCTAACTATTAATAAATAAAAAATATAAATAAATTAAAAATAAATAACTATTTCTATAAACTTTCATTCACTAAAACATAACCAAATAACAATCGCTTTAGCTTTTAGTACAAAAAAAACATGTGCCTTTTTTGTACTTTTAGTACAAAAAAAACATGTGCCTTTTTCTCTTATTTCTAATCAGCGCTTGTTGTATGAAATGGAGACGTGGAACTAAACGCCGGACAGCCATTATTCCCCCCGTGTTGGGGCAGCATGAAGATTGCCATCAGGAAATCCAATTTTGGAAATCAAAATGCCTTTTTCAAGGCAAATAAACAAGTCATTGAAAATTAATAATTTTTGTCAACGCAAGCAAGCATTCTGTGTTGCATCCTAGCAATTTAATTTTGTCGCACCCGTCGAATTTACTGGATGTAAAATGTGTTGTCCGTGCATGTTGTCCGTGTATCTGGATTCCCCCAATGTTAGGACAGCTCAAAGGTTGTAATTAGCAACCGATTTTGAACCGCAAAATGCTTTTTTCAAGGCAAATAAAAAAATAATTGAAAGTTAATAATTTTCTGGCATCAACACAAGCAGACATTCTGTGCGGGATGCAATCAAAATCTGTTGTACTTGTCTAATTTTCACTTTATTTAGTAAACCCCCCACTGTAGGGGCAGCGCAAAGACTGCGATCAGCATAACCGACATTGAATAATAAACTGCCCTGTTAGAACGCATTCACAAAAGCAGTTAGTTCGACTATGCAGAGCTAATATGAAGTCGATTCAATCAATCAGCATAAACAGAATTTCGTCGTCCCAGCTGCCAAGTTGCAACATGATGCAACACGCAACAGCGAGCAAACGAAATCGCTTGATGTTACAAACCGCAATAAGATACGGGTTAAAACCGTTGCCTGTGTGAGAGCACCATCGGTGTTTATTCGCTGGATACAAAAATGAAATGCGAATTGTGGAATAATTTGTCTGAAGAACATTAGGGAATGGAACAACTGAACTGATAGAGCGTGGCCTATTTCGTAGCACCCTTCGGCTTTAAAAGAGTGTTTCTGGGAAAACTAGCTACATTTATTAGTCGGAAGGTGAGCTGGATGGACCGTCCACAACGTTGACAGCAGTAGCAGCAGCTATCAGCACTCACAGTAGTAACAGCGAGGATAGCAGCGGGTTGCGCCTGTGGCTGCCTTCAAATTAAACAAACCACTTGCCCTGTGGTTGGCCACCACGTCTCGTCGCGAGATTTTTGCCGTACATCAGCCGGCACTTCCTCTAATGGAAAAGTTGGACCATTTTGTTCAGAAAAATTTTACTGTCGGTAATATTACAGAGATGCGATTGCATTATATCCGATATGGAATTGAACGATTGTTCTTTTGAGGACAAATAAAACACTTAATTTGAAAAGTTAATAGCTTTGGGTGCCAGTAGCAGTATGGTAACAGCCTCAGCGGTAGGTGCAGCCGGTACTTCCATGAGGCGGATGCTATAAGGAAGTAAATGGAAGCGGCATGGCGAAACAGTTCGCGCGTCATTTTTCGTTGTTGATATTATTCCCCACATGAAACGAAGCGCTTTCGTACGATAGCGGCGGTATTAGCGGTAGATGCATTAGCCAACACTTACTCCAGTAAAACCGTGTCTAATTTTCAATGTGAAAACACCTTTCTATTGTGTTGGCCGTGCACATTATGCCTCTGCCAGGCTGAACGCGAAAAGCGGCGTGAACCGTTTCGCCCGGCCGTAGGTTAATGTGCAGCCGTAAATAGAGCTGTGTAAAAGTATTCTACTTCAACCTCGCGGTCGTGGCTTTGCACACAACCCTCCTGTGATTTTTTCGCTTGAGGTTGTCGTACGTGATCCGCTTTTCATCACCAGTCACCATCCACTTAAAAATGGGTCGAGTTCATTCCGTTTCAGCAGTTCATCGCAGCTGCATCCGCATCTGCATATGTTTGAAAAATTACATCCGTAGCATCCCTGGTCTATTGAGGCGCATTAAAGGACTAGAACAATTGGGTTGTTTAGCTTTCATGGATTTCTGATTCTTATATATCAGCTAAAAGAATGTAATTTTCTGAGCAAAACATGATTTTTTTATGTCATTGACCTTCGATTTTTAAATGAAGAATAAAACTCGCTCCAAATCGCTATAATGACAGTTGGTATATGAGCGGGTATATGTCATTGAAGCGGTTCCGAGCAGTTTTAATTCGTGATTCAAAAATCGAAGGACAACGATAGCAAATTTTTGAAAATCACAGTTTGCTTAGAATATACAGCTATTTCAATGATATAAAAAACCGAGCCTTTGGCATCCCTACCGAGTAACAGTGAATGAAATTCAAATTAATTTATGCCCGCTGTCAGCAGTAAGATAAAGATGTATGAAAAGAAGCGGTGATATGCTAACTCATTTTTACATATAAAACATGGCGTGATGCCAAAGGGGTGTAAGAAACCGATATAGCTAAACAACCCAATTAGCCTAATCAGTTCGCCCTTTTTTCAAGTTTGCGCACGTTTTATCAGGGCTGCCAAGTAAACAAATTTTTCTGTATTATACAGATTTGACCACGTTACAGAAATGATACAGAATACAGAATTATTACAGAATTTTGACTTTTAATACAGATTTGTACAGAATTTCAAAGTGTTCGAACTAAAGAACTGGTAGGTCGGCCTCACAAACATTTCATCCGAACAGATCCGAGCATCAGTTTTCATTTGTTCGAATGCATTTCCCAAATAGCGGCCATACTGGCCGATTCGCATAAGGCAATCCACGGGTGGCGTTTAACTGCTTGTACGTTTGTTATTGTTGTTTTTCAATTTGCAAAACCCCACCGACCGAATACAGAATATTTTAATGTCGGAGAAAAATAATCTGAAGTAATATTTTATTATTGTTTAAAGGATTGCCATTGCAATACTAGAGCAACTGATCGGACAACGTTTGTTTTTAACGCTTCTCGATCCGGATTGCATTCACGTTGCGATCTCTCAAACATATCTGAGGCTGTAGAAAAAGTTGAAGAAGAAAACGGAAATCAGTTGATCGTAACTGTCTCGTGGATTGTTTGTGTTAGAGAAAAAGAAAGCAATATATTTGCTTTGATTTCTCGGTTTTCACAAGCAGTCTGACAGAAATGGAAATTCGTATTGGTGCGAGCAGGCTTTGAAATCCGTTTCTTCGCCCAACGTAGAATATTTGCGGCTGATTGTATTTATATTGTATTTGCGTTGACGACAACCAACTTTTGCCCTTTTATTACTTCTGTTCGACTTTTGCTGGGCGTCCGGTATTGACTTAGCGAGAAATTGCCTTTCTCATTTCTTCTGGACATCTAACATTTGGCTAAGCGGGAAAGCTTTGGAACAAAAATACCTGATTCGATTGCTTTCATAGGAAAAAAACACGCTTATAGACCTGAGTTTTCTTTCAAGAATTTTACCCAACCTATTTACGGTTTCAGGCGAAGTTTAGGGTTGGATGCCAAGCCCAGTTACCCCAAATCAGAGCACTTGTAGGCACACGAACAAAATACAGAAAAATACAGATTTTTTTTACGGGTGCATACAGATTTTTCAAAATAAAAACTGGCAGCTCTGCGTTTTATACCAGTCGCATTCGAAAGGTCGACCGACTCGAGCAAAGATAAACCATTTAAACAACAAAGAAACGTCAAAATCTGTTTACAGTTTCGAAAATTCCAAGTCCAATGAATTAGTTTGCATCGCAATTCTTGTACAATTTAATTTTTACTTTGAATACGAAGTGCTCTACTGGCTGGTTGCAATGGTAACGATAGTACCATCACGATTCGCCGGTCTACGAATTGAGGATGATGAAGAAGACCAGCCGAAACCAAAACAAAAAGCTGCCGTAAATCAGAAATCTATCGCCGCCTCAGGCAGCAGCGGCAACAAACAGTCCAGTATTCACCATAATCAGAAAAAGCCCAAACCGGTAAAAGATATTTGTAGTGAAATTACCTTTAAAATGTTATATTGTTTGATTTTACAGAAAAAGCCTAAGAAGTCTTCCAACGAGGGTGCACAAAAAGAGCAATGGTCGAAATGGCAGGAAAAAGACACCGAAATCGTTGAAAGTCATTACGAGAAAGATTTGGAACAGGCGTTGCTGTTATCCAAGCTCGAATTCGAAGCAAATAAGACTAAATCTTTCAAAGCGGAACGAGAAGCCAAGCAATCCGCAAAACCGAAAAAGTCGCGTCCACTATCGTTGCAACAGTTTCAGTCGAAAATCGACAAAGATTCAATTGAAAAAGAGGCAGAAAACAGGCGAAAAGCCGACGAGATCGAGTACAACAAGAAAGTTCCTTTCTTCGATCAAATTGACCGAGAGACGAAACAAATTATTCAAAAGGAGCAGTACAAATCTTTGGTTTCCAACCGCGAGTACAAATTCGTTGCGGACGAGAATAAGAAACCGGAGGAATCATCTACGCCGGTAAGTGGCGAGTTGGATGAGCTCAAAGCCGAAAATGCTACCCTGCGGGCGCAGCTGGAATTGGCTAGAACAAGACTGAAGAAGGTTTGCACGATGCTCAGGACGGGGGAGATGAAGGATAAAACCGAACTACTGGTCGAGATTGAGAAGCTCAAGAAGACACAGGAAGACATGTCCGGCGAGATGGCTGCTTTGTATGTGCAGCTGGAGCAGGAAAAGTCTAAAACCGGCAGTTCAAGTCACGAGCGTGGTAAGGAGCGAGCAAGTGGCAGGAAGTCCGTTCGGTTCGATGCGTCCACGGAGATTCATAACGGGAGAAATGAGTAGTGTGCAAATAGTTTCGTTTCAGTTATTACTTCTAATGTTTCTATAAATTAAACGATCTCATGAAGTGTCCATGATGTTTTGTGAACAATTAAATATAGTCAAGCGGTGCAAATAAAAAAAATGGTTGACGCAGAATATTTGCGCTTTATATGAATATACTCCTTCATAAAATTTTGTGAATTGTTCATATACAAAAATCATAAGAGTTGAAGATTCATCTAAAGAGAGCATCTGGTTGAAATTGTTTTCCAAAACATTTTAAAATTTGGTCAGTATAAAGAACCCATCAACCAGCCGAACGCGTGAAACTTCATCAGTCATTTCTAATTGATTTAAATTGGTCACTGGATCCCTGTCCATAGGATGGTACGTTAAGATTAATTGAGTAAAATCATCCCCTCCTGTCCAAGTAGCAGGGAAAGCATTTGTGGTGCAATTTCCCTCATCCCACTTTGACGAAGCAAGCCATTTTTGCTTTCACGGCAACTAGCGTGGGGAAAGCGTATAGCAAGCGCGTTTTTTGTTTTTCACAGTTCACTAGATGGCGATGGAAAGCGTTCTGCATCATTCCCTGGTATTGGTTGCAGTGAAGGGCAGTTTTTCTGTTCGACGATAAATTTATTGGCAAGCGGTTAAAAGAAAAATCAACAAATTCGCTGGTCATGCTTCATAAACGCAAAAACGATTTGTAGCGTTTTACGGCCTGTCCTCGTGAGAACTTTTAGGCGGAAACTTCGATGTTTAATTTAGTAGAAAAGTTGCAACGGTGGTAAACTACCTTCGGGAACGATGGTTCAATGCCGTCGTCCAGAGAGTGCATAAATTTGCAACTTTTGGTTTGTCAGTTGGTAAGTCGGTCATACGCGTTTTTTTCTGCTGAGATTTGATTCGTTTGGAATGTCATAACATGAAGTTTGCGGGGTTGAACATTTTGCTCCTCATGAAGTAAATTAATTTACTGATTGAAATATTTAGCCCTTTGTGAAGGTATTACTACTTTTGTATTAGAAACAGTAACAAACATCTAAACTTTATTAAAAATAGTATTTAGATTTCTTTGAAACCTTTATGCATTGAAAAATCAGGAAAAGTGGTTAGGGAACGAACAAAAATCTTTTTAGAGAGAATCTTCATCGTTTAATTCTAGTTTGAAACATTTCGATCGATTTTTTCTCTGATTTTAATAGAATTTGTGGCTATTTACGCTGCGATTACTATCATATTTTGGCAGTTTCTACCTGTGGCTTTGGGTTTTTGAGAGTCAGGTGCCGCCACACGGACGCTATGTCGCTGCAGCACTAATCTGCAATTCGCTGGTGAGTCCAGCGACGCGAAGATTTCCAGCGATGTCATTTTGTATGATTATTTCTCGCACAGTAAAATGCAGTTTTAATGTTCTTTGATTAAATTGACTAGTTTTGCGACTAGAATACATTCAAAACTATTAGAAAATATTACAGTGGCACATTTCGGGACATTTTATGTTGAATCAATTGTTGTTGTTGTTGTTGAATTCGCTGGACTCGTCGCTTCCGATTTTTCGCTGCATGTACAATAATACACCACTTCAATAGTTTCTATGTCATAGTTGATCGTATTGAGCATTTTTCATGGCAGAATAGTAGGCTATGAACTATTCCGTCATGACGGATTAGTTCAGAGTCTCTTTATTATAGCTTTCGACAGTACAATCCCGCTCTATACCGTTATACCTCATACTATTGAGCCATTGGTGTCATAGGGAACTATGTCATTTTTGTTAGTCTGTTGCTGCCTTTGAAGGTATTTTTTTTATTTCGGAGCTATATTTCTTTCAACTTACAGGCTGTACAATGATTTCAAATACAACTTTTCTTCACTGTGTAGGTGCGAATCAAGTTGCTATAAGTCCCAATTCTGCGTGTTACTATTGGTGTCAGCTTTAGCCTTATATAGGTTAACCGCCGCGGACGGTGTCGATTTTTAGAGTGTATTCGAACTTATTGAGCACCCTGTGTATTGGCCTCTTCGTTATTTTAAAAGTGATTTTAAGAGGGGCTCATCTTATAGCAAATTTTTTTAATCCACTGCTGTCGGGATTTTCGGTGATTTGTTTATCCTTTGATGTTATTGTTTTATATTTTGTAGATGCTGACAGGCCGTTATTAGCCCAAGTGCATGGGGTAATCTGTTTCTGTCTCCTTCTTTTTGATTCCATCGATCGCTCCTGGTTGCTGATGAGGCTCCTTGTTGCCTCCAACTGTCCTCACCAACGTTCGAAAGCGAAATGAGTATGAAAGCTCAATCGCTGCCGTATTTATAGCTGGTAGGGCGCCTTGTTGCCACTGGTTCGTATTGCTGATGGGGCTCCTTGTCGCCACCAACTCTCCTTGCCGACGTTCGAAACCGGAATGAATTCACAGCTCAATCGATGTCGTATTTATACTAGAGAATTTATATTTGCAACCATTTGCTCTTCCTTTCTGATGTTCGTGTTAGGGAAGTAACTCTTCAATACAAAAGAAAGTAAGAAAGAGATGCCAGATGATTGTTTAGGAACCAAGCACGTGCAGTGCAATGGAATATAGAAAGGTACGGAGATGGTTTGAGTCTCGGGTTTAAAGGGCTTCTTTTTTTGTTAACAGTGGTGACGTAGATGTCAAAAAACAATGTCAATCAATGTTCGGTACATTTTTCCAAGAATTTTTTACAAGTTTTTGTGGGAGATGAATCGAGATAACCAAATAAATACACAAACAAGGGTAATGAACATCCAAAAAGAAAAATCGATTAATATATATTTTATAATCACTCAAGAAATAATTAGTGTGTAGCCAAATTCATGCAACATATATATACACCTTGAAATTTGTTTGACTTGTGTGTAAATCGGAATGATCGTGTGAAAGCGGAGTCGAGAAAACCTATTCTTTCGACGAAGTTTGCAGCGCATGGACGCGTTTGGAATGTGAAAAAAATAATCACCACAATGGCGCAGTTGCTCCCAGAGGGTAAGAAAAACACTCAAACTTTGAAATTCGGTGAATAGTGAAAGAAAAGTGATTGAATGATTCGAAGATCCTTGGTGGTTCCTGTAGACACAAAATTCGTGATTGAATTTCCGAAAAGAGTGGTCGCCATTTCGATTGTGCGGGGAGGGAAGTGATTGTAACTGTTTTGAGTTTAATGGAGGCAATGTTCAGCTATTTTCTGATTTCAAATTCCCACGGAAGAGCGGATTGGCACACTTCTGACTCCGACGTAGCAATGGGCGAGATCAATCCGTTTTTTGCAGAATCAATTCTCGCAGGTCGATTAATCGATGTTTAAAATCAATGTCTTTTGTGCGATCTCTTGCTGAATCGATTCTTCACAAACAAATTTGACAATAAACGAGGTCGATCCGATTTTTAGCGGTATCGATATTTTTAGGTCAATTATTCTATTTTCAGAATCGATCTTTCAAATATTGAATAATCGATTTAGGCGAAACGATTTTTTTTACGAAAGTTGCTTAATGAAAGGTTGGTAAGCAATAATAAACCCTCGAAATGGCGGTAAGCAAATAAAAAAAAAGCGACGGAAGGGAGGCAAGCAAAAAAAACCGACGGAAGGGCGATACGGAAGGGCGGTAAGCAAAAAAAAAACGACGGAAGGGCGGTAAGCAAAAAAAACGACGGAAGGGCGGTAAGCAAAAAAAAACCGAGGGAAGGGCGGTACGCAAAAAAAAACGACGGAAGGGCGGTAAGCAAAAAAAACAGTTGGAAGGACGGCTAAAAAAAAGTTGATGAAAGGGCGGTAAGCAAAAAAACCGACGGAAAGGCGGTAGGCAAAAAAAAAAGACGGAGAGCGGTAAGCAAAAAAAAAACCGTTGGAAGGACGGCAAAAAAAAACCGACGGAAGGGCAGGAAGGCAAAAAAAGAACGACGGAAGAGCGGTACGCAAAAAGAAAACGACGGAAGGGCGGTTAGCAAAAAAAGCTATAAGAAGGCCGGTAAGCAAAAAAAAAAAACAGACTGAAATTACCGCAAAAAAAGTACCAAAGAAAGGGCGGATTTGTGTTACGCAACTAGCAATTGCAGCAATTGGTCCGGATTTGGGTGTTGAAGTCTAAGGACAGATATTGCAGGCAGATATTGTGAAATAACTTCAAGATACGCTGGAAGATAACGAGCAAACTCAAAAGGATTTCACTTGATTTTCCCGTCTGTTATGCTTTCGAGTGGTGGTGTGCATGTCTGGTCTAGGGCAAAGAGGTCCCGGAACATTTTCCCCGTTGACCGCTCGTAGCCTTAAGATTACAGAGCTCGCTTCGACAAGCAAAGGTCATGAGTTCGAATTGAAGATAATCAGATTGTTCGGTGTTAAAGAGACTTTTACGCATGGGTTTGTTCTCAGATCCCCCGCAAATAAATGTGAAATAAAACGCAATGGGAGAGCGACGATTGCCGAGTAAAATAGAAAAAAAGACTCGATATTTTGTTTAGTTTTGGTGAATTTTCAAATAGAAAAAACATTCGAAAATGCATTCGAAGTACTCTGTTGTCGCAAATAACTACTGTATATAAAAGCCTTTAGCAGAACTCATCGAATTAATGAACTATGTGAATGCAATAAATTTGTAATTTAATATGTAATTTAGTATGATTCAATTTATACTTGAAAATTATAAAAAAAAAACGAAACAACAAAGCGGAGACAAAACCAATCGACTTCCGATAAATTTAAGATTGTTTGGGGCTCCAAATGGAACAAAAAAAACTTTGTTCTGGCTTTGTGCTATCAAGTTTCTTTTTTCCATATAACGATTCACCACCCTAATATATATAGACCTACAGATTAAACAACAACAAGATACAATGACGTCAAATTGATGAACAAAATTTTCATATTAAAAGTGTTTATAATCTGTATAACGAATTTGAAATATCTGTACTAGTTTGTATTCCGTATTTTATTCTTACACCATTACTTTCTGATGAAATCACTCAAAATATTTTTCACGTTATGATTACCGGAAAAGTTATGTGAATATTTTCCACTGTCATTTTCACGTAGATTTTACGTGATTGTCATTTGAGTTCATCATGATCTGGTAAGATGATTTATCCTGTGAATATTATTCAGTAGACATATGCGTTTCATGTGATTTTCACGTAGAATTTAACTACCGGTTTTATAAAACGTATTAATTTCGATTGTGGTTTCCCAAATTCTTAAGAGAGAAATTAGATTTCAGAACTTTTTGAAATATGTTGCTAGATAAATCGCACGGGTATGCAAAATTTCCAATTCGAAAATGGATTGAACGACATAAACACTGACAAATATTATGACATTCACCGTCGATAATTACTGTTAGCTGCTAATGTTTATGTTCAGGTAACTCCTGGATCTTTGAACTGAATCTGTACAGAATCTGTAAGCTAAAGATTCCATGTCGAATTATGGTTTTTCTAAATCTCACTCATTGGCAAGCCATCGATGAAATCAATTTTATGTTCAGAGACCGAATTACACAACAGCTTCGCCATTTTGATTCTTGTATATTTTCGCACGGAGAGTTCATTCTGTTTGACGTTGCCAAGTTCACGTAGATACTACGTGATAAAACATAGTATGCATGTGATTTTCACGTAGATGTTATGTTTGTCACATAAATAATGAAAACTGACAGAAAATGAATAAGTACAGGAAATTTCACGTAACAATAACGTGAAAAATATTTTGAGTGATGTTCATCGGGATAGTAGTTGCAAAGATCGATACGCGTCACTTAAGTAACGAAGAAAATCTATAAAACCTGATGATCAATTTATCTGCACATTATTATGTTGACAGTAGACAAGGCGGATAATGTGGGAGATGAATCGAGATAACCAAATAAATACACAAACAAGGGTAATGAACATCCAAAAAGAAAAATCGATTAATATATATTTTATAATCACTCAAGAAATAATTAGTGTGTAGCCAAATTCATGCAACATATATATACACCTTGAAATTTGTTTGACTTGTGTGTAAATCGGAATGATCGTGTGAAAGCGGAGTCGAGAAAACCTATTCTTTCGACGAAGTTTGCAGCGCATGGACGCGTTTGGAATGTGAAAAAAATAATCACCACAATGGCGCAGTTGCTCCCAGAGGGTAAGAAAAACACTCAAACTTTGAAATTCGGTGAATAGTGAAAGAAAAGTGATTGAATGATTCGAAGATCCTTGGTGGTTCCTGTAGACACAAAATTCGTGATTGAATTTCCGAAAAGAGTGGTCGCCATTTCGATTGTGCGGGGAGGGAAGTGATTGTAACTGTTTTGAGTTTAATGGAGGCAATGTTCAGCTATTTTCTGATTTCAAATTCCCACGGAAGAGCGGATTGGCACACTTCTGACTCCGACGTAGCAATGGGCGAGATCAATCCGTTTTTTGCAGAATCAATTCTCGCAGGTCGATTAATCGATGTTTAAAATCAATGTCTTTTGTGCGATCTCTTGCTGAATCGATTCTTCACAAACAAATTTGACAATAAACGAGGTCGATCCGATTTTTAGCGGTATCGATATTTTTAGGTCAATTATTCTATTTTCAGAATCGATCTTTCAAATATTGAATAATCGATTTAGGCGAAACGATTTTTTTTACGAAAGTTGCTTAATGAAAGGTTGGTAAGCAATAATAAACCCTCGAAATGGCGGTAAGCAAATAAAAAAAAAGCGACGGAAGGGAGGCAAGCAAAAAAAACCGACGGAAGGGCGATACGGAAGGGCGGTAAGCAAAAAAAAAACGACGGAAGGGCGGTAAGCAAAAAAAAACGACGGAAGGGCGGTAAGCAAAAAAAAAAAACCGAGGGAAGGGCGGTACGCAAAAAAAAAACGACGGAAGGGCGGTAAGCAAAAAAAAAACAGTTGGAAGGACGGCTAAAAAAAAGTTGATGAAAGGGCGGTAAGCAAAAAAACCGACGGAAAGGCGGTAGGCAAAAAAAAAAGACGGAGAGCGGTAAGCAAAAAAAAAACCGTTGGAAGGACGGCAAAAAAAAACCGACGGAAGGGCAGGAAGGCAAAAAAAGAACGACGGAAGAGCGGTACGCAAAAAGAAAACGACGGAAGGGCGGTTAGCAAAAAAAGCTATAAGAAGGCCGGTAAGCAAAAAAAAAACAGACTGAAATTACCGCAAAAAAAGTACCAAAGAAAGGGCGGATTTGCGTTACGCAACTAGCAATTGCAGCAATTGGTCCGGATTTGGGTGTTGAAGTCTAAGGACAGATATTGCAGGCAGATATTGTGAAATAACTTCAAGATACGCTGGAAGATAACGAGCAAACTCAAAAGGATTTCACTTGATTTTCCCGTCTGTTATGCTTTCGAGTGGTGGTGTGCATGTCTGGTCTAGGGCAAAGAGGTCCCGGAACATTTTCCCCGTTGACCGCTCGTAGCCTTAAGATTACAGAGCTCGCTTCGACAAGCAAAGGTCATGAGTTCGAATTGAAGATAATCAGATTGTTCGGTGTTAAAGAGACTTTTACGCATGGGTTTGTTCTCAGATCCCCCGCAAATAAATGTGAAATAAAACGCAATGGGAGAGCGACGATTGCCGAGTAAAATAGAAAAAAAGACTCGATATTTTGTTTAGTTTTGGTGAATTTTCAAATAGAAAAAACATTCGAAAATGCATTCGAAGTACTCTGTTGTCGCAAATAACTACTGTATATAAAAGCCTTTAGCAGAACTCATCGAATTAATGAACTATGTGAATGCAATAAATTTGTAATTTAATATGTAATTTAGTATGATTCAATTTATACTTGAAAATTATAAAAAAAAACGAAACAACAAAGCGGAGACAAAACCAATCGACTTCCGATAAATTTAAGATTGTTTGGGGCTCCAAATGGAACAAAAAAAACTTTGTTCTGGCTTTGTGCTATCAAGTTTCTTTTTTCCATATAACGATTCACCACCCTAATATATATAGACCTACAGATTAAACAACAACAAGATACAATGACGTCAAATTGATGAACAAAATTTTCATATTAAAAGTGTTTATAATCTGTATAACGAATTTGAAATATCTGTACTAGTTTGTATTCCGTATTTTATTCTTACACCATTACTTTCTGATGAAATCACTCAAAATATTTTTCACGTTATGATTACCGGAAAAGTTATGTGAATATTTTCCACTGTCATTTTCACGTAGATTTTACGTGATTGTCATTTGAGTTCATCATGATCTGGTAAGATGATTTATCCTGTGAATATTATTCAGTAGACATATGCGTTTCATGTGATTTTCACGTAGAATTTAACTACCGGTTTTATAAAACGTATTAATTTCGATTGTGGTTTCCCAAATTCTTAAGAGAGAAATTAGATTTCAGAACTTTTTGAAATATGTTGCTAGATAAATCGCACGGGTATGCAAAATTTCCAATTCGAAAATGGATTGAACGACATAAACACTGACAAATATTATGACATTCACCGTCGATAATTACTGTTAGCTGCTAATGTTTATGTTCAGGTAACTCCTGGATCTTTGAACTGAATCTGTACAGAATCTGTAAGCTAAAGATTCCATGTCGAATTATGGTTTTTCTAAATCTCACTCATTGGCAAGCCATCGATGAAATCAATTTTATGTTCAGAGACCGAATTACACAACAGCTTCGCCATTTTGATTCTTGTATATTTTCGCACGGAGAGTTCATTCTGTTTGACGTTGCCAAGTTCACGTAGATACTACGTGATAAAACATAGTATGCATGTGATTTTCACGTAGATGTTATGTTTGTCACATAAATAATGAAAACTGACAGAAAATGAATAAGTACAGGAAATTTCACGTAACAATAACGTGAAAAATATTTTGAGTGATGTTCATCGGGATAGTAGTTGCAAAGATCGATACGCGTCACTTAAGTAACGAAGAAAATCTATAAAACCTGATGATCAATTTATCTGCACATTATTATGTTGACAGTGGACAAGGCGGATAATGTGGGAGATGAATCGAGATAACCAAATAAATACACAAACAAGGGTAATGAACATCCAAAAAGAAAAATCGATTTATATATATTTTATAATCACTCAAGAAATAATTAGAGTGTAGCCAAATTCATGCAACATATATATACACCTTGAAATTTGTTTGACTTGTGTGTAAATCGGAATGATCGTGTGAAAGCGGAGTCGAGAAAACCTATTCTTTCGACGAAGTTTGCAGCGCATGGACGCGTTTGGAATGTGAAAAAAAAATCACCACAGTTTTGACGGCTGGAAATGCCTACCTGCGTCTTTAACCGTTATGTACTCGGCAATTTTAACACAGGGAAGTACTCGGCAGGGTACCCGGGTACCCACCAAAGTGAAATGCTTCTTACTTCCTCGATTCTTGACCGATTTTCGATCTTGACCCGTCAAAAAATGGAAAATTAGTCTATTTTTAGTATATGGCGCCGAAAGAGTCATTGGTCCCAATATGGTTCCCGTAAATCCGGATCTTCGGGACCGTGTTCAAGGTCGAGAATCTGCTCCGAAATGGTCATTTCGGACAACTCATCAAATGTACTCAAAATGAATAAAAATCAACTCCTGGAGTGGTTTCATGAGTTTTGATACCAATGTTGGTCGGTTTTGTAGACAATTGTACTAACTTGCCCTAACGGAGCATGCTCCCGAAGATCCGGATTTACAGGAACCATATGCGGTCACTGGCTCATGTCGGTCTCAGATTCTAAAAGTATACAGATTTTCCAATCTTTTGACAGGCCAAGATCGAAAATCGGCCAAGAACTGAAAAAGCAAGAAGCATTTCATTTTGTGGGTACCCGGGTACCCTGCCGAGTACTTATGGGGTAAAAAATTTGAAGCTTCCCCCATCGACCCTCCCTGCTGCTATAAACAGTCTGATGATGGGAAATGGTTTATTTCTACGAGTTAGAAGCATTCCATAAGTTTCAGCTGGCTGGGTTGAGGTTATCCTTGTTCTTTAAAGCTATAAAGTCTGAAAAGGTACCCGGGTACCCTGCCGAGTACATAACGGTTAAACAATGCGGAATACCGTTTAAAATGGCATTTGCTTTTTGATCAAAATCTAAGTCACAACCCCAACACGTGCTTCTGTTTACCTTTTTTTCGCTACTAATACAGACAAATGTCTTCTTCTTCCTCACCTTGGTATTCCTCATTGCGTGCAGTGGTGGGTTGAAACCGAGCCGTTGGCATCCCTATACCGAGTAACAGTGAATGACAATGAACTCATGTCCTGGGCTCATACTCATTTGTGCCCACTGTCAGCTCTCAGATAAAGGTGTATGAAAAGTGGCGGTGATAAGCTATCTCGTTTACACATACGATGAGATGTTCGCCCTTGGAACATGGCGCGATGCCATTGGGTTGGTTGAAACTGACAAATTTTACGATGCACGCCAGGTCAATATTGTCGCTGCAGCACTACTCTGCAATTCGCTGGTGGGTCCAGCGACGCGAAGATTTCCAGCGATGTCATTATTTCACAACCATGGTACGTCACAGAATCTGCCGTAATCTCGCAGACTGACGTAAGCGCTATTATTTCAAATATGGGGTTCTTATGCCAATTTGTTCGTTATTCGAAGACCCATCTTTTGGTACCTTTCTTTTAGTTGTTACTTATTCGTACGTTGCATAAAATCAAGAAAACTAAATGACGTATGCACCATTTCAATACAAAAGTGACAAGTAACCCGTTCGTTTTTGGGCCGTATTGAAAAACTGATCAAATGGATGTACGTCATAATGTTGTATCACGGCAGAGATGTTGTATTGTCTTGGCTCAGAAAGAGTTAGGGTAGATGAGCCAGTAATAGTGGGTGTACCAGTAATGGTGGTATACCAGCATTTAGCGTTATTAAGGCATTTTCCGGGATAATAATATATTATCAGATAATTTTTATTGATTCTGTGGAAATATGTCTACGATTTGGTAAACTATATTGGTTTGAAATCTTAACTATTTTTTTACCATAATCAATCGAAAAAATCACAAATAATCATAAAAATACTGAATAAATTGAAATTCCACTATAGGAACAATTTAAGTACCCCTGTTCCAGTAATGGTGGTAGTGCTCCAGCTAACATTTGAGGTTAGGTTTTAACTCAGCAGATATAAACAAAACGCAAGGATATATAACAGAGTAAAGAAATGAGAGAACAGCTAAAAGTTGATGAGATGCAGAAGGACAAACTTGAGCTGCTTTAAGCTTCAAAGCTTTCCAAGCGCTAATTTGATACAGTAAAATGATTATTTACTGCTGATTTTCTCTGGTTTGGACTATTTAAACAATTGTTACATGAGCTCTTTGTTTTTCTTTTATATTTTCATTATAACAATCGAATTTTTTGATTCATACAAGCGCTCGTAAAGTGTCCCTTGATTTGAAGAACAAAATTGAGCAGACACAAAGATCAAAAGTAGAGTGGGGTAAAACTACCGGAAAAGATCCTTCTAGCATTGCGAAGCATCATCTGTAACAAAAGAAGTAGTTTCTTTTTTATGTCACAACTTTTTCACCATTGAATTCAAAACGAGTCTCATGTTAGACGATTGCCCACGGTGGAAGAAGAGATTTGGAATGCTACCTTAGAGCATAAAAACAACTAAATCGTAATTCATTTGCTGCAGCCTATGAAAAAAATCAACTACCACCATTACTGGCACAGTTTCCACTATTATAGGAACATTACCTCCATAACTGGAACATGAGATTGGTGTACAATTATTCATTTTTCATACTTAATTTGTTAAAAACATATACAAACTGTAATTGTACGTGGCAGTTTATGATATTTTCTATCACACCAAAGAAAAAGGGGTTTGATATATCCGATATGAATATTGATATTCTCTCTTTTAAAAAACACTGGTGCTTAGACCCTCCATTACTGGATCATCTACCCTACTTCTCAAAATTACTGCAGACATTTAATTCGTATCCAATGTTTCGTGTGCATGATTATTTCTCGCACAGTACGGTAATGTTATTTGATTAAATTGACATAGTTTTGCGACTAGAAAACAATCAAAAGTATTAGAAAATATTACAGCCACATATTTTGGGACATTTTATGTTGAATCAAGACTACATTATATTAAAATACTACGAAATTCGCTGGAAAATCCTTGTCAGACGAGCGACACATCGCTTCCAATTTTGCTCTGCATGCACAAGACTGGGTCAAAATCGAGCTAATAAAGAGGGGTTTTGACAGCAGTTAGGTTGTATTTAGGACAAAGCGAGGAGAACTGGTGGAATAAAGAAATACGCTATTGCTCCCAGTTTATTGTTTCATATTTTATGTGCATTTAAAAACAGGACTTACAAACAAAAAGGTACAAAAACGTATGAAGAAACTGGATCCACTTCGCCTAATGCAAGCCGTTGAGTATGATACGTAGAAAAAAACTGCCCTTTCGTCAAGCGGCCACGAAATATGGAATCAACTACCTCAGCTATCATCAGAATACAATCCAGCAAACAACCAAGCTGTTAACTAAAAACTTGACGAAAGGCCGATTTATTTGCTTGACATAAATTTGCTGGATTTTTTGTGATGCTTTGACATAAACCGACGAAGACATCAACAACTCGAAAGAAACCTTCTACCAGCATGAAGTTTTTTTTTGAATACTTTTTAACGTTCTTGTGCATCTCATATTAATAAAGATAATGTTCATTCTCTCCAAAATTAAACGAATCGAATCTTTCATTTGAACCAGAAAAACGCAGTCGTCCAATGCGGGACGAATTGAAACACGCAGTATTTTTTTCCAATGAAAGAATGAATTATTTATTTATCAAAATGGTAGTTAAACGCTTGCTAGAGGAAGGCTAGATCCATGTTTCTAAGCTTTTATATTTGTTCAAGACATTACAGTATTTTTTGTACACTGTAAGATATGGCGGAGACTGTTTCTATTCGCTCCGTTTTACGGTATTTAATTGAAACTACAAGTTACTTTCTTCCAGAAAATCTTTCCAAACTAATTTTAAGGGCATTGAAATGAATGTTTTTTTGGTCTTTTGAATTTGTGTTGAATTTGGATTATGTTCTTTTAATTTACTGCTTTCCAACTTTTGATGTTTAGCATTCAGCATCTTCCGACCTAGTTTTCAGTTATTTTTTTAGTTTTTAAAATTTAGTGTTGAACAGACGTGTGTTAATAAGTTAAGTGTAAGAGAGCTTTAAAATAAAATTTATTTATTATATTACATTTTATTTTAGATTTTAGTTCATATTTTAATTGTTGATCGTTTTCAACTGCATTTGGTTTTGAAATGATTTAATTTTTTTTCTCGACTAAATTTGGTTTATTTTTTGTCCGTGTTTTCTGTCGTCTAAAGCAAGTTCAAAGTATTTTTACTTCAAAATTTTTCTTTACTAGAAGCGTTTTTCAGGTATTTAGAGCTAAGCCATTTTTGTTTTGTTTTTTTTTTGTCTTGTGTCTAGAAGCATTACTATTTTCAACTACACTAGGGACTAACTTTTAGTTTGCTGCTCTTGTGTTTGAAAGAAATTTTAAGTAAGTTTGAATTGAAAAAAAGGCTTCAATTATTGTTCGTTATTTTTCAAAAGGTTTCAGATTGTCTACGAGAGGACGGAATGGGAGAAAAATGACTTCTATCCACGAGGAATGTGGTCGGTATATGCTGTGATAAAGGTACACATTCCTTGCTAAGTTGATGCATTTATGCACAGGTATTAGCAAGCTAACACTTCGTCGCGAAGGACGACTGGATTTTAGGTCTGGTTCCTAGCTCACTATTCGCAGGCAATCAAAAAAATACTCCACACCAATGCTTGAGGTATATTTCTTGCAGACCCAATTCCCAGCAGCTGTTGCACGTGAAAAGTCACAGCGTCATGAAATTTTGCTGGATTTTTTAGTAAGTTTACACCTTAAAATGAAATCTGAACAACAAATTGAGAGACTGCACGTGTTGGAAAGTTTCTTCGTCACGAATACAAAGCACCCGTACGGTTGGATTCGCTTCGAACAGTTACTAACAAACAAATTTGTTACCCACTCCCTTCTCCTCGAAGAGACTTTCAAGATGTGGGAGACGAGAAAAAAAACTAAATGAAGAGATACCGAGATTCCAATCTCCCGCTTTTACGATTTAATTTATTCCGGAGTTTGATTCACTTGCCATCGGAAAATAAAGCACGGGGTACGGGGGTAACTTTTTTCTTCCAAAGTATTGAAATAAAAGAGTTGGGATATCACCTAGTAGTTCGAGATAATATGTCTATAACTGGAGCTAAACCATGAGGAAAAGCATATTCTATGAAAAATGTCTTGCCGAGAGTTTCGAATTTAACCACCAGAATCTCTATCAGCGATAGAAAAACTTGAGGTCTGATTCCTGTACATGTCTGTAATTACTAGAGGTTTACAGTAATTGATTTTTTCATATCCACCAAAAATTAACATGCAAACCTGCCAAGCGCGTTGATATTGGCCACCCTTTCGCTGACTACGAGAAAACATGAACAATTACGATTTTGCTCCCAGCTCAACACAGTTCCAGCAGGCGGACGTCGCCGTTCTCAAGTGCGAATATGATTGCGCCTTGTTATGCCTGCCGGCATCTGATTTGAAATTTTTTGCTCGTCTCCCACTTGTTATATTCACCATCGACCGGAGTGCTCCAAGCTGGTTTGCCGGACGGAAGAATCTACCATCGCGAATGGTAGTAGAAAAAAATCACAAGCAGTCTTGCTTGCGCCGGATGTCCCTAGGGGATATTTTCCGTTCTTTCTGGTGCCACCACGTGGTGCTGCTACAGTTTCAGTTTCACCGGCTAGCGCCTGTTGGAAGTGTTGAATGTTTCAAACTCATGAATATGCAACGGAACATATCCCATTTTTTCTGCCTGTCGCCCTTCCGCAGGAACACGGATTTTAGGCAAACCCATAAAGCGAATGTGTGTGATTCAAAACAATTAAAAATGAAATTAAGAGAAGTGGGATTTAATTATTCGAAAAATGTGTCCCATTCATTCAGGTACGGGTTCGCTCCGTGTCCTCTTCCGACGGCTTCAATTGACGTGTTTGGAATAGATCTGCTTTGGATCCATCACTCGAGCTTGGAGGCTGAAAGTGGAAAGCGCTAGATAAAAAAAATCCCGATGATATCTCCCATTTCCTCGCGGCATTTTTTTTCTGCTCGTTCATAGACCGATACATTTCATTGTTATCCTGTGTTCGTTACCAGGGCGATAATCTATTCCACATCGACGTACGAATCGTTGGATTCGCGATTTTTCCCGCTATTTCAATCATTTCCTGATGCGAGCAAAAAAAAAGAAGTATCATTCATCACGGGCGCTTTCGCGGTGCACTTTTCCTCTTCACTCCAGTGCTACCGGAGGAAAATCCGTTGAATTTTCAATCAGAAACAATTACTTTATCCTTCGTCAAAGGGACCGAGTTTTTTTTCTCTCCGCTATCTACTTCAGCTCGGCAAACAGCTGGATGATACTCTCAGGAAAATTGAAACTCGCCCATCTCCCCCACCACCCACTGGAGATGATGAGCCCAGGCAAATGATACACATCACTCAAAATTGACGGTAGTAGGTATATATGGGACGGATGGAAAAGTTCCTTTGGTATGTCTCCTTCCATTGTCATGGTATTAATAAAAGCCGTACAGGCGGAGTGAATCCGACGATTCTCGCCTTGGCCGCACCGCATCGCACCGGTGGTGCCGTGTCCGGAAAGGAGGAATAAAAAAGAATCTGATGATAATGCGACTGATTCGCGTGGTTTGCTTCCGTTCGGCGGTTGTTGGTGAACGATTAGGTTGATGATGATGGTGTTGCTGATGAGAATGTTCGGTGTTTGCGGTGGTTACGAAGATATGTTTTGCTCATTTTTTTCTCGAAAAAAAAACCTGTAGGAGGTAAGAGCATTGTTAAATCTGCAAAACGCGTACGAAGCATAGTCAACTTGACAATGATGAAACGCACATCATTAGACAGCACAAACATTGTATTGCTTTCAATGCAAAATGCTATTTGCATTTAATGTTCAGATTTCACAAACTCGTACACCATAACTTTTTAATATGCTTTCTCATAGATCACCTAGATGATCGAAACAAAATTAAGACGGCACGTTGTCTCATTTGAATAATTTCCGTTCAGAACTTCTCAACTACAAAATTAAAATTTGTTTTTTTTGTCTCCAAAATCACCCAAAATTGCTACCCGAATAACGATTGACCCTATTGTTTTTTTTTTTTATTGGTTGTTAACACTTCTTAGCTTAGCTGGCCCTAATCGCCATATGTTTATTCGCGTCTTTAATCACATAGACCGTTGCCATGTGAAGTTGCAAAAAATGTCGTTCGGCGTTAAACTATACTTATTAAGAAATTGAATCTTAGTGTGGCATAAACTAACAAAGTTCTTTCGATTTTATCCTTAACAAGCTTGAAACATATAATTTTGACAATTCTGACAAACTCCAATCGCGAACGCGAGTATTGGCGACTGTATTTCTGAGACAAACTAAAACTAATATGTCTTGCTGCATAGTATCATTCTACGAGCGCAATATTTTTGCAGTGAAATTACATCCTCTCCTCGGTGAGAAAGACCAAAGTGGTTTCATTTCGAGAGGGGACTACGAGGGAAGGTATTCTAGCACGTCATATCAGCTGGATTTTTCCACGGCTCCGGAACGAGTTCATCCAAAGTAAGCCTAAGGGGATTATTGCGCTGATAGACCACCCAGACGGGAGTATCGGACCGTATTACGGTAATATTAGCTAGCATATAGTCTCGCTACGATGATCGTAGCGGATTATAACATGTCCAAAGCCGACCAGTTTATCACATACAAAACCAGATGGAGCTGTCAATGGTGTAGAGGCATCAAAATCTCCCACAAACACATTCTCTAACTCTTGCTGGTCGGAACGGTGGAAAACACTCAAAAGGATTGAAAATATACGGAAAAGTGACAAAACAATGCACGAGCCGGGAATGGAGTGCCTGCTAGGCCTGTAGGAGATGGTGTCCTACCGTTGAACCCCGCCGATAGTAGTCTCCACAGTCAGGTGGACATTTTCCCGTACGTCGGCACACTAGGCAGCCACAAATATGTATGCAGCGTTCCGTCTGCTGCTTTTCACCACCCCCAGGACCTAGTTTTGAACGGAAACGGATGAAAACATGATGAAGATTTGCAGCACATGGAGAATGTTTGCACAAAGAGATTATTTTATTTTTTATCATTTTATTTCTTTTCCATTTTCGTGATTTGATTTAATCCCGGTGGAGACTGTCGATTTGGGTTTGCATCGCGACTACAGAGGCACTTTCGATTGACGATTGCCACCGTACCGTGTTTCGATGGCACTTTTCTATTTTTGGCAAGTGTAAACTAACGCTTTCGACAGGATAGTTCTGAAAGCGATTTTAACGCGTTTTTAGGGGCCCTTTGTATGCTACGTGGTCATATATTTGAGTCCGAAGAGACATTTATTTTTGAATATTTTATGTAGTATTCGACATCAAGAATGTTAAGTTAAGTATGCTTTCGAGTAGGGTAAATATGTATAAAACGCCCCCACGGGGCATAACGCCCCAGTCCATTTATTCGGAAACACACAAAAAATGAGAAATGAGACTATTGGGAATCCGTAGCGGGTCATAGGACCAACCTTCTGGGTAAATTCGATAATTGTCACTAGCAGCAAAAAATAAACAAAAATCAATTTTGATTTGAGCTGCTTCAGATCTAATTTCTTGCAGCGTTTCCGTAACGTTTTTTCTCTAATGTATAAAGTTTATTACCCGGTTTTTGTACTTATATATCTCAAATGAACCTCTAAGCAGCTGTATCTAGTGAATAAACGATAAAAATTTCATAATTTGCTTGAGTATTCAATGCTTTCTGTTACACTACAGCTCGCGGGCAATATGCCCCATCGCTAGCCCGGCTGATTTGTTCATTGCTTTAGCGTTTGCTTCTGAGACTTCAAGCACTGTTTCACTTCGCATGCTGAGCTGGCATATGAAGCTACTGCATGGGGCAATTGGGGCATATTATACTGTAACTGGGGCGTTTTGCCCCGGTAGATTGGAAAGCTTGCAATTTAGTCATTTTTTTTAATAAAATTATGGCGTACCAACTAAATAGTGTATCCAACTGCATGAAAGATTTGTTGTTTGTGATAAACATAGCTACAATATTGACGATTTTCCTTAGGGGGGGCGTATTATACCTGTTTACCCTAACGAAAAAACTTTTGGACATGTTTTCTCGATAGTGATGTAGCGAAGCGTTGAGTTCAGATGAGAATGTATGAAAAAGCAATCTCTGATTTCCGTTTGTCAATTAGAAAGCGCAGACGGCCAGAGCGAAAAGCTCACTGTGATGTTGCTTTGGAGTCTACAAATATACCGTGTGTTTCAAGCCGATTTTATTTTTGTTGGAATTAAGTTGAATGATTTTTCTTATATCAATTTTGCCCTTTCAGAAGACACAGCCAATCTCAGTAAAAATCCAACTCAAGTTTTGTGTATAATATTATTATTCATGTCCACATGAACAATGAAAACGGTTCTTATCAGAGCCACCACCAATATCACCGAAGCTTTTGATGAATAACAAATAACTGAGTTCTCAATAATGGGTTCGTGTTCAGGAGAAAAATACCTCCTTTAACCTTTTTTATAATAGAACAAATGTTATGAGCTCGATGAACCGAGAAATTTATGTTCGAGTGTATGTGAGTGCGTATATGTTGTCAGTACTGACACAACTTTCTTAAAGAACGCATTATGCAAATTTTGATGTTCTTAGGCGCAAATGAAAGCTACAACGCTTCCCCAGAACATTGCATTGTTTGAGCATTCACGAAGCTTCTTAATCAACAAAACTAACTTAATCCTTCTTAATTTTTTTTCTGCTGTCTTTTTTTTCTTTTTTGCCTTCTTTTTTTGTCTACTTTCTGCATCTTTTTATCCTCCCTGATTTTTTCACCTTCTTTCTCTGTCCTGGAGCGATGTGATGGTATAACAAGCTGTGTTTCACCGCGCAATGGGGATTTATTATTGAAGAATTTATTTTTTAATATGATTCTGATGCGCGCAATATGAACGTTTGTTCCTTGCGGATATTTTATAGAGTGGTAAAAAAACACAATTTAGAAGCGCATCGAGAGTTGAAAAAAAGTTTAAGGAAATGCTGCTCTGAGAAAAACAACGTGTCGTGATTGGTTCCGTCGCCATAAAGATGATAATTTCGACATTGACGACTGTTCGCATGAAGAAAGGCTAAAAATTTTTGAAGACGCTGAATTGGAGGCATTGCTTGATCAGGATCTTTTGCAAACGTAGGAACCGCTTGCTTTTTTTGGAGTTGCTCGCCAAGCCATTTTCGAGCGATTGTGTGCTTTGGGTACGATTTAGAAACAAGGAATATGGATTCTTTATGATTTGAAGCCAAAGGACGTTGAGTATTGTTTTAACTGTTCCAGCGGCAAAAAGGGAGGGTTTTCTTCATCGCATTGTGACGGGTGATGAAAAATGGATTCATTACGTCGTCGAATCGACCAAATATACATGCTGCAAAGGTTATGCTGTGTATTTGGTGGAACCAGGTCGATGTTATTTATAATGAGCAATTGAAACCGAACGAAGCCGTCACTGGGGAACAGTGTTGGAATTGTCAGAGAAATATCAATTTCAAATGCGATACGTTTTCGCTACCGAACTTTCTGTCACTCGTTTCACACGCTGATATATCCCGATTGAACTTCGAGGTTCGAGAAAACGAAACGCCATGAACTTAACTTGGCGCAACTCGCCGATGAGAGGATACAAAAAGAATCAGATCGTTTTTTAAGTAGAATACTTCTCTCAGGAAGTTCGGCTACATAGGGATGTGAAATGAAAATCTAAAACCGAAAAAAGTGAAAAATATGTCCAATTTCAAATGCTAATAAATCGGTTAGTTTTCGATGGATTTCCTTCGTCCGTGCAGCAATAGATTGAAAAATCTTCTAAGATTCTTCCCAAAAGAAGATAATTGTAATTTTATTATTCACTCTATTGTACTATTGAAAATAGTCAAGCCTTGTCAAAACGAAAAATTCGACCTTTGATTGGTCGTTATATGATTGGTTCCCAAGCACGGTCGACAGAATCATATACCTTGCAATTGAAAACATGCTATTTGGCCTATATAAGAGCCTGTTTCAGCCGAAGCCGCTCAGCGACAACAGCAGTCGTCCTCCCTTAGCAGCAGCACTAGCCGTGCAGTGGATACCAGCGATGGCGGAAAGCGGCCACAGCTGGGCGTAGCAATGGATAGCGCACTAGTTGCAGCGGATTCCAGCAACGATAGCAGCTGGGCCAGCTGATGCAGGGACAGTGGATACCAATGGCAGCGTATAGCGGCCACAACTGTGGCATGGCTATGGATAGCACACTAGTTGCAGCGGATCTCAGCATCGATAGCGGCTAGGGACGTTGCGATACCACCGATACTAATACAGAATCGATCCTTCTACTTCCGACACTCGGATATTTGGTATCGATGTTTTTCCAGCGATACTTAATCAATATCGATATACCTCTCTCAGAATCGAAAAGACTCAAAACAACCCTGTAAAGAAGAACGAACGAAGCAGAAAACTTGCTGTTTTCTGTGCCATTTTGATGCTTCGTATGCATGCATGCCATCTCATCGGCAATGCAAATTTAACAGAAATTTCTGTAGATTAACCTACGGGAACGATTCTTTTCTAAGGTCATGCAGATCCGAAGGTAAAATCTACAGAGCCAGCGGCACTTTTCGAAAACGGGATCAATTATTAAGGAAAAGCGTAATCGACTTTTGACTAAGTTTCTGCAGAAGCTGGTGTTTCTAGATTCAGTAAATTTATAGACCATTTTACGAACTGACAGGGATACCAAATGTGCAGATTTGTCTGCAAAACGCAGATTTTTGGAGTCAGTTTTTCCACGGTTTCTGCAGATTTTTGTCAGAGTCTTCTTATATTTGCTCAGATTTTCTTAAATTGTGTGCAGATTGTTACAGACTTTTGCCTGCGCGAGCAAAACTTTTTCGGACCACGGATAGAATTTTTTCAGATTTCGAGCAAATTTTTCCGGTTTTTCGAGCAGTTGCCGACATTTTTCAAAAACATCTGGCATCTCTGCTGACAGGTGTCACGTATTCTGCTGTTGATGATGTTGCTTTCACGTGCGTTATGTCAGCTGTTCCGAGCTCTCTGTCAAAATTTCATTCATAGAATGAGTTCAGAAACGTCTCGTAAAACGGTCTATATAAATGATTTAATTGAATTAAACGTTTTATCTTGAGGAATAAATAATAAAAAAAGAATTATGACTTATATTTTGAATGAAGTGGTATCGCACAACGATACATTTAGGTATCGATACGTTAGCCTCGATACTATCGGAATATCAGTACTTGCTCTCGATACAGGTATCGATCCTAAGTATCGATGTTTAATGGTATCGCAACGTCCCTAATAGCGGCTGATGCAGTGAGGCACTTTAGTGAAATGCAGTCTCTGTGCGATAGTGGGCACTAGTAAATGCATTCAATGAAAAGTTGCCTCATTTTGACAACACGTGAGCCGTCTAGTTTTGAGTGTTAAATCAGCTTTTCACTGTTTATTTTATCACAAGAAATATTTTATTCACATGGTCAGTGATAACGCAAAGATGTGATCGGCATCTTATCCGATACTAAAATGAACAACAAATTGTCCTTTTCAGGATGATATAAACACTTGATTGAAGAGTTGATATTTTCTAATGAGTTAATTCACATTTTTAAATTTGTCAAAGTTATAAATTTTACTTTATCTCCGTGCCTCAGAACGTACTGAATTATCTTTTCATTCAGTCATGAGCACGACATCCGAAAAAATTTCATCTCAAAATTTAAAAATTGTCAAGCCCCAACCATGACAAGCAACTTACTATATTATTGAAAATGGTCAATCCTTGTTGAAGGGCGAAATTCGATTGATCCGATTAGTCAACGTTTATTTACTAGAAAAAATGACTGACACGCAAGCAGCCGGGTTATCTTTCTTGTAAAAGTATTCTACTTCAACCTTGCAGTCGTGGCTTTGTACACAACTCTCCTGTTATTTCTCTCTATCTCTTTACATCACATTCGCTCATAGATGAAATGTCACGAAATGATTCGTGATATTGCTCGACGAAATATCCCGATCTTAGCCTGCTCTTCAGCCAGATGACTGATTGTATAGATTCCATTTATGACAAGTGCACTGAAGGTGCTGATGGGTGGTTTTAATGTAGGGCTTTATAGTCTTCGAGATGGCATCACAAACAGAGAGGAAGACGAAGAAGAAGACTTTATTGTACTTGAATTTAAAATCTGCTGTTACGTATTTTAAGGGAGGGGGAGGAAGTCATATGGAACGTTACTTATTGGTAAATAGGTGAGGAGGAGGTTTGAAATTTAGGTATTTCGCGTTACGTAATTTGTATAAGACGCGTTACCAATGAGTGTAGGAAACGAAATACCCAATATGGGCAACAAAATACAATCGGAACGGCCGGCGCACAGTGTGTCCAAATAGAGAAACGGACGGCAAAACTATTTTTTCAAGTCCTATGTTATCCATATCTTCTAGAAAGTTGCTTCGTTTACTGCTGTCCTTCATATGCTTTAATGAAATTAGTTACAAATTTCGCCGTATAGAGGGCGCCATACCTAACTTTTAAACGTGACTTGCTAGACGAATAGTTTCTTCTGCAAAGTTGTGTAAAATTTGATTACAAAACTGTTTGCTGAATACCTCAAAGCTCTAGAAATGAGATTTCAGAGCTACAAGACGCTTTCTAAAAAGGCTTTTTGAAAGCAGTTTTTCATCCATATGTTCAACTCTAAGGCCTAAAACATGAGTGGCGTGGTGAATTAATATAAACAATTTCTGGTGATATATTCGTTATTATATACAGTATTCGTGAATAAAAACGGGAAAAAAGTGTTTTTAAAGGCTTTTTTTATTGGAGTTGAAACTCGAAAAGGCGCAAACGAATTTAAGCTTCTATGAAGCCATCCGATAGAGTACCTTTCTGACTAACAGAAAAATACAAAACTACAGTGGGTTATTTGTAGTTTTGAATATATGGCCAACTGAAGTTACCGATTTTTACATGCATTTGTGCGCTCTTTATAGCACAAAGGCCGGCGCGTACACTACGTTTTCGTTTCCATGTCCAACGAACAGACACCACAATGGGGCTAAATCTAGAAAAGGACGGAAATAGGAAATTTTGAAGTCCAATGTTATCAGTATCTTCTGGAAAGTTGTTTCGTTTACTGTTGTCCTTTATATGCTTCAATGCAACCCACTTCAATTTCCACCATATAGAGGGCGCCACACCTAACTTTTGAACGTGACTAGATAGACGAATAATTTCTTCTGCAAAGTTGTGCAGAATTTTATTACAAAACTGTTTGCCGAGTAACTTGAATCTCTAGGAATGGAGATTTTAGAGATACAGCACCTTTTAGAAAAAAAAATTTGCAAACAAACCTCAATATTTAGAGGTTCGAAGTATACGACAAACAGTTTTGTAATCAAATTTTATACAACTTTACAGAAGAAACTATTCGTCTAGCAAGTCACGTTCAAAAGATAGATGTGGCGCCCTCTATATGGTGGAAATTAAAGTGGGTTGCATGATCAATAGTGTCAATTGTGCACATAGCTTAATAGTAATAAGAGTTGGAAAGTCATTTCTCTTCTAGCAAAGCATTCATATGCTATAGAAAGAGCAGCTAAAAAAGTTCATGAAAAAGCACCTTATTTGAGTTTTTTTTTTTTCAAGTCAAATTCAAACAGTAAATCAGTGCCAGTTTATGGCTTTGTGCATAATCACAATCACGCAAAGCAATTCAATGGGATGAGTCATCATTTTTTTTTCGATTGTAAGCCTTTCACTTTGGTTTCGGTTACTATCCATTGCTCAAAATTCAATTGCTGTCACAGCCAGAAATGCACGTCGAGTCTGTAAGACTTCCAGTTTGAAGTTTCAAACAATCCCTAACAAATTCTCGCCCGTGCGGTTGAGTGAAACGAAAAATATCGAAACCGAATATCAATTTGAGGTCTTCTCAACGCAGAAAAAGCACGAAGGCGAATGCCGAGTGCATTTCGCTCGCATGTGAGATGGAGACAAAAATATTATCTACGATGCCAGCTGAAACTGATTCTCGTGTGGTGTTTTCATGAACTTTTGGATTAAATATCGTTGATGATCTTCTTGTGCGAAGTTCCCCGGCGATTTTTCTTTGCATTGAGTGGTGAGTGAACTTCTTTTTATCATGATTATTCCAACACTGCTGGGGAATGATGTCAACTTCGATTGATGCGATTAAGCCGAGCATTTTGCGAAAAACGATCACGAGTGAAGGATAAAGAAAATGATTCTACTTCATGACAACACTTAGCCTCATACTGTTTTGTTCGAAAGGGAACAAAGTCTGAAACAGTATGATGATCAGTACGAATTTCTTTTTTCATAGGATAGTACTTATCGCAGAAACTAGGCTACTAGTTGCACCAAACTTGATATCGGTGTGCCGTATTTATTGGAAATAATGTTTCACCATTTAAAGAGCTTTTAGTCGGTACAACAGTGGTTAGGAGTAGACCTGTGCGCCGACCATATCATCGGCGGCGGCGGCGTAGAATTTTTTTACCTCGGCGGCGATCGGCGCGCCGGCGTGACGACATTGGTAGTGATCGGCGGCGGCGGCGGCGTGTACCGGCGTGACACTAACTACCACTTCTAAAATATTGCTTATAATGTGTACACTCTTATGTTCGGTTTTTTCATTTCAACATAAATGAATGAAAATATGTTCATCCGGGTTGACATGATGTCAAAAAAAAAAAAAAGAAATAAGAATGGTTAAGAATCAAGCAGACAAACACTTTTACAACCAGCAAAAAAATGACTATCGGCGCGATATAAATTTCCTTGGCGACACGCCGACTCAAAATCATCGGCGGCGGTGGCGTGCGTAAAAGTGTCGGCGGCGCGGCGTGGCGGCGCACAGGACTAGTTAGAAGAGTTGTACTCTTAGCAGAGCAGCAATTTAAGTATATCTTAACAAAACATTTTTTATCCAGTTTGAACACTGAAATTTGTTATGAAACGAGGTGTTTCATGAATGGTAACATAACAACAAATGGTAAATCATTGAAAGCAAGCAGGCTTGTTATTCTCCTCAATATGCGACAAGAGCTCCCAGATGGTCTCGAGGTATGATGCTAGCCTAACAAGCCAGTCGTCGTAGGTTCGAGTCTCGGCTCGGGAAAGACTGGTAATGTCGGTAGGATCGTAGTGCTAGCCCCGCAATTGTCCTGTACACTAAATAGTCGGCTGCGAACTCTGTGTATAAATAAACAGAAGGTCAAGTTCCGAATCGGAATGTAGCACCAAGTTTTTGCTTTATGTGACAAGAGCGGAGTTCGTTTCGGTTTTGGCCAACGCAGTCTGTAATCAAAAATATGTCTTTTGGATGATTCCTGATGAGAAATCCTGAAGATAGAGGCGTCGCACGGTATATTTTGATGCAGTAGTGTAAATTCTCCTACTACGGGTTCCTTCGAGGCATCCAGGTGATTCCGGAAGTGGCCAATACAGCCTATGTTCAGAAATATGTCTTTTGAAAGATTCGTAATGGAAAATGCTGAAGATAGAGGTGTCACACGCTATAATTTATGCAAAATTGTAAATGTCCTCTACTAAAGGTTCCTCTGTGGACTTCCGGATGAAAAATAGCCATTTCTTGATGAGTTCTTGGCCGATTCGATTCCATCACTTGCCACGGAGACATATTAACACAAACCTTTCTCTCCGTCGCAGAGTGGAGATGCAGGGATAAGCCCAGTCTTGGTATGATCGTTCAGCCGAAGATTACCTGTTCGTGACTTTCATATAAGCGAGTTCGGTTAATAAATATCGTGATTGATCTGATAACTATGCAATGTATACCTATCAAAGAATCGCATCTTCCGAAGTGCGTTTGCTTTCTCGAGAGCTTTCGGGATTAGACTTGAAAAAATTGTCAATCAATTAGATTTTTCGGGTGGAGGATATTTACCGCGCGCTTCACTTGTTTATATTCGCGGTATTTGACATTAAAGATACTTCGTTCGCCTTCATAATGAGCTAACTTCACGCGCAACATTGTTCGATTCTGTCACTTACAACGGTGGTACAACCCTACCTTTCTGTCCCAGTCGCGGAGATGCAGAGGTAAACTTGGTCTCTGACAACAACGGCTGTTACACTTCCTTCCTTACTACATCCTTCCTCACCCTAACGATCGTAAGGACATGACCGGCTCCGTTATCGATCCATACAAAACGGTAGCTACCTATTTGTTGTACACTGAAGATGGCAAATTAGTCCCAGGTAGCCATATACGTGGTTCCTTGAGCAGCTTCACTAGCTCAGATTAACCACGGAGGAGCAACTACGAAACGTGCGGTCGTCAAGCTCAAGCTCAAGCATTTTTTGGATCACATTTTTTTCTTTTTTTTTTATACTGTGCTTCTACCGCTCGACCAAAAAAATTACTTGTTGCTTTCACCACAACCGAGTGCAACAAGAGTAGTGAATCACTATAATGAAAATACACAAAAGTACAAGTGCGCAGTTCCGAGATAACATAACAGACAACTTTAGTTTTCTCATAGCAGAAAGTGATGCGGTGTGGTGCTAGAATTTATTTATTTCAGCAATTTATTTTCTTACTAAATGCTATCCTTGATATGCTCAAAAGACTCACACAGCACTGCAGTGAGCTCTGTTGTGAAGTTATTGGGCCGCCAGTGCTGATAAAAGTCATTTTCCCCAGCAAAATTCTTCGAAAATTACAGACTATCATTTTCAATTTTGACTTCCAATTATCGCAGCACTCTTTCAGATACACTAGATTTTCGTCCTGGTAACGTGCTGTTATACTCAGTTTAAATATTTCGCGCGCATCGTTAGAATCCAACCAAATGATCTTCAACGACGAATCCAACCAACTGATCTTCACTGTTTCTTCGTCAAAGTGAAAACGGAAAACAAACAGCAAGCGTTATCAAGACGAAACGTCAAAATTGATCCATGCAATAGTGGATCCAAGAGAACAGTGGTCGAAATGTAACTCCATTTAACACAAACGTTCGTTTGCTCTGTTTTTGTTTTTTTAGTACCGGTTTGTTTTTACTAGCATGAAGGAAAACTGTGTGATTGCAAGCCGGTAAGGGTTTTGGTTGCGGCTGTGTCATTTTATTCCCTCATTTTCGAAAATTGCAGATTGAAATTCCGCCAAAACCAGAAGAAGTGGTGGTTGTTTCTGGTAGCTGGTTGCACGTCGTTTTTTATACGGATGATACGATTACTGTGACGCAGAATATCTGCAGAGCAATTCCACAAAAAACGGGCAACCAATTTAGTCGACCATTTTAGATTTGTCTGAAACTTTGTATAGATGTTTCTATAGGTAAAAGATGCCTTTTTGTGCTATTGGTTGAATTTTTTGGAACACGACTCATTTTTGAGAGGCTATTGAAAAATACTATTTTGGGAAGGTATTGATGATTACAAATATTTGTAGGGCCAAAACGGTTTGTTTGATCGGTGTGACGTCTTTGGAAAAGTTGTAGATAATAATTTTATCTTTTCGAAAAAAAATCACACCCCAAAAAAATATTAAATTTTTGAAAAAAAAGTTAAAAGAAAAATTTGAAATTAAGTATCTAGAAAAGCTCATTTTTTTAATATCTAATTTTTTCTTATAAAAACTACAAAAGATTACCTGAACAATGCAAGCGGTCTGATTATGGAGAAATCCGGGAAAAAAAATAATGATTTTTTGGAAAAAAAAAAAATTTTTTGGAAAAAAAAATTTTTTCTTCAATTTTTTTTTCGCAGAACAATTTTTTTTGTTTGAATTAAAAAAAATGATATCTACAACTTTGCCGAAGATATCACAATAATTATACATACCGTTTTGGCCCTACAAATATTTGTAATCATCAATACCTTCCCAAAATAGCATTTTTCAATAGCCTCTCAAAAATTATTCGTGTTCCAAAAAATATTAACCAATGGCACAAAGAGGCATCTTTTACCGATAGAAACATCCATGTGGATCTTCCGGAGCCAGTTTCTTATGGCGTAATATTGGCGAAACACTTTTTCACTGACACTGACCGATGACTTGACAATCTTCGTTAACGAATAACGAAAGAACGAAAAAAGAGTATATGAACATTGCATGGAAGTGAAATATTCCATAGGCATAGTCAAACGAAATCAACTGATTTTGCTGTCTTGTTTCCATCGCATGAAATATAATGAGGTGTTTTGATAGTTCACTTCCATGCAAAAAGCGGGAAGGGAGAACTCTGAAAAGATTGTAAAAAAATAACGTTTATGGATGCTTTTTTCACTTTCACTCAAGAGTGTCAACAAATATCAACCCTAATGTGCGTAAGTTCCTTTCGTGTTAGAAAGGTCACCTCAATTGATTATTTTTCGGGAGAGATATTTTAGATTGCATCACAGTGTTTTTTTCGCAAACTCCTCACACGCTCGTCAAATTTAACTCTAAACTGAGTGAGATGTCACTCACTTTCGTTAAGAGTGAACCTACTCTGAACAGAGTTTTTATGATATTACTCATTTATGGGTAGAGTCACCATGTGTCAGAAATTGAGTAGGAATCACCCTCTTCTTAGAAAACCGCTTTGAAATGAAACTGAGTAAAAGCTACTCAGTTTGCTCGTTTTGACTTTTGATTCCTTTGATGAATGAAATTGCCAGAGGATAGTTGCATACAATTATAACAAAATCACAAGTTTTTTTTCAAATCTTTGTATTTTGCATATACATATATGTAATAAAAAAACAAACCTTATTAAATCATTAGTGTATGTTCTGCCTTAGCAGCTTCATTGAAAACCGCAGCAATACGGTTCACTGTTACCCGGGAACTGTGACTTGAGGTTTTAAATAACACATGCCAAGAAATCCATAACCATTTTCATATCTGGAGGAACTCTCATATACAAATAAAAAACACTTTTTTGCAAACAACAATACAACACGTTTTTTTCAAACAACAACTTATTTTCAACGAAACGTTTTTAAATGTTTTCAATACCACTCAAAAAAAAAAAAAAGAGTAAAGCAGAAAATTATGACAATCTGAGTAACTGTTACTCAGTTCGGTAAACGAAACTTACTCAATTTTTGACGTTTTAATAGACATTGTAAAACTGAGTCAAAGTTGCCAATTAGGAGTAAAATTAAAGGAGCGTGCAGATACGCACTGCTCTTTTCAAGCACGTGCGCCGATTTGTGCACTAGTATGAAAGCTGGGTTTTCCGCTGTGAAAAATATTCTCCTACATGCTAGTGATGCTCTGAGAAAAAGCGATGGTGTTATTTTTTCGCACTTTTCGTGTTTCTTTTGGGTCCTATAACAACTGTGTAACTTTTCAGAGGAAATTTTTCTGGGAAAAACTCTTCTGAAGACCGTAACGCGCTACGATGCTTGCTAAAAAAAGTTATTTCCCTCAAACTGATTGAATATCTGACGGAAGACTCACCATTGAATTTTTCAAGCAATACTATTGCAAATAAACTATATTGATAAAGTATAAAAAAATATCTATTTTCCAAACATATCTTCTTTGGCATTATTTCACGAAGAATTGTGCAACTTGATAAGATCGACGAGAAAACTCAATATTCGTTGTAATTTCAATGCAAGAAGTCATAGCTTAAGTGTCCGAAATTTTGATGTTCAGGTACTTCAAAAATGGAAACTTTTCAAAACTCTAAACACTCTACATAAACATCCATAATACACACTAAAACTTAAGGTAGGTTTTATACATCTCCTCGAGAAAAAAACAGAAGGAAAAATGTTTGACATATTTTTTGAATTTTTCAATAATGACACCTCTTATATGAACAATATTGGCACATTCTGAAAATAAAAAAAAACTCTGCAAATGTTTTATTCGCTGCGGGAAAGTTTTTGTCAACCGGGTTATGCTGTAACATTAGAATTCAGAAAACTGCCAAAAATAAACAAATGCCAATAATTTGTTCCGTAGCAGGACACCACCACAGTCCGCCGTTCAAACGAAACACGATCCTTCTGCCAATCAGCGCGCTCCCGTTATCACAGCCATGAGATGTGATTCACAAAATTTCATCATCAATTCACTGCCACACCACCACTGCGCTTAGCCTTAGTGATGGTGACGATCCTTCTTGCGCTTGTGGCGTGACGATGATGATGATAATTCTGTGGTCGTCGTCGTCGTCGTCGTCAACATCATCATCCACGGCAACAATTGTCATACAGATGATATTTCCTCCGGAGCTCTAACAACCGCGTGGCAGGCAGTCGCACACGGTGACAATAATGTCCACAAACTGTCGGGTTGACTGGAAGGGGTGCGGATGCGGTGCGCTAGTGCTTTTTTGTTTGCCGGCGTGATTTTCCTCCTTCACTAGGAACCATCGAAACAGCCACAGTGTCGACCGTTCCGGTGGGTGGCGGCGGCGACGTGGCGTGGAAATTTGCCTAGTCGGATCCTGGCAATAACAATGCGAGCAAAGCTGTGCGAGTGAGTGAGTGAGTGAGTGAGTCACAAAACGGCAGGAGCGGGGATATGCATATCGCCCCTGTACGCTCGGCGGTATCCGAACAGGAGGATAGAACTCTGACAACGTTTGGTTTGTTGGTTTTTAAGTCTGAGCCGGAGATTCATTTCATTTTAAACTGTGTGGCGAAGCGGTTCGACAGCGCAAAAAGCTCCTGCGGACTCCGGCAATCGGCACAAGTGGCTGCTGCAGAGTGTCCTTTCGCGCCTGGGAAAGGATACTTTCGTCGGTTGAGATTCGAAAATAGGGGGTGGCTAACGTGATAGAGCGCTCAGTTGTGTGCTGCGTTTGGAGGAGGAAACAAGTGGTTGCTGCCGTTTAGTGGATGCGTGCTGGGAATCCGATCCCAAGAAGAGGAACATATATTGGTGATTTTTATACGCCAGCAAGTGAGAAGCGGCGGGAAGTTAGTTTGGTATCATCACAAGATAATCCAAGAGGTGCGTGAAGTGTGTTTTTATTAATAACTATAATTATAAGAACTGTGTTCGATTAAAAAAATAAGAAACTAACATAACACTATAAACGCTGACTGCGAATCGAAAAATGGGCCAAAATTGGTACCACAACGTTCAAATTGTATTTATTTCAGGGTTCCGGAAAATGTATAAACCTAAGAACAGTTTTTACTCAATTTACTTCCCAAAAAGGAATATTGCAAATATTTGTTTTTAGTCTCACGAAAAACAGCCTTTTTCAAACTTGTAATCAGCTAATATACACGAATTTCCGTTTTCAATTCCTCAAATAAAACATTCTTTTGTATAAAAATTTAATGATTTAATGCAAATATTAGTTAATTGAAGGGTTGAATAAACATTGTCGTGAGAACGCTGGAGCAGAAAAAACTCATAAGCTCTTACGTTTTCTGTGAAATATTAAATGAAAGCTTAAATAATAAGCGTGTTTTCTAAGTATTACACAACACACGAAGGGAAGGTGTCTCGTAACAAATCGCCTAAAAAAGTTTTTCATGGTGTTTTCTGAATACTTTTGAATAAGACTGAAAATCACAGTCAAATCCATCTACAAATCAAGATAAAAGTAAAAAACATAAACAAAAACGTTAGGTAAAATAAATGGATACTCGGGAATTAAACCGAGATTCTGAATAAAGAATGTGAAAACTGAAAAATTGTTAAGAACATACTGCGTATAAAATGACTTCTGAAAGATTCGTGTGAAAAACCGAAAATACGCTTTGTGAATTCCAACCTAGAAAGTTGCGATCTTCAGTAAACTTGTTCAGAATACCAAAAACTGCTTAATAAACAGTTCAGTGCGATATTTCATCACTATATGGCGTGCACGCAATTCGTCGTATTTTGACCTGAACTTATCACTCGATGCCAACCTTCTAGAAAGCTGCAGTCTTCAGCAAAGTTGTTCAGAAGGTACTAAATTCCACCGTTACGTGACACTAGTGTGCAAGCAATTTTTCGTACTTTAATCTAAATTTATCTCGCGATTCCAACTTCATATACGTAAAAGTTCAAGCCTCAATCAACCGATATGTGCTTTCAAAACGCGGATGTCCAATGTTTTCAACTAATCGATTGTTTTCCCTGCGGCCGGCAGACGAGATCGAATAATCGGAGCAAATTAATCAGTTTGGCGCTATCCGAAACTGGGAAACTTCGAAACATTTGATCATTTTCGGTTACGGGTGCATTTTTCATAACAATTTAATTCCCAACCCGGGTTAAATCTAAAACCCGCGTGAAGATTTTCGAATTATCGCGGTAACTCGCGTAAATAGTGTGCTATTTCGAAAATCCGTGTAAAAAAACCTGACTGTACTTAAACCATTCGATAATTATCTGGAACAAATCTATATCAATAAAATTCCGTTTTGCATTTCCGCATATATAAACTTGTTCGAACTCTAGAATTTTTAACAAACTCGGCAAATCTTACTGTAGTCACCATTTTTAGGGTCCGAAGCGATACCTTTAATAAAACAGGAGTTAAAGTTTTGTTAATTATGACTGCTAATTTTGTTTATTATGACTGCTCAATTGATTTCGAGGGTCGATGCTGGTCTACCAACCCAGTCGTTGTATGTTCGATAACACTGGTCGACAAAAGCGAAAGAAAAAAATTGCCATAAAGCTCAAACGGAAAAATATGAAAGATAGGGTGTTGTATCATGATCGGACCAGTCAGAAAATGTACCATGATCGGACCATTTTTTATATGCGAGATTCCTCAACTATTAAATAAAAAACTTAAATTAATCCACCTAGCAGTCAAACTCAGCCTTTCTCATTCAAACTTATTATTTGTGACAATAGATTTACATAAATGCTTAAATCCAATAAAGTTATATTCACTTTTTGGGTTCTAAAATATTGGTGTTGTAATTAAAGTATAAAATATGAAATTTGACGTAATGTTAGTGCTTAAGAAATAGCGAAATAAAAGAAATGACTCTTAATTTCGAACAATTTAATCACGAGCGATACCGGGAACGTTCAAATAGTACGATACCACATTTAAATCATGTTGAGGCCATATATGTCGATCAAAGCAGGTATAGTGTTGAATAGTCTTTGAATTTCTTTTCTTTCCAAAACTTTTGAACAGCATATAAAATTGTTATGAAGTTTGTTATTTGTAAGTTTGAGAGATGACTCGTTTGTATGACACTAGTTATGTTCAAGAAGTCGTGTAATACTTGAGATAATAGACTTTCGTTGTTTTATTAACAATTTGATACATAACGGTTGCTTAAGTTTGATTACAATCAAATGAAAAGGTAACGTATAGGGCAGCCAAACTTTGAAACCACGTGTTAAATCCTAATTCATCAGTTAACCCTTAACTTGCCCGCTCATCTGATAATAATAATCAAATCGGTTGTGTAGTTTCTGAGATAATGAAGTTTCGTGATTTTCACATTTCGATACATTACAGATGAAGTTACGGTCCGATTACAGCAAAATTCAATAGGGCATTATGAGGCAGCTAGACCTTTCATTTGATACTGATTCTGTGGAAATCGGGTCAACCATCTCTGAGGAAAGTGAGTGAGTCCAAGTAGTCTTCGGAATATGTTTCTTTTCAAAGCTGGATTTCACATTTTTAAACATAACAGGCAAAGTAATAATCCGTTTGACAAAAAAATCATTAGTGTCTTATGGGGCAACAAGACTTTCCATTTTACCATTGCTTTTATGAAAATCGGTCCAGCCATCTCTGAGAAACATGAGTGAGATTGAATAGTCTCCAGAACACGTTTCTTTCCATAACTTCTGAAATACATGTTCAATCTTCATAAAATTCATAAGTTAAGGGTTTTTTAGGTAGCCCGTTCATTTGAAACCAGTTTTGTTCAAATCGGTTGTGCAGTTTCTGAGATATTGTTGTTTCGTGATTTTTACATTTTGATACATAACTTCTAGCAATCGGATTACAACAAAATTCAATAGGGTCTTATAGGGCAACTAGACCTTTCATTTGCTATTAATTTCATTGAAATTGGTTCAGCCATCTCTGAGAAAATCGAGTGAGATTGGAAGAGCGTTACACACACACATACACACACACACCTGCAGAAAATACTCAACTCGTCGAACTGAGTCGAGTGGTATACGACATTCGGCCCTTTTGAGCATTTTTATACCTTTAGTTTTTGCAGTGATTGCTATACCTTTCTAGGAGAAAGGCAAAAGGTGAAATGATAGAAATAACTTTTAATTTCAACTTCAATCCCGAGCAAGGCCGCAAGCATTGAAATAGTACAATATCAAATTTAAATGATGTTGAGGCCACATATTTTGATTGTAGCTATAGTTTTAAAGTCTGCGGGCTACGTTTCTTTCTATAACTTTCAAACCACATGTTTAAACATTATGAAATTCATTGTTTAAGGGTTTAAAGGCCCATTAATTTGAATTCAACTATGTTCATAGCTTCTGAGATATATTCTGAGCGATTTTTACATTCTGACGCAGTGCCAAAACTAGAAGTTTGATTACAATGAAATTCAATAGCAACCTAAGCGGCAAATAGACCCTTCATTTTACACCAAGATAGAAAGAATCGGTCAGACCATCTCTAAGAGAAGTGAGTGCGATAAAAAGGTGCACATACACACGTACACACCCACACTCACACACACATAAGCACCTATACATGCACACATGCAGAAAATGGTCGGTTCGTCGAACTGAGTCGAGTAGTATATGACATTCGGCCAATTGGATCATTTTCCTACCTATTAATTAGCCAGTGATCGTTAGGAGCAAGTCAATATGTTTACTTTCATTATGTGATTTCACATTTTTATGAACAACGGACAAAGTTACAATCCGATTGCAATGGAATTAAATAGCAACCTATGGGGCAACTAGACCTTTCATTTGACACTAATTTTGTGAAAATCGGTTCAGCCATCTCTGAGAAAAATGAGTGAGTTTAAACAACCTCAGGATAAGTTTTCTTCACATAACTTTTGAACCATCTGTTCAACCATAACGAAATTTAAAAGATAAGGGTTCTGAAGATAGCCCGATCATTTGAAATCGGTTATGTGGTTTCTGAGATATTGATATTTCGTGATTTTTACATATTGATACATAACCTCTATACTAAAAATCCGATTATAATGAAATTCAATAGCAACCTATGGCGCAACTAGATCTTTCATTTGCAATTAATTTTATGAAAATCGGTCCAGCCATCTCTGAGAAAAGTGAGTGAGAAAAAAAAGTTGCACATACACACACACACACATACACACATACACACATACATACATACGTACAGAAAATGCTCAGTTCGTCGAAAGGGGTCGAGTGGTATATGACATTCGGCCTTTGGGATCACTTTTATACCTTTGGGTTTTCCAGTGATTGCTATACCTTTCTAGGAGAAAGGCAAAACTGTATCAAATATGTACTAGCATCATCGCAAAATTTCTTCCGATGATGTTCAGAAGGTTTCATTTAGATTAATTTGATTTTTATTTTCGAGCACAATTTGCCCTTACAATTGTTACCAAGTCTTGTTTTCAAGCAGTGATTTTAGAATCGAATGTTTAAACATGTAGTATGTTTTCCAGTAATATGCTTCTGTAACATTTAAATTCTATGTAGAAACACTTTTTATATGAAATATTTGCTTTAAAGTTTGAATTATTAGTAAAACTCGAAAGCCTGTTTTTGCCTTTCTCCTAGAAAGGTATAGCAATCACTTGCAAAACCGAAAGTATAAAAGTGCTCCAAAGGGCCGATTGGCATATATCACTCGACTCGACGAGCTGAGCATTTTCTGTATGTATGTTTGTGTATGTGTGTGTGTGTGTGTGTGTGTATGTGCAGATTTTTATTCTCACTCACTTTTCTCAGAGATGGCTGGACCGATTTTCATGAAATTAATTGCAAATGAAAGGTCTCGTTGTCCCATAAGACTCTATTAAATTTCATTGTAATCGGATTTTTAGTTTAGAACCAAAATGTAAAAATCATGAAACATCATTATCTCGAAAACTACCCAACCGATTTGAACAAAATTGATTTCAAATGAACGGGCTACCTCAAATACCCTTAACTTTTGAATTTCATAATAATTGAACTTGCGGTTCAAAAGTTATGAAAAGAAACGTGTTTTGAAGACTACTTAATCTCACTCATGTTTCTCAGAGATGACAGAACTAATTTTCATAAAATCAGTGTCAAATGGAAGGTCTAGTTGCCCCATAAGACCCTATTGATTTGTTTTGCAATTAGACTATTACTTTTCCTGTTATGTTTAAAAATGTGAAATCCAGCTATGAAAAGGAACATATTCCGAAGACTATTTGAACTCACTCACTTTTCTCAGTGATGGCTGACCCGATTTCTACAAAATTAGTGTCAACTAATAAGTCTAGCTGCCTCGTAACATCCTATTGAATTTCACTGTAATCGGACTGTAACTTCGTCTGTAAAGTACCGGAATGTGAAAATCACGAAACTTCATTATCCCAGAAACTACACAACCGATTTGATCAATATTAATATCAGATGAGCGGGCTAGTTAAGAGTTAACTGATGAATTATGATTGAACACGTGGTTTCAAAGTTTGGCTGCCCTATACGTTCCCATTTTATTTGATTATAATTTAACTTAAGCCATCGTTATGTATCAAATTGTTAATAAAACAACGAAAGTCTATTATTCAAAAGATTACATGACTAATTTGAACATAACTAGTGTCATACGAACAAGTATACTCTCAAACTTACAAATAACAAACTTCATAACAATTTGATATGTGGCTCAAAAGTAATGGAAAGAAAAGAAATTCAAAGGTTATTTAAAACTATACCTGCTTTGATTGATATATGTGGTCTCAACATAATTTAAATGGGGTTTCATTGATTCCTTGCGATGTGTTTAAAGTCTGCAAATGCACGACGAATCGGCCATAGGATATGATCAAAGACAAAAGACAAATCGTTTGAAATGAATGGTTTTATCGAAATGACAAAATCTTCGACTTTGGCTTTTGGCGCCCTAATTCTGAATATATTCATATTGGGTGGTATTCGGTCATTTTCAGCAGATTTTCTGACACCGGAAATACCCATATTGGGAGGTATTTAGTTATTTTGGTTGTTTTCCAGAAACTAACAGTGGTCGTCTTTAAATTCAAAATGGTGTCAAGGGTCAATGTTTGGTTTCTATGCATCATCTCGATTACGGAAATATCCATGTTGAGTAATATTT
Source organism: Wyeomyia smithii (assembly GCF_029784165.1). Lineage (NCBI taxonomy): Eukaryota > Metazoa > Arthropoda > Insecta > Diptera > Culicidae > Wyeomyia > Wyeomyia smithii. The sequence goes on along the minus strand of NC_073696.1, from coordinate 264,922,072 downwards.
GGTCATTTTCGACTGTTTCCTATAAGTTGCCATTTAGCGATTCAAAATGGTGCCTGAGGTCAATTGTTAGCTCATTGCATCATTCTGGTTCCAGAGATACTCATATTGGATGGTATTTGATTATTTTAGGCTGTTTTTCACAAACCGGAAGTCGCCATCTTGGATTTCAAAATGGTATTTAAAATAATTTCTGGCCTCTGAGCATCATTCTGGTTGAAGAAACACCCATATTGGAAGTAATTCGATCATTTTCCGCTGTTTCCCAGGAACCGGAAGTCGCCAACCTAGAATCCAAAATGGGGTCTGTGGTCGATTTCAGCAGCTGTGTATCATTTGTTACCACTAATAACATTCACCTGCCAAATATGGTTCCATTTAGTTGATTAGTTCGCGAGATGTGCAGAAATTTGTGCAGACACATGTGCTTCCATAAGAGGGAAGGGCGTCGAACCATTATGGACATATTTATTACCCTTTAAAACATCCACATGCCAAATTCGGTTTCATTTGCTTGGTTTGTTCTTGAGTTGTGCAGAAATGTATGTTTCATTTGTATTGGACCCCTCCTTTCCAGAAGAGGGAGGGGTCTCAAACTATCATAGGAACCTTTATCGGGACCAAAAACCCCTACATACAAATTTTCACGTCGATCGGTTCGATTGTTTTCGAGCCTATACGGATCAAACAGACTGACAGACCGGACTAAATTTTTATATGTATAGAATACAACATCAATATTTTAGAACCAAAAGAGTGAATATACATTTATTGGATTGAAGCGTTCATGTAAATCTATTTTTATAAATAAAAGTTTGAATGAGAAAGGCTGGGTCTGACCGCTAGGTGGATTAATTTAGGTTTTTATCATGATCGAACCAGCCTACTTCTGAGACATCACCGTTTTACTTTGCTTATGTTTGATATATCCAATGAAGGATTTCACGTTTAATTGGTTGGAACTGAATATAAATGATGAAGTTTATTTTTTATAGAATATAACTTCTTCAAAACGACGTAAGGTTCGCAAACTAAAGCAAAACCATTTAAAACTACTTTATATATAGCCCACTATGCTTCAAATAGGAAAAAAATACCTCAGTGTCATCTTTATTTAGGAAGAACTTTTTCCCGCGAATTTTCAAACAGTTTACGAGTGATAAATTAAAATATTTGAAAATTTATATGTGACGTTTTGCGTGGATTTTTTCCATGATTCTTTTGAACGGTAATATGATTTCACGAAGGTGAGAAAGGTTTAAAAATTGATTGATTTGTGATCTAATGATAATATGTATATCAATGTTATTTTTCAGTAACAACTCTCTTTGAGACTACCTACTTTTTGAGCTGCGGCAAAAGAAACGTAAGGCAAAAACTAATCTTTGAATGCGGTAAGCGATAAGGCTTAAAAGTATCGTTTCTCCGGAAAATGTCCTCATTCAAAATTTCAACTCAATCGAACTTAAGGAAGTAGTGCCTCGAATTGACTGCTTTGAGTCTCACTTTTTCGACTGATGACGAAAGGCACAGCTCATGCAATTGTCGATATTGAAATTTTTGGTGATACCAAATATCTGAGACTTGCGTAAAACGCCGAGATCTGGTGTCTTCTCGAGAAAAAACCTAAATTAATCCACCTAGCGGTCAGACCCAGCCTTTCTCATTCAAACTTATTATTTGTAAAAATAGATTTACATGAACGCTTCAATCCAATAAATGTGCATTCACTTCTTGGGTTCTAAAATAATAATGTTGTAATAGAAGTATAAAATATGAAATTTGACGTAATGTAAATGCTCAAGAAATAGCGAAATAAAAGAAATGACTCTTGATTTCGAACAATTCAATCACGAGCGATACCGGGAACATTCAAATGATACGATACCACATTTAAATTATATTGTGGCCACATATATTGATCAAAGCAGGTATAGTTTTAAATAGCCTTTGAATTTCTTTTCTTTCTATAACTTTTGAACCACATATCAAATTGTTATGAAGTTTGTTATTTGTAAGTTTGAGAGATGACTCGTTCGTATGACACTAGTTATGTTCAAATAAGTCGTGTAATCTTTGAGATAATAGACTTTAGTTGTTTTATTAACAATTTAATACATAACGGTTGCTCAGTTCGATTATAATCAAATGAAATGGGAACGTATAGGGCAGCCAAACTTTGAAACCACGTGTTAAATCCTAATTCATCAGTTAACCCTTAACTAGCCCGTTCATTTGATAATACTATTGATCAAATCGGTTGTGTACTTTCTGAGATAATGAAGCTTCGTGATTTTCACAATTCGGTACATTACAGACGAAGTTAAAGTTCGATTATAGCAAAATTAAATAGGGTGTTATGAGGCAGCTAGACCTTTTATTTGACACTAATTTCGTGAAAATCGGTTCAGTCATCTCTGAGAAAAGTGAGTGAGTTTATGTATTCTTCGTTTCTTCGAAGTAATAGTCCGATTGCAAAAAAATCAATAGGGTCTTATGGGGTAACTAGACCTTTCATATGACACTGATTTTGTGGAAATCGGTCCAGCCATCTCTGAGAAACATGAGTGAAACTAAACAGTCTTCAGAAGACGTTTCTTTTCATAACTTTTGAACCACATGTTCAATCTATAAAAAATTCAAAAGTTAAGGGTATTTCAGGTAGCCCATTCATTTGATACCAATTTTATTAAAATCGGTTGTGTGGTTTCTGAGATATTGATGTTTCGTGATTTTTACATTTTTAAACATAACCTTTAAAATAAAAATCCAATAACAATGAAATTCAATAGGGTCTTATGGGGCAACTAGAACTTTCATTTGCATATGCATATGCATAATTTCATTAAATCGGTCCAGCCATCTCTGAGAAAAGTGAGTGAAAATAAAAATAAAAATGCTCAGCTCGTCGAACTGAGTCGAGTGATATATGCCATTCGGCCCTTTGGAGCACTTTCATATCTTCGGTTTTGAAAGTGATTGCTATTCCTTTCTAGGAGAAAGGCGAAAAGTTAAAAAATTTATTAATTAGGAGTAAAATATTCGTACTGAAGAAATAGCGAAATAAAAGAAATGACTTTGAACTTCGCACACTTCAATCACGAGCAATACCGGGAACATACGAATAGCACAACACCAAATTAAAATTTTGTTGAGGCCATATGTTTTGATCAAAGCAGTTACAGTTTTGAATAATCTTCGAATTTCGTTTTTTTTTTCATAACTTTTGAACCACATATCAAATTGCTATGAAATTTCTTACTTGTGAGTTTGAGAGACAACCCGTTCAAATGACACTAGATATGTTCAAATAAGTCGTGGGATCTTTGAGATAATAGATTTGTTTGTTTTTATAATTTAATACACAACGGTTGGAATAAAAATACGATTATAGTCAAATAAAATGGGAATCTATAGGAAAGCCAAACTTTTAATTTGACACTAAAATTGTTGAATTTGGTCCAGCCATTTTTGGGAAAACGAGTGAATTTGAAAAGTCACCGGAACATGTTTCTTTTCACAATTTTTGAACCACGAGTTTAATCACTATAAAATTCATCAATTAACCTTTAACTAGCCCGTTCATTTGATACCAATATTGTTCAAATCGGTTGTGTACTTTCTGAGATAATGAAGTTTCGTGATTTTCATATTTTGATACATTACAGACAAAGTAACAGACCGATTACATTGAAATTCAATAGGGTGTTATGAGGCAGCTAGACCTTTCATTTTCCAATAATTTCGTGGAAATCGGTTCAGCCATCTCTGAGAAAAGTGAGTGAGTTCAAGTAGTCTTCGGAATATGTTTCTTTTCAAAGCAGGATTTCACATTTTTAAACATAACAGGCAAAGTAATAGTCTGATTGCAAAACAAATCAATAGGGTCTTATGAGGCAACTAGACCTTCCAGTTGACACTGATTTTATGAAAATCGGTTCAGCCATCTCTGAGAAACATGAGTGAGATTAAATAGTCTCCAGAACACGTTTCTTTAAATAACTTCTAAACCACACGTTCAATCTTCATGAAACTCAAAAGTTAAAGATTTTTTAAGTAGCTAGCTCGTTCATTTAAAACCAATTTTATTAAAATCGGTTGAGTAGTTTCTGAGATAATGATGTTTTGTGATTTTCACATTTTAAAACATAACCTTTAAACTAAAAACCCGATTGCAATGAAATTCAATAGGGTCTTATGGGGCAACTAGACCTCTCATTTGCAATTAATTTCATGGAGATCGGTCCAGCCATCTCTTAGAAAATCGAGTGAGATTGGGAGAGCGTTACATACACACACACATACACACACACATACACACACATACACACACACATACACACACACACACATACAGAAAATGCTCAGCTCGTCAAACTAAGTCGATTGATATACGAGGTTCGACCCTTTGGAGCACATTTATACCTTTGGTTTTTCCAGTGATTGCTATACCTTTCTAGGAGAAAGGCAAAACATTATTGGAAAAACTCGACTTTCTGGGACTTAGAAATTTTTGTGCTGGGAAACTCATTTCACTTGTCACACTCTCATTTTCACTTCTGTCAATCTCACTTCACGGAGCCAATTTTGTCACTTCACATCAGATGGAATCGGAGATAGGTCTCAAAAAATAAAGTGAGCGTGAGAGGGAAATATATTTCACCGTGAGGTAACTCCCGTAACAAGTACCATTGGCTGAATATCGCACTTCAGGTATAAAAGTTAAAGCATTGCAATGTTCGGAAATTTTGTAGTACTACTTGGGGACTACAAGTTGGTCATACATCGTTTCTCAAAATTGTACTGGTGGAGTGAGCTATCGGTAAAACGAAACTGCAACCGAAAAAACATCCACAAATTGAATAAGCAAATTTGCCGTATTGGAAGCTCAAATATAATTCATAACGTTTTCGCAATAATTTGAAAAATGTTTGAAAATAATTTGAGAATCACGAAAAAATATCTAATTTATCGAGCCCAAGCCAAACACCGTGCATGTAAAGCCCAGCACGCGAAGCGGAAAATCGCTTGAAGTCTCAGAAGCACAGATTATGATACATTTTTGGTCCGATCATGATACAAATTCTATGGTCAGAAAAAATGATATATTTAAATGAATTTACGTCAGATTTGCTATAAATTGTTATTTTTGTAAACTAGACCGATAGATTTTTCCGATAAATATATTTTATTTATGATTACATGTAATATAAATGGTGGAAATGTGACATGAAAAGTGATGTACCTTGAAAATAGTTTAAATTGGTCGGATCATGATACATTACCCTAATAGCTTTTCAACCGTTTCTGTGAATTTTGGTGTTCCAAGTTTGGTTGAAGGCGTGTCAAAAGGGCGCTGAGCAATTTTTCGCCGGGTTCGTCGTTTCTACGTTTGCTTACAGGACGAATTCATGTAAGTCTCTGACGACTTCGCTAGGAGCACCAAAAATCACCGGAACTGAACTCGACACGTTAATTTTCAGTTAGCGATTTCACTATTTTTTATGCTGTTGAGCGAACTGCTCGTTAAAGTTCTGGCCTAAGAAACGCTAATCGATGACAAAAAAGTATTTACAAAAACTGTGACTTGCATACATAAATTGCTTCGAATGATGAACATGCTTTACTGTGAGTGTTTCTTAGAGAACAAATGTTTCAAAAAAAATAACGTTCAATTGTGTTAACTGTCAAGAGTTTTTCTCTTTTCGACAAGTGCAAATGTGTCTGTCAGCCGCTGTGATCTACAAATTATACTTCGGTTCTACCTTATTATTGGAACAATATGTATTTTATATACAAAAAAACTCATTTTTGTTGATCCTTGAGTTACAAAACCCTCAAGTATGAACATCGTTTTGTTAGTTTAAAACCTCTTATTGTAAATAATAGGGTACCAATGGAAGGCATGGGAAAAAATATTTGCCTCCAGTTTCAGCTTAATCGGACTTTATTACTGCATAATTTCTTTCCCTAATCGTACATTGATCTATATAGGTTAATTAATTATCTAATATTTGGCGTCAGACCTAATCGATTAAAATTATTCCATTATTTTCACAGAAAATCGATAACCTTGATTAATCGATATGTAATCGGACATCACTAAACACGCCCAATGATTGCTCTGACATCGCACGAAGAATGTGTGAAATGCATAACGCAACAGTTGTACATTTTTTTCTTTCTTTGTGGACTTCCTCACTGTGACCAGAATTGTTGATCTATTGTGAGATAAGCCCGGGTGTCTGCTGTATCCCGCACCTCAATTATTAGCAATACACTAGGTCGCTTTTCACGCGTTTTTTTTTACACGGGTTTTTTACGCGGCTTTTTTTACGCGGATTCCGGTATTTACGCGGTATTTTTCTTTGTGCGGTTTTCGGTTTCCTTTCACTCGGAATGCAAAATTAACACTGGTCAAAATAGTTTAAAATCTGTCCACGTGGTATGGCTCCTTACCGAAATATCCATATTGAGTAATATTCGGTCATTTTCGGCTGTTTCCCAGAAGTTGCCATCTTACAATTCAAAATGGTGTCTGAGGTGAATTTTGAGCTCCTTGCATCATCTTGGCTCCGGTGATACTCATATTGGGTAATATTTGGTCACCTTCCCAAGCAGCACTTGCAATATGTTTTCAAATAAGACTACTCAATATTTGTTGCTTTAAAATTTTTTCAACGGTGCAAGAAACTTTTTCGGTTACTCTAAAGAAATTTAAAAGAATTGAGCAACATTTTGTTATTTACGTGTATCATTCTCGTAACTGAACACTAGAAATTGCTCAATAGTTTTCTGCAATCTATTTCCAACTGCATATTTCATGATGCTATTAAATAACGATAATATCACATGATGTTGCATATTGTTGTTTCACAAATGTTTTTTTCTAAGAAAAGCACGGAAATGTATAGCAACATCTTACCAACCTTAAACCATATATTTGCTAAGATTACCACACAGTAAATCATAAAATTTCTTTTACAACACTTTAAAAAGGGCGCGTGAATAATTACGTAGTAGCGGGGGCCTAGTGTGGTTGGTAACGTCTCCGCCAACCACGCTCGACGCCTGGGTTCGAATCCCACCGCCGACATAGGTGTCGATGGTTGTGAGGTGGCGTGATCCACTCACAACCAACCCAACTGGTCTAGATTCAATCCTAGCCGACACCGGGAGATTTTCTGAGGCGAAAAATATCTGGGATCACGCCTTCCATCGCATGAGGAAGTAAAGCCGTTGGCGCCGGTCCGTTAATAAAAACGGGTCGTGAGTTAGGGACCTGGGTGTGGAGTCGCCTCCCTTGGGCGTCGGTGATTGGCCACAACAGTGGCGGAACTAGACCGACGGAAAATAAGCGAGAATAAAAAAAAAAATAATTACGAAGTAAAAAAAATTTTTGCACGGTGAATTTTGAATCGAATGTAGAATTACATACCTATCAGAAGCGTAAGTAGAGAAAAAAATCGATATATTTGAGGTTTTTTATAATGTATGTAGTTATATAAAACTTCGCGACACCATCACCGAATAGTAATGAGAGTAAAGGTAAACAAACTAAATTTTATTTCTCCTCTCTTTTCTTCCTATACTGCAGCGGCCATTGATGCAGATGATGATTTCATATAGCACTGTTAGTTGCATATAGGCTCCACCTCTTGCGCTTTTTCGGTTATTTACAAGTTGAATAAAAGTAACGGATGCAAATTATTACAATCTTTGAATGCTGCATTGAGAGTTGCATTTGCTCCATTGCAACAATGTGTGCTGCTTGGGTTAGGCTGTTTTTCAGAAACCGGAAGCCGTCATCTCGGATTTCTTCATTCTGGTTTAAGAAAAACCCATATTGGGTGTTATTTGGTCAGTTTCGCCTGTTTTCCAGAAACTGGAAGTCGCCATCTTAGAATTCAAAATGGAGTCTGTGGTCGATTTTAGCTTCTATGTATCATTCTGGCTCCGGTGATACTCATATTGGATGGAAATCGGCCATTTTGGCTGTTTTTCCAGGAACCGGAAGTTGCCATTTTACAATTCAAAATGTTGTCTGAGATCGATCTGTGGCTTCAGTGCATTATTACGATTTCAGAAATACCCATATGGGGTGGTATTTGGTCAACTTTCACTGTTTTCAGAAACCGTAAATCGCTGTCTCCGTCTTCTTCCATAGTACGGAGAAGTTTCAAACGGCCATAGCCATTTGTGTTTGATTTGTATAGGAACCCTCTTATCCAGATGGGGAGGGGTGTCGAACCATCATAAAAATATTTTTAGCTTTCTAAAACCTTAACATATCAAATTTGGTTCCATTCATTTGATTATCTCTCGAGATGTACAGAAATTTGTGTTTCTTTTGTGGGAAACCCCTCCCTTACAGAAGAGGGAGGGGTGCCGAACTATCATAGCAACCTTAAACCCAATTTCACAAAAGTTCACGCTGATCGGTGCAGTAGTTTTAGAGTCTATATGGACCAGACAGACAGACAGACTGGACTGCATTTTTATACGTTCATCAATCAATCAATTTTCATGACTTATCCCTCCCTCGTGGAATCATTTCACCGTTCAAAATGGTCGTGAAATAATTCCACGCGAAACGTCACTTATTCAGTTTTCACCTTAGTGATATGACACTCATAATAACCCAGATTTCACGGCAGATGCCATTTTGCGACGTTTTTCTTACTTACGTGAATCGCGTAATAGGACTTTATTTACTTCAATCTGATTTCACCGTGAATTGACTCCCGTAATAAGCACCGTTATGGCAATCTACGATCTACAACTAAACTACAAAATACAGATAATTATCATCTGCATGAATAAGATTACATCTAACTCTTAACAGAGCTGTCACATCGTTGAAGAAACAGGTCCTTATTGCTGCTATTTGGTACAAGAAGACAAAAAATTCACGGTGCTTTGCTGCGATTTTGGAAAAGCCTAAAATAAAATCCACTCTGCGAAACATTGAGTGGCTGAAGGTAAACTTTCAGCTAGACACTCCACTTCACTAACTTTTTCATACACACAGAGGTCCAAAGGATTTCACTATTATATCTCTCCAACAATGTCCGACCGCACAATTTAATCCTCTCCTCGCAAATGTCGTAAAGAACTTTTTACCAAATTTTAATTCAATTACTTCATCACCATCATCGTCAGAGCGGCAGGGTGTGTAGTGCCCTCGCTATCCTCCCGATTGTCTGCCACCCAGCACATCATCCGTCATCCAACGGCTGCTGCGTACGTTCCTACGCCCTTTCCAAGCGGCTTTCAAACCCGAAACAATGCGACGGACGTCACTCGTCACTCATCAGGCAGGAACCGGCAGGTCTGATACGATTAAAAATTCACCATCCGGCCGAAAACCACATCGCGTAATCCTCCGGCTCGAGATAGAAGAGATATCCTACCAAGGTTTTTCATTTATACAGCATCCTGAACGCACGAATATATGTGTATCTCGTAACCACGTGCTGTTGATCAATTTCAAGCATCGCACCCCTTTTTTGCTCCCGAGGACGGTGAAAGTGGTTGGCGGGGCCAGAGCAGAGGGGGAAAGTGCAAAAGGTTGAACAGTACATGCGTGCGTACGTGTGTCGGGTTCGGTTGCAACCGGCATTGCCTGTTCACCCCACCAAAAATTTGTAAACAATAAGCTCCCGCCGTGGTTACCGACATGACGTAAATATGAAGTGCATATTAGCAGTTGAGTCCGGGCCATCCGTTCTGAAATTTTACTTCGCAGACCAGATTTTTAGATGTGTTTAGGGGTGCTGATTTTTAACCTATAAGCTTGAATAAACTGCACGGTTTGTCAGGGTATCCCTAGACAGGCACGGCTATTGTGCAACATGGTAATTCGGACCTATAATCCAATTGTTTTGGTCCACAACAGGTAACATCTCTCGTGTTCACCCCACCAACAACATTATAATCATCATCGTCGTCATCATGACTATCCAAATTATCACCCTCAATGATTGAAACCCGCCGGGCCGTCTGTGAACTCGGTACAAATTACAAACAGCCAACATTCACCCCACAAACTTGGCGGTGATGGTAAGAGGATAGAGAGTGTGTAAAAACGGACTGAAAACACACATGAGTGATAACACACATGTTAACCCCATCTATTAGAATGATATCGATGTCAATGTTCTCATATAAATCAGTGTCTAACGATGATGGGCTTTTTTATATCGCGGAACGTTTAGGGTTTGATGCAGTTTAGGACAGCTGAGACTGCATTATAGGGAGTGGATTCGGAATTGTGTCCATTTTAAGACTTACTGGATTTTTGTTCAATCACCCTATCACCTTATTGATTGGTTTTCATGTTTCATAATTTTGGAAATCGATATCGATTTGAGAAATAAAAATATATTGTGATTTCGATTTGATGTTAAATTTGTATCAACTTTCATAATGGGAAATTCAAACAGGTACGTTAAGTATAATGCATTTGAGTTGTATTACTTTTTCATTTCAATTTACTAATTAGAATTTATGGGGACGTTGTTTATCACAATTTTTCCTTTGATATTATATTTTACATATAAGTTATCAGGAAAATTTGTAGTCTGTCTTTCTTAGATTTAGTTAATTCGAACCAAAATTGATTGAAACAAGTGTGATCCGATATTGAAAGCCAACTGGAACGAAATAATTGCGAAATAATACAATAATTAGATTTAGAATTTGCGATATAATACAATAGTTAGACAATAATAATCGTGCAATGATTATGTATTAATGTTTCGTTTTCTCTCATTTTTGTAGCCGATCTTCCAATGTTTTTTTTTCTAATTTTCACTTAACTTCCAATTAGCATTTTTCTAGGTTGAACACATAAATTAAATTGATAGTAAATTCTGTGAACTTGTAATGTTGCCATAGAAAAATGAAAACTAATGTGAACCGGAATATTCTAAATGAACAGAATAGTTTTAAGGAAACATCTCTCATTTATTGTCATTCGAATTACAATCTTTATTGAATTATGTGCAAAAAATACAACATAGTTGCTTGATTTTCTTTCATGTAATATAAACACTACCCGCCATAAGTTTGCAATCGCTTCACTGAGTATTGCAACACCCAGTTTGATCATTGCAGCACCCCGAAAAGTTTAGCATCATCTAAAATGGGAAAATTGATGTCACTGTATTTGGTGATTCCGACAACGCACATAAGACGGTCCCAAATAAAAGAGTGGCCAAAATTACCAAAATGCGAATTTTATAATCAGGATGTTTTGAGCACATGAACTTGTGGTATTTTATCTATATTTTCATAATTTTTTATTGTGAATTAATTATTTGTTAATTAATTAAACCTACTAAAGCTATCATGGTATGTTCACATATGATTGAAAGCATATTAAATTAGTTTCCTAAAACAGGATGAGTAATGGATTTCAACCCTACAGAGTCAGTCGCAGGCCACATTGAAAATATGCGTAATTTTCCTAATTTTGACCATCAAAAACATTGAATGTAAGCACGTGTAAGCACAGCACCTGACAGTGTGTCTGAGAGCCCTACTTATGCCCTTCAAGAATATGTGTTAAAAGTTTGCGGAAAATTTGCGTTTTGGTAAAAGAAGATGATTAAAAAATTTCCATTTTTTGCAATTTATGAATTTTTAGGTGATTTATCAACAAAGTTTTTCGTATGTCATAGCAATTTAGTTCAAAACACACTGAAAAACGTAAAATTATTAGATTAATTGATTTATTAGAATATACGTTGTTTAAAACATATGTTAAAAGTTTGAGTAAAATTTGCGTTTTTGTAGAAGAAGAAAATTTAAATTTTAAATTTTAATGTAATTTTTTGGAGTTTTATGGAGACTTATCAACGTATGTCATAGCAATTAGGTTCAAAAATATACTTAAGTTAATAGAACAGGAAATGTTATAAATGATTGCTTTGGATTGATCAAGCACCGTTTTAAAACAGTTTTTTACAAACAAGACCATAGAAAACTGTATCAACAATTGGTGGCTCTACAATCGAGATTCGTTTCGTCTTCAGTAGTTTCGTTTGAATTAAATAGCTTCACAAATTTGCCGAAGAAACCATATCTCTTGGATGTTCCTATCAAAAGTTAGATTCGTGCGCTATCTCTGCGGACAAATCGCGAACTAACTCTCAAAGCCATAAGAAGCGTTTTACTATTTATATGCATCTTTGCTGAAAAAAGTAATCGTTCATTTCCTTCCAGTAACGAGTTATTTACGTTTATTCGAAAATACAAGACATTTGCCTCAGTTTACGTGGTTTATAGACAGCCCCTTGTCAGTACAAAACTTTTCTTATATGCAAAAGGTATTTAGCTGCTAAACGTAGCGCAAGGAGAGATCTATTGATCTCGTTAAAGAGACTGGTAACGAGAGCGATAACGAGGAATGTTTCCTGTTCAGCCTAGCTTAGACTAGTCGTGTTTGTGATAGGAAGATTTTGGTATTCACATAGGGTAATGCGTTTAAATTTTGTACGTTTATACTAACTTAACTTGTAACTTAAATCTAATGCCGTAACAGCATCGTATGAGTGCATGTAGTTTGTAGTATTTTGAACTTAATTTATTAGAATCCCTCCACTTAGGAGGTTACGATCTTTAACGAAGTTGTTCGGGGGGGGATTTTTGCAAATTTTAATTAAAGATGCAAAATAAACACCAGGTACCTACCTGTATAGTATCTCGTCAATCTGACCACTTAGTATGTTGACATCTTCAGCATAGTTGTTTAGTAGGTAAAGGGCTTTCATTTGGTGCACAGTTTGTTTCAAAATTCAGCACCTACGTTGATTGAGTGGCACATATTTTTTAAAAATTTTAAGCATAAATCATGCGTGATCCCAAATGCAAATATTAATTTCTGCAATGTTGTTCAGAAGAAAAAAAGCTTCTAGTTGGTTTACAGCTTGGTATGAAATTCAACTTCTACGTAGCAACTATAGGCATGCAAATACATATATGTATATTTTTGGACAGTCAAACTGCTCTAAAAGTACTGAATCCCGCTTCCTGTTCTTCAAAATTGGTTTGAAATTGCATTCAATTACTACAGCAGGCGACTAGGGATAGTAAAGTGAGCCTAAGTGAACCATTTTGTGGGATCTCAGAATATTCCCTCAAAATGGAACTTAAGAAGTGTGAAAATCAATGAATCGGCGGCTATCCAATATCTCTAAAAAAGACCTTTGTACCTTCAGAGCCTATGCCTATATTCAGCAAGGGAAAAAAATCTCTCTAATGGTGGTACAAAATCCTGATGAGGCTTTCATAGAATCGGTGGCGGTGGTGCTAGTGTGTTTAGAGTTTTGAGTGTTTTGTAATAAATTTGTCTCGTGAATTTAACCACTTAGGGAAAGTTGTTCAGAACGTCAAGGGCTCTCGATGGGTTAATGGTTTAGTTCAGAATTCTGTCCCAACGGGGTGCTAGTTTGCATGAAGTTTTCAGTATTCTCTACTTACTTTATTTCGTGAATTCATTCGCTAACAAAGTTGCGGTCTTCAGCAGGCTCGTTATTCTCCTCAGTATGTGGATAGAGCAAAGTAAATATTCAATGCTTTTCACACTTCTCCCTTTTGCTTTGTGCTGTGTTTCTGCTGCTCGCGGAAAAATAATAAACTTGCTGATTACACCACAGCTGAGTGAAACAAGAGTGGTGGATCACTCTTATGGGAAAATGCAGAAGTACACCGTGGTGCGCACTGCTGAGATAAAGTCGATAGCATTCGAATATTTTCAAGCATGCATCACGGGCAGCTAGATTTATTTTCTTTAGTTTTGAGATGCAAAGCAAACAACGCAATCTACTTTTCTACCTAGATGCTCCCTCATTTGATATATGCTTAAGAGACTCACAATGAGACTCACAACCAGTAAGCTCTGTTGTATAGTTACTGAGCGCAATGTCTATTTGTGTGAAACAGCTCATAACAGTTTATTATTTCTCTGGAGATATTTCAGGTTCCAACGCGGTGTTTTTTGCATGCTCTTCAGATATACCCTCTCACTCACTGCTCTCTTCAAGCAAGTGTCTCAGTTTGCCCTCCAGTGTGATAGTAGTTGTTCTTACAGCAAAAGATATTCTCCTACACGCTAGTGATTCTCTGAGCAGAAACGACAAACCTGGTCTTCAGCAAAGTTGCTGATCCACGTCAGGGGTTTTTGGTTCATGGACCACTACGTAGTGCTAATATGCGTTTAACTGAGTGTAACTCAGCGAATAAAATATCATAGAAGAAATAAGGTAATTTTTTCCGCTAAAACTATTGAACCAAGCTCTTTTGACTACTAGTTTTTGACAGCAGAAATACAATTAGGTTTTCACAAAACTTTGAAAAATTTCACAACTAGCAGCCATAGACCATCTGAACAAATTTGCTGAACATCGCAACTTTCTAGGAGGCAGGAATCGCGAGAAAAATGAAGGTCATAATTCATCGAATTTCGTACTCACTAGCATCGCATAGCGGCAGATTTCCGCTGTAAGCTGTTCATTAGGGTGGCAATGCGATGTATGGAAAAAACATCAGCATCGAATTTAAAGAGCCGACCATGTACAACCTGTGCAAAATTTCAGCTTAATCAGACATGATTTAGGGGTGCCTCAAAGCGCTTCAATACAGTAGATGTTTGAGATGCCTAATGAACATCAAAATGATTTACATGTGGCTTAATGAAGCATTTTGATGTAAATTAGGCATTTTGAACTGGATTTTTTTTATTACGGATGTCCATTTTCGAGGGTCAATACATCAAAACTTTGAACACCTTAAGAGCACCCCTAAACCATGTCCGATTGAGCTGAAATTTTAATCAGATCGTTTTTTTAGGTCAATAATCAAAACGTACATGGTCGGTGACATGACCATTTTCACCATTCAACCAAAAGTTCTTGACCTTTCAACAATTTTACTGACGATCGAAACTTTTCGGAGGTCGGAATCGTGACTAGTGTCACATAGCAGCAATTTCTGAAATAAGTTGTCAATCAACTAAAACCCCTTTGAACATCCTGAACAATTCTGCTGAAGACCGTAACATTCCACACGCAAAAGTTTAATGGTGCTAAACCACATCAATATTGTGCGGAATTAGTGGTGGTGATTAAAATTGTAACCTGTACAACGAATGTGTGTTGGGCATGACCTGTTTTGACTCTACTGTGACAATTAAGCGTTGGATAGATAAGTTATACTTGCATAATTGCCAGACTCCCGTTATTACACTCTAGGGTCTAGGGTCTATGGTCTAAAATCTGATCTAACATAACGTGCTGCAGAATACACCTCTTCTTTATTAGAGCATCCTTCCGCTGTTTTAGTTTGGTTTTTTTGTATAAATTGTTTTAGTATATCTACCGCTCACGATCATTGCGCTAAACCAGTACTAGGCGAGTAAGGCTGAAGACATTTTTTTTTGTTAGGGAATTAGAATTACGTTGAAGGCTGAAGGCTGAAGACATACTAAGGCGTAGAATAAAACGAAGTGTATTTCATATTAGTGCACTTTGCCTTAGAAACGGCGTCGTGACAAAGGCTCGGGTAAAAATGGTTGAGAATAGCACGAAATGCCATAACCCTGCTAAAGTAATACCGCGCGCTGGCGAAAAAGGAGTATAAAATTGGGATGGACCCAACCTTTAAAGAAATCGCGCTTCGTTTTGATACCCGGCAAAAAGGGATTTTGTTTCGTGAATTCAAAAAACGCTTGGTTACCTCGTGTAAGTACACTATCCATCTTAGAAATGGTCGGGTTTGGCTTTTTTCGAATTTGAGGCTGCCCTGAAGCTTTGAGCCTCGAATGGTATTGAAATGTTATTGATTTTTACCGTTGCATGAAATTAGACATCATTATCTTATAAAAATGCTTATTTGATATAGTCGGGTTTCGGGTTTTCAGACCTAAACCCGACATTTTCACACCCGAACCCGACGGGTACGGGTCGGGTTCGGGTTTCGGGTTTGAAAACCCGAAACCCGACCATCTTTACCATCTATGTGTCACCTGCTCCTGGGTTCCAACTGCTGTCAACGCCCTTACCCGGAATTACACCGCGTAAATACACTGCCTGTGGTATCGTGGAAGACCCCGGTTCACTCGTTCCAGTCGCGCTAGCTGGTCATCGACGAAATAGTTTTGTTTCCTGCCATCAGAGATGTTCAGCCCTGCATTCGAGTTTGGGACAGGGATCTCCCAACTCTTATCCTCAGGCAAGTATGCAATATTCTGCAACAGCTTTCTTGTTTCTGTTTACCAGTTACCGACCTTTCGTCTAGCATGTAACTATCCGTGACACCAGTTCCAATTTCTTCTATGATTCAACTGTGAATGGATTGTCTCCCAAACTAGTGCAAGAGACAATTTTCGGCGACTTTAACATTCATGATATCTTCTGGGTGCAAGACTCCTGTGGCTTCCTTCTCACAGATCCTGGTAACTCCTCGTTCAAGTCGACTTCAATCACGTTGCTGGATGGTTACGGTACGGTCAGATTCAAACCAGTCAATGAGATTCTAAGCAGCAACGGACATATGCTTGATTTTTGTTTTATCAGCAAGGATATAGGCCCAGATTGTTCGCTCGTAGTTTGGCAGTGTATTTTCTGGTTAGATCATCAGTTTATCAATAAGTTATTTAGTGTTATTATCTCGTGTTTAAAAAAATTATTACTTGCCGTATATTAGCGCGTTGCAGTGTATATATTGGAAACTTCAATTTATTTTAAATAAAGCTAAGCTATGATATGCAGTAGATACATCATTTTTGTTTCTTTTGATTTGTTGATTTTTTTTATGAAACAAAAAGGAGGACAGAGTTAACAAGATGCAAGATATGTTTCCAATATTCCAAAAGCATGCCTTATACCGGCTATCAATCTATATCAGTGTAAAAGCAGTGAACAACGATTTTCGAGGTTAATCGTACCAAGTGTAGTGTAAAAAAAACAATTCGGTTTATTGCCTTTATTTACCCATCAAATGGAGTTAACATTGCATAATGGCCCGGAAGCATCGACATTGTCAAAGGACTCGTTCACCGAGAAACACAATTGCAGCTCCAATCAGGCAACAAAACGATTATTGCCGGGCAGGCAGAGAATTAAAGCTCATCAAATACCCCAGCCCTGGTGCAGGGGGGGGGGGGAGGACACCCCTTGCGGCGCGCTTATCAGGGGTTGCAGTGAGGCCGAAACAATCTGCTTCAACCGCGCTGTTAACTGCCGGGAGATAAGCATCGACAACATGCGGTGGCGCGGCGCCGTTTGAAGTCCTCAAGCGAAAATAATTAACTCCAAATTAACTCTTTCAACATCAACAAGCTGCCTTCAACTGCTGGCAGTGAGATAAAATCGTCGCTATGCTTTCGTTGAAGTCGTCCTCCAGTACGCTCTTGGGAGGAGGAGGCCATGAGGGGTTCCATCTAACGTCTGAGCTTATGTCTGTAGTAGAGAGGGAGGTTAGTAAAAATGTATCCTCTTCCAAGGTGGGAGGAAAATTCACAACGAACAATTCAACTTTGTTGTTTAACTTAATTTCCCGCCCAAAGTAAATAATACGCGGCAGGATTTCGGATGCAAATTGAAATTAGCGCACTTGGCTGATGTTGCCGTTTTAAAACAGAACGACAAATTCTTTTCCAACGTTGATGTCAACTCAACTTTTTGTATTGTGGAGGGAATCTAAACCGTACGACCAACGATGGCTACATGCAATTGTGTGGGAAGAAGAGTGAGGCGTGAGGACTGGAGCGACGATTCAATGGTGACAGTTTTCGCTTGAAAAAGTGGGAGGAGAAATGAAACCAAGCTAAATATATACTCCCACAACGGGTTTTACGTTCGCGTTGGCATTTTCTTTCGTGTGTTCTGCTTGTTCGTGTTTGGTTCGATAAACCGAGAAAGTTTTTAATACTGTTCCAGGACTAAATAGATATAATTTAAACATCCTTAAAATGTCACTTGATTCTAACAAACTTTTCGTAAAACAGCCTTCATAATTCCTTACTGATTGATTTTAACGAAACAAAATTTGCATTAAAGCACTTGAGGAAAATCGTCATTAATTTCCCCACCCGCGTCGACCTTAACTGCCACACTTCAGGCCACCCACAAGCTTCACCGCAGGATTATTCTAACTCAAAGACAAACGCGCAAAAAACCATGAATAATGTCAACCACCGACGGTTGATTCCCTGAAACGTGAGGGTGATTTATGCACGCTGCTCGCTGAAAATTGATTTTTTAAATCTCCGGGGAAAATCTGAAAAACAAACATCGCTCCGCGATTTTCCTCGCTAGCGTGTCGGCACAGTTTGGACGGAGCTGGCCAAGGAAGGAAGGTGACAAGTGGAATCCAGCAATCCACCGCGGTTGCAATTAAGGAGCAAGTTTCTACCAACTAAGTAGCGTGGGGTGGTTTAAGGCTTAGCACTGTAAGACGAATCGACCAACTTGCACTACTGCTACTAGAACGGTGGTGTCGGACGAGGTGGAAAGAATAAAATTTATGATGATTAAAAAGGGGTTCTCGCTGTCACTGTGGCGTCCTGTCCTGCAGCGCAATCTTTTCGCGGATGGACTCTGGGAGGGAAATTATTTCCCGAGGAAATTGAGCATCTTCGTTCGCGTTGTTTTTCTTCCTCAGAAAAAGTGGCTCGGTTATTTGAAGCTTCTCGGTGACGGTGGTGATGATGGGTTGCAAGGCACCGCGCTAATAATTCATCATGGGAAATAAAACGCCGCCAGCTGGAAGCGGTTGCAGTGCAATAAATCTGAGAATATCTCGCTGCGGTTTTATTTGAGTTTTATTGGAGTTTATTGTCTGCGCGCCATATGGAATTGTGCAAGTTATGGAAGTGCTAGAAAAGTTTGAATGCCGCAGATAATGGGAGCAAAAAAGTTTACAATTTACTGCTTATTTTTAAAAAGCGAGTAAGTAAAAATCAAATACCATCCAGTGTATTTTTGTAATATATATTCCGAACAATACGAATATCAGACCTACGCGAATGAAATAATTTACCCTGTTACATTGCCTTTAGTGAATCTAATAATGCCTTATTTAATTTGAATAGTTCCGTTTCCGCTTTTTCATATCATCATGATCATTTTAAATTTCATCGAATGTACCCTAGTATAGTGGAGAAAGACCTAATCTCAATCCTAAGTCAAACAATCTCTTTTTACCTAGATTTAAATTTTGGAATGTTCTTAATTATGTTGATTGTAAAAGGCCATCACATGATTTAATGGCTCGAATTTTCTCTAAACTATTTTATAGCATAAATATTCGGAAACTCCCATGATATATAGTATATTAAGCAAAGCTTCCACCAAAATGTGTAAAAATGTGATTTAGTTTACCTAAAATGGCACAATTCGTCCAAGAAAAATAATAGTTTTATCCATCTATGAATTTTTAATTTCAACATAGTTTGAATAAACTTATTCTCACATCATTTTGAAACAGAAAGGAGCACATTGAATTAAAGCATAAATTTCATCCAGCCGAACACTGTTAGTAAATTAAGATAGTCTGTAGAGTTCCTCACCGCTATTTCACAGTCACAATGCTTTTCTTAAGAAAACTCTCACTTCCACGCTGCTAACATTCAAATGACAATACCGGTGACAGAAACTATCTCCACAAATTTACTTTCGATTTATATGCTCGATTAGATAGTAGAGCAAACTCACCTACAGACACACACATTCTCTGTATCCATCTTTCTTTCCCTGAGGTGACGTCTCTGATACAGCTTTCTTAAGACAAGGTGTGCAAATAATAGTCCTACACTGGGGGGTGGGGGATGGAGACATTCATGTTCCATTCTTCATTATTCTCGTCTAGCAAACGAAAGGAGTGTCACACAGTCGGGTGTCACTATTATGCACTCTCCAAGAAGTGTTGTTTTACCGGCCACCCCTCCCCAGAAAACCCTCTGACAGTGAACCGGAAAATACCCCGAAGGAATTTCCAGGCGCATTCCGCCGTGGCTGGCATTGTGTCCTGTTTTGATTGTAACCAGAGCAGTGTATTGAAAGGGTATAAGAAACAGAGTATATTTCACTAACTGCTAAGTAGAGTTTTATTCTTACCTTGCAGTAGTGGAAATCTGGTCGTTGTTTGTACATATAAACCCTTTCTGGGTGAAAATGTTGGTTGTATATAAATATTTAGAAATCTATTTGATGACAACTAGCTTAAGGATTTTTTTATCATAATGAACCAACCATTTAATTGAGAACTATTCATATTCCGTAGTACATATCTTTTATATACACATTAATTTCTCAATTTACAACTTGAATTTGTTTGATCAATTTCTCTTTTTTATTTTCAGCTGAACAGCGATGACGGAAGAGCTCCAAACACAGCAGCAAACCCAGCAAGCCCAACCCCAGCAGCAGCAACAACAGCAGCAGCAGCAGCAACCGAATCAACCGCAGCAAAAAGCACGCCCCGGTCCCAATGACTATCGCAACTCGGAATTCGTCACGAAGCTCATGGCAGCCAATCCACCCTACCTGTATTCCCCCGCTATCGGGCCTCATAATTTCTTCTTCAGTGAAATGCTGCGATCATTGGTCGCAAACAAGCGTAACGAAAGTCTTCGCAACGCAGAACAATTGCACCACCAACAACAGCAGCAGCACCAGCAACAACAACAACAACAGCAACAAGCTCAAGCTCTATCGTTACCTACTCGCAGACCGAGAAAAAGATCCTGGTCACAGCACAGACTCTATCCCGAATCTCTGCGGGACAGCAAAGAAGTGGAGGAAAAAATTCCCGGCCAACCAGAGAAACCCCTAGAGCTGACTAATAAACTATCCGCCTTCACGCGGAACATAACCTCAAAATATCAAGATGACAGTAACGACAACTATAAATCACCACAAGATGTGAAACCGTCTGGTGACAAACCTTCACTAAACAATAGTCTAATTCCGGATCCACCAACCGCTTCAATGCCCCCTTCAGACCTTATTCTACCCCCACCTCCACCGGTTTGGTATCCACCGCTCTATCCTCCGTACGGAATCGATCCACTCCACTTTTTCATAGATCTTCGTGTTTCCGGGCACATTTACGATCGCAAGAAAGAACTGGCATCCCCAGACTCGGAAAACTCCGCTGCTGCAGTAAAAAATGAGCACTCGAAGTTGATTGGAACCAACGACCGACAAGGATCGGCCTTCAGTGTCCCAAAGCCGCGCGATGGTTTGAAGCCCAATTCGGCCATCAACCTAAGCTCACCCCCATTACCATCTGGCGAAGGGGACGACAATCCACTTAAGGACGCATCCGCCCTGTTTATGAACGAATTCAAAGAGAATAAGTACGATATTATCAAAAACACAAATTATGTTATGCAAAATCTGCCCCGAATCTACGGGGATCTGAATCACACCCAGAAGGAACCTGGGGACGATGAAGGAAATGGGAACGTCAGCGATGATCAGCTGGATTGTAAGTCGGTAGGATCGAACGACGATTACAATGCGCTTGCAGATGATGGGAAGCTGCGGGATTCCGACCTGAATGTTATCTCCGATGAGGAGGAATCCATAGCCGTGGATGAAAACTGAATTCACTAGCTTAACTTCGCTAGATATAACTCATATAAAATTTGAAGATCTAATTATTGTTGTTTGGAATGTGATCGTCGAGAAGTAGATAAATGAAAAGGACGTAATGTTATGGATAAAATAAGGGGGCAAGAATTTTCGATTTTCGGGCCCGAGATAACTGTAGGTATGTGTTTTGAATTGCCAAAAAGGGAAACTGCAGAACACAAAAGATAAGGTTGTAACATGAACATTGTAATTCACCGCTAAAAATAAATAATGTTGTGAAATATCAATTGAGTTTTTTTTTCATCAAGCTTTATCCACCTGTCAACCAATAACCATTAAAATTACAAGCACACAGAGAATCTTTTTAACTTCTGGGAAGCTCCAAAATGGCAGACGCATACCTAATACGCAAATGCCGGATTTGGCCAAAGCAACAAAGGAATGTAGTGATGAGGATAGTCTGGATCGAATCATCGTAGTGTTTTTAACTAAACAAATTTTCAGAGCGATGTATTTTTTTTTAATTTTGAAAAATTAGGCCTCTAACTGACGTTTATATTCCTGAATATCTTCCAATTTCTTAACGTTTCCTACCCAAGGCCTTCAATCTGAAACGTTGACATCTGTTTCTGTTGATAGGTCACCCACTTTATTGAACTCCTCGAAAGGCTAACGTTGGCAGTCTTTTTACCTTGTAATCCCTTGTAATAGCTCCAACAACATTTGGCTCTTCTGGCAGGCACTCGTCTCGGCAGGTTTCTCAGTAGAATCATATTAATTCACTGCAAGGGTTTAAGTTGTTCAGTGTTTCCTATACAAGAACACCTATTGGCATTAATTTAATTTAATTTTTTTTTATTTTTTATTAATTTAATTTAATAATTTAATTTAATATTTTTTTTTATTCTCGCTTATTTTCCGTCGGTCTAGTTCCGCCACTGTTGTGGCCAATCACCGACGCCCGGGGAGACGACTCCACACCCGGGACCCTAACTCACGACCCGTTTGTTAACGGACCGGCGCCAACGGCTTTACTTCCTCATGCGATGGAAGGCGTGATCCCAGAGATTTTTCGCCTCAGAAAATCCCCCGGTGTCGGCTAGGATTGAATCTAGACCAGTTGGGTTGGTTGTGAGTGAATCACGCCACCTCACAACCATCGACACCTATGTCGGCGGTGGGATTCGAACCCAGGCGTCGAGCGTGGTTGGCGGAGACGTTACCAACCACACTAGGCCCCCGCTCAATTTAATAATTTACTTTAATAATTTTAAACATTTCAAATTCATAGATTGCTTGCAATTTGTTTATATCGTTTGAAATGATTGTTTTTTTTTTGGAATGACAACATCCTCGACTTTTGGCTTTTGTACATCACTTCTATTCCGGAAATATATTGTGTGCATTTCAGTTCTTTTCGTTGTTTTCCAGAAACTGAAAGTGGTCATCTTCGAATTCAAATTGGTATCCAGGGTTAATGCTTGGCAGTAGTATTCGGTTATTTTCGGCTGTTTCCCCTGAGCGTCATTGTGGTTTGAGAAACACCCATATTGGGTGTTATTTGGTCATTTTCGATTGTTTTTCAGAAACCGGATGTCACCATCTTAGAATTCAAAATGGTGTCTGTGGTCGATTCTAGCTCCAGTGTATCATTATGGTTCCGAAGATACTCATATTGTATGGAAATCGGCCATTTTGGTCGTTTTTTTAGAAACCGGAAGTTGTCATCTTACAATTCATAATAGTGTCTGAGGTCAATTTTTAGCTCCTTGCATCATACTGGTTCCGGAGATACTCATATTGGGTGGTATTTGTTTTCCGTACACCGGAAGTCGCCATCTTACAATTCAAAATGTTATCTGAGGTCGATTCGTGGCTTCAGTGCGTCATAACAATTTCAGAAATACCCATATTAAGTGGTATTTGGTCATTTGTCGCTGTTTTTCAGAAACCGGAAATCGCCATCTTGAATTTCAAAACGTCATTTGGAGACGATTCCTGGCCCCTGAGCGTCAATCTGGTTAAAGAAACGCTCATATTGGGTGGTATTTGGTCATTTTCGGCTGTTTTCCAGACACCGGAAGTCGCCATCTTACAATTCAAAATGTTATATAAGGTCGATTTGTGGCTTCAGTGCGTCATAACAATTCCGGAAATACCCATATTGAGTGGTATTTGGTCATTTGTCGCTGTTTTTCAGAAACCGGAAGTTTCCATCTTAAATTTCGTAATGGTATTTGGAGATATGCCAAAAGAAGGAAGGGTGTCGATACACCTAAAAACATTCACTTGCCAAATTTGGTTATATTTGCTTGATTGGTTCTAGAGTTGTGCGAAATTTGAGTTTCATTCGTATGTGACCCCTCCCTTATAGAGGAGGAAGGGGTGTCAAGCCATTATGGATATATTTGTTGCCCCTAGAAACATTTACCTGCCAAATTTGGTTCCATTTAGTTGGTTAGTTCTCGAGATAGGCAGAAATTTGTATTTCGTTTGTATGGAGCCCCTCCCTCACAGAAGAGAGAGGGGAGTCGAACCATTATGGACATACTTGTCACCTCTAACAACATGCACATACCAAATTTGGTTGTATTTGGTAGATTGATTCTCGAGATGTGCGAAATTCGTGTTTCATTTGTATGGGACCCCTTTCTTGTAGAAGGGGAAGGGGTGTCAAACCATTATGGATATATTTGTTCCCCCAAAAACATCCACCTACCAAATTTGGTTCTATTTGCTTGGTTAGTTTTTGAGATGTGCAGAAATTTGTGTTTCATTTGTATGGGACCCCTCCCTTCCAGAAGAGGGTGGGGTCTTAAACCATCAAAGGACCCTTTCTCGGCCCCTAAAACCCTACATACAAATTTTCACGTCGATCGGTTCGATAGTTTCCGAGCCTATATGGATCAGGCAGACAGACAGACAGACCGGACTGCATTTTTATACACTCAAAATATAATTCACGTTATAATTACCGGAAAAGTTATGTGAATATTTTCCATTGTCATTTTCACGTAGATTTTACGTGATTGTCATTTGAGTTCATCATGAACTGGTAAGATGATTTATCCTGTGAATCTTATTCAGTACACAGTACCAAAAAATGAAATTTACAACTAATACAAATGAAAGCACATAACGATTTATAGTAAATAAAGTGAAAAACATATACAATTTCACACCGTTAATAATGCACAATACAGAATCTTTTTAAACCATGTAAATTTGTACGTTAATTGATATAAACTTAAAGCTTCGAATATAAATATGCATGCAAATTCACAATTTATTCATTTACTTTGCATGTAAATATAATGCCACACGGAATATTACATGGTTTCCAATGCTCCATTTATGTGCATTTAAAGTAATGTAATTTTTTTTTACTGTGTAGACATATGCATTTCATGTGAGTTTCATGTAAAACTCAACTACCGGTAAAGTGAAAAGCATTTGATTGTCTGATAGCTACTACGTTTTATGCAACATTTAATTTTCAATTGTGGTTTCCCAAATTCTTGATAGACTGGAAATAGTTTCCAGAAATTATCCAAATATGTTGCTCGATAAGTCGCACAGGCATGCAAAATCGCCAATTCGTAAATGAATTAAACGACATTCAACATGACAAAATGATATTGAGACAAATCGCGCGAAATGACCGATGGTCGAATATCGACCATTTTTGATTTGAATGAAACTTTGCACACGTATTTGGCTTAGCAAACTGAGCATTTTTCACAGGTGAGGTGAGATTTTTTACACCCATGAGTTACATTCTAAAAGGGCGTATGCCTTTTGGCATAGGTTTTATTCGAAGCATTGTAGCCCAGAAACCGTTGGTTGTATAGAAAAACTGTCTGAGAATGAGTTGTAGGGAATTAAAAAGGCACTATAGAAAAAATATACACTGTACAAAAAAATTTTTTTTTGACCAAAAAATATTAAAAATAAACATTAAATTTCAATTTGAAAAAAAAAAGAGGTGATTTTTTTTATTTTTTTTTAAGAAACTTGACGTTAATACGCAATTTATATAAAAAGTCCAGGATGGAGAAATGAAAAATAATTTTTTTTATGGTAGATTAATTTTTTTATAAAAATTCTAATTCAAGCAATTTTCAAAATATTTGTATTCTGATGATTTTAAAAGATGCAGAAAGTCATTTTGAATCAAAAAGCTCTTGGTAGTAAACATTTTAAAGGCATCGGTTTTCGAGTAATTTTAAATTTAAGCTCGAAAAATTATTAATATTTCGGAAAATACACGTTTTTCTTAATTTGTCCATGGTTCTCCAGCAAAAACCATACGTTCATTGGAATGCTTGATCAAAAATATACAATTTATTCTTTGACAGCAAAACGCTTGGATAAACAACTCAAGCGCTAAACCTTAGCTTACCTACACGTTCCCCCTTGCCGAATGTTTTATAAAAAAATATGTTTGTCGTGCAACACTACCTACTTGTTTACTAATAATAACTGTTTGTAAAGTACGCAACCAATAACTACTGGGTTACTTATAATATCTGTTTTCGTATATAAATACGATTGCACTACTCCAGATGTGTTAGTAACAGTTTGCATTTTGTGAAGATGAATAAAGTGAAAATGGAATACACCAAGCCCAAATGCTGTAAACCCTTTCCTGATCATCGGTGCTCATCAAGCTTACGCAAATTAAACGAAAACGTTATTGCTAAATTAAAACTATTGAACAGTCAAGCAGAAAACAGTCAAGCTCATTTTAATACGTCTTTAACGTTATTGGGATAATAGTCAAGCCACCATTCATCCCTTCGTTGTTTACTATTTAGAATCTGGAACACTTAAGAATATCAGCTTCATCATAATATCGGAAGTACTCCATCATGATACTGTTGCGGTTCAGGTGTTCCTTGCCAAATTAATGAGTTTTTTGAAAACAACAATACAATTGAAAAAAGCGATATTATTGTCTGATGGAGCTGCCTCACAATATAAAAATGGAAAAAACTTTGCAAGTTCAAAACAAAATATAACGGCGATGCAGAGTGGCATTTTTTGCAACTTCTCATGGTAAAGGCCCATGCGATGCAATTGGTTGCATATTAGAACGAATGGCAGGAAATGCAAGTTTAGCTAAAGAACATGAACATTCCATTACAAGCGCAAAAGAATTGTATGATTGGTCTAATCAGCAAAATAATAAAAATTCATCAAAATGTCATTTAGTTGGGTATCATATGAAGAATATGAACAAGGAGTAACAGAATGGAGCAATATTTTCAAAAAATCTATAATAATAGCTGCCACACAAAAGTATTATTCTTTTGTTTCGATTCCAGAAAATAAGATACAAACGAAGCTGTTTTCAAAAGACGACGAATCATTTACTTATGATGTATATGAAATATAAGGTGAAACTAGTTCTGTAAAGTATCTATGTCATAAGAAAACATGTTCCTAAAATAATAAAACTCGAAATATATATTTGATTCTTATATATATATATATATATATATATATATATATATATATATATATATATATATATATATATATATATATATATATATATATATATATATATATATATATATATATATATATATATATATATATATATATATATATATATATTTATATCACTTAGAACATTTACCTCTTTTCTTGAGAACCGTTCGCACAATCGTTTTGTTGTCAAAGAATGAATTGTATATTTTTGATCAAGCATTCCAATAAACGTATGGTTTTCGCTGGAGATTCATGGACAAATTAAGAAAAACGTGTATTTTCCTAAATAATTATTATTTTTCGAGCTCAAATTAGAAATAACTCGAAAACCAATGCCTTTAGAATGTCTACTACCAAGAGCTTTTTGATTCAAAATGACTTTCCGCATCTTTTAAAATCATCAGAATACAAATATTTTGAAAAATGTTCGAATTAGAATTTTCATAAAAAAATTAATCTACCATAAAAAAATTATTTTTCATTTCTCCAACCTGGATTTTCATTTTAAAGTTGCGTATTAACATCAAGTTTCTTTATAAAAAAAAATAACAAAAATTCAACTCTTTTTTTTTTAAATTGAATTTTAATGTTTATTTTAAATTTTTTTTGGTCAAAAGAAAATTTTTTTTTGTACAGTGTATATTTTTTATGGTGCATTTTTAATTCCCTACAACTCATTCTCAGACAGTTTTTCTATACAACCAACGGTTTCTGGGCTACAATGCTTCGAATAAAACCTGTGCCAAAAGGCATACGCCCTTTTAAAATGTAACTCATGGGTGTAAAAAATCCCTCCACCTATGAAAAATGCTCAGTTTGCTAAGCCAAATACGTGTGCAAAGTTTCATTAAAATCAAAAATGGTCGATTAAATTTTCGCGTATTTCCAGGCGATTTGAAATGATTTTGCTCTATTGCGACATTTGCCGGTGATAATTACTGTTAGCTGTAACTATTTATGTTCAGGTACTTCCTCGTCATTTTAACTGAATCTGTGTGAAATCTGTAAGCTCAAGACTCGATGTCGGATTCTTATGTTTTTTCTAAGGCTCACTTGTTGGCAAGTCATCGAGAAATTCCTTTTTATGTTCAGAGACAGAATTACACAACAGCTTCGCAATTTTGATTTCTGTGTATTTTCGCACGGAGAGTTCACGCGGTACTTCATTCTGTTTGACGTTGCAATTTTTGTCGCAATTCGTTGTCATTTTTTTATGGTGTAGATAATAAGGCAATCCACGGGTGACGTTTCAATGCTTGTACGTTTGTTATCGTTGCTGTTTTTCAAGCTGCGAAACCAAAACACGACCAAAACCGAAATCTTCTAATGTCGGCAATAATATCAAACGTGATTTGTTATTGTTGTATTTAGGATTGGCACCCGCAATACTAGAGCTACCGATCGAAAAACATTTGTTTTTCACGCTTCTGGATCCGGGTTGCATCCGAGTTGCGACCGATCGAACATACGTAAAGCTGTCATAAGTTGAAAACAGACTGAAATCAGCTGATCGCAACTGTCTCGTGGATTGCCTTATCAAGTAGCACAGCCGACGCTGCTGCCATCCTTTTTCCGTTATTTCTCAACAGTGCATTCGATTTTTAGCCAAAATGTTGTCTCGAAGATTAAGATGATTAGCGTAAAGCAGCAACTGCGCATTGCTTGACTTTTTATCAAACATTTGGCATAAATAAACAAACTCCGTTAAACTTTGCGGTTTAACGTTATTCTATTCTATACGAATTGTTCACATCAGGGGAATGGCAACCCTATCTCAATCCTACACGTTTGGCAGTAGGTTTCATATCGGGGCTATATTCGAAATACAGCCCAAAACAAAGTTGTTTTTGACGTTTTATTTTCTGTTTTCACGATCGTTCGGATTGCCGGAAAGTTCAAAACACAGTAAATTTTATTTACAGTATTCTTTACTCAATAGCTTGCAACTATTTACACCCTATGTTTACAAATAACGTTTCTCTTTCTTCTTCTTCTTTTATTGTCTGCTAGAGATGTTGGTTCATGAAACATAACCTCCTTAGCATCCCCCTGGTTCACATACTCAAGCAGCCTATTTGGCTGACAACTCTTCTCTCGGCTGTCAACCCTGTCAACATTCCAACCAGGCCTTAGACGCGCCTAAGCTTTTGCACTGGGTTGTATGTGACTTTTTTTGTGGCTCCATTTCCATTTCGAACCCACTGTGGTTCCAATATTTTGCTTGTTATTTTTCGGTCATAGAAAAATGGCGTCTTTTCATAGGCCTGATTCCAACGCATTCGACTGTTTACGGTGGGCGTACTAACAACATTAACAACCACCGCTCTGTGATGGTGGTAGTGTGTCGGAGTTGCAAGTGGCACCGTTTGATGGAAAACCAAAACAAAAATATTTTCCTCCCGCGACCCACTCCTAACCCAAAAACGCATTGGCAATTGTAACGTGACGGCACTATCAACCATTCAGTTGGACTCCGTCAGTGGTACGTGCCTTCGTGTAGTGTAGGTTGTGCCTTCTTCGAATGAAGACTTTTTCGTGCCAGTAGTAATAATTAGTTCTAAAAAGTGTCCTTCCCGTTGTGGTTGTGCAGCAATCGAAATGAGTGTCCGTCCGTTCGTAGCGCAGCTTCCTCGAAGTCCACAACATGATGACGAAATTTTGATACGGGGAAAACTTAAAAGCGATGCTAGAGCGTAGGTTTCGACGCAGTGCGGATGGCAAGAGCTACAACATGTAAAATTTTCCAGGTTCTCTATCAACTTCTGTCTGCCACGACCCGACCAGGTACCCGCCAAACAAACGCCCCCACACATCGCTTACCATTTTAAAACCATTTTCCACGACGACGGCAGCAGTGCCGTGATTCACAACTGGAAGAACCTCGTCTGGCAGGCGGAGGACGTCTACGAGAACTACTGGATGTTGGACCGCAACGAAAAGTTTACTCTTATTATCCGATTCCACGAGGAGGTGTTCAAGGTGTTTGCGGAAGACACGCAGCACACCCCCGAGTACGAGTTTGCCCACCAGCTTCCATTCAGCATGATCCAATCGATTGAGCTCTGGGATGATATCGAGTACGTGGAGGAAATTGCTTTTAAGTATAAAAATAAAGGTACTATTTTAATTGCACTGGACAAAACAACAATTTATTGATTTCTCATTCTTGTAGGGTTCTAAACATTCGGTAGCAATTTCGCTGTTTGTTTATGTTACGAACACGAATTAATTTCCTAGAGTCGGCATACGCGTCCAAAGCATGGTGGCGATTAGCACGTCTTCTAGTCATTTTCAGGAGTCGTTAATCGAAACGACCCCTTCGACATGTGTCTAATGTAGTCATTGTGGCAGCAGCATTTTTACAAAGTAAGAAGAAGGGAGCACCCACATCACACAAGCGCAGCTTTACCTGCCGCACCAGCCATATAGTTCATATGCCTCGCCAATCGAATTTTATCGCAAAACAAGCACAATACGCTTCTATCTATGTCAGTCTATCAGTATCAACCGTGTGTACGGTAAATAAATGTATGCATAAAAAATACCAGTGTAAGTAGTGGTCAATAGCAAATGACAAGGACACAATCAATTGTATGTGCCTTTCCACTCAAACAAATTAAAATTTATCAGCTTATCAAGTGTTATATACAATCTACAGTGTATTACAGTTCGTTATCAGGACGGTTCACAAAGAACTGGTAGGCTTTTTACACTATTGAATGACGTCCTAATAGAAGTGTGGATTCCGCAGAACAATTAAACGTATTTAACGAAGTAAACCTGTACAACGAAGAATCCGCGTGTTCTTTATTTCTCAACTGTTCGACTATATAAATATGACATTTCATTTTTCACTCGCTGGGGATAACAGGGGTGTGCCACTCACCAGTGCTGGCAGCACCACATAGACCCCCCCCCCCCCCAATTACACCAGAAACCTGACTTTATGCCCTGATGGTGTAATTTTGGTTTTTTCGTCCGGTAACGGGTGTTCACCTATACCTTGATCGCATGTAAACGCTGGCTTAAGTCGATCGATCGATACTTTAAGCACTTTAGAGTTTATCAGTACGTCCATAAACTTTTCTGAGCGCTTCACAACTTTGAATGGGCCCTCATACGGTTGAACCAGAGGTCTTTTGACTGCATCGATTCTAACAATGACATGACTACACGTAGCCAACTTAGGGTTTACGAAAAACTTGGGTTTAGCATGATGAGGTGGATCAACTGGTGTCAGATGCTCGAACATACCTCTCAGCCGTTCGATAAACTAGGTTCTACTTGTGTCGTCGGACGTGGCGTCCAGGAATTCCCCGGGAAGTCGTATTATTTGACCAAAAACTAATTCTGCAACTGAACATTCGAAGTCTGGTCTAAACGCTGTACGTAAGCCCAGCATTATCATCGGTAGGCGGTCACACCAGTGTTTTGCATCTACGGCCATTATTGCTGCTTTTAAGGTACGGTGAAACCTTTCCACCAATCCATTTGCTTGTGGATGATATGCAGTAGTTCGAATGTGTTTGGATCCCATCGTTTTAGATAACTCTAGAAATAACTCAGACATGCACAAACATCAATCACGTTGTGGCGCGAAACCAAGTAGCACAGCCGACGCTGCTGCCATCCTTTTTCCGTTATTTCTCAACAGTGCATTCGATTTTCAGCCAAAATGTTGTCTCGAAGATTAAGATGATTAGCGTAAAGCAGCAACTGCGCATTGTAGAGATTAAATCAGACGACACGCATTACAGCTTGACTTTTTATCAAACATTTGGCATGAATAAACAAACTCCGTTAAACTTTGCGGTTTAACGTTATTCTTTTTTATACGAATTGTTCCCATCAGGGGAATGGCAACCCTATCTCAATCCTACACGTTTGACAGTAGGTTTCATATCGGGGCTATATTCGAAATACAGCCCAAAACAAAGTTGTTTTTGACGTTTTATTTTTTGTTTTCACGATCGTTTTAGATAACTCTAGAAATAACTCAGACTCAAATTGTCTGCCTTGATCTGTGGTGATAGTCTCAGGTGCGCCAAAACGGGAAATTCAGGTAACGCACATACCTTGGGCAACAGTCTCTGCCAAAATATTTTGTAACGGTACAGCTTCTGGCCATCGGGAGAAACGATCGATGATTGTAAGCAAATAGCGATAACCGTTTGACGGCGGCAGTGGTCCAACCAAATCTACGTGGATATGACGGAAACGGCAGCTTGGAAGCGGAAAGTTTTTAATGGGGCTATGTTGTGTCTTTGCACTTTGCTGCGCTGGCATTGCAAACAGTTTTGAACGTACACCTTTACATCTTTGTTCACGTTTTTCCAAACAAATCGGTCTGCTATAAGGCGTCGCGTAGAACGTACTCCAGTATGGGCTATCCCATGAAAAGGATTAAGAACAGTTTGGCTATGTCAAAGTGGGATGTAAGGCCTTATTTATCGCGGGAAACATCACAGTATAAGGGATGCGAGGCTAAGGCTGTTTGCCGTAATTCGATTTTTAAAGCAGTTTGTGAATTTTGCAAGTTTTTCAATTCGACATCGTTAATTTGGTCAATTGCTATTGTGTTGTAATCAATCGGGGTCGGAACCGAAATCGTTTCAACTCTCGAAAGCGTATCAAGAACTATATTATGCTGCCCACTAATGTGTCGAATGTCGTTAGTGAACTGCGAGATGAATCGTAGATATCGTTCTTCATGCGGAAGGCGACTACTCGGGTTAGACAACAGCGCATTCGTTAATGGCATATGGTCGGTGTAAATTATAAACTTTCTTCCTTCCAACATATAACGAAAATACTGAACCGCTTTTTTCATTGCTGTTAGCTCCCGTCCAAAAGTTGAATATTTGAGCTGCGAACTAGAAAATTTCTCAGAATAAAATCCAAGCGGGACCCATTTGCCTTTTTCAAACTGTTGTAATACGGCTCCGGCGGCTGTGTTAGATGCGTCTATAAGCAGACTCAGCTGTTTTGACGAATCGGGATAATACAAGAGGGTGGTTTCAGCTATCGCTTTTTTGCATCTATCAAACGCCATTTTTGTTTTTTCGGTCCAGAGCACCTTCCGCCGATCGTTTTTCTTGTTTCCAGGTATTAATTTTCGCAGGTCTGCTTGGAGGTCTGATGCGCGTGCAATAAACCTCTTGTAACAGTTCAACAGTGCAAGGAAACGCCTCAAATCCTTGACGGTAGAGGGTATTGGATACTCTGTGACAGCCTTCACTCGATCCGGTAGTGGTAGGATTCCGTCTCTGTTAACCACGTATCCTAGAAAATCGAAACTAGTTTTTGCAAAGCAACTTTTAGTAACATTAATCACCAAACCATAAGATTTTAGGCGCTCGAAAACAGCTCTCACATGTTCGTAGTGTTGCTCCGGCGAACTAGAAGCAATGCAAATGTCGTCCACGAAGACAATGACGTAGTCCATATAATTGAAAACCTTGTGCATGAATCGCTGAAAGGTTTGACTCGCATTGCACAGGCCGAATTGCATTCGTGTAAACTCATACAGCCCAAACGGAGTAATCACAGCAGTTTTAGGTATGTCCTCCGCATTAACCGGAATTTGGTGGCATGCTCT
Organism: Wyeomyia smithii; assembly: GCF_029784165.1. NCBI lineage: Eukaryota > Metazoa > Arthropoda > Insecta > Diptera > Culicidae > Wyeomyia > Wyeomyia smithii. The sequence continues at coordinate 264,888,379 of NC_073696.1, read as the reverse complement.
CTCCAGATCGAGCGTTGTAAAAATGGTTTTGCCCCGACAAATCGCCATTCACCACTTTTCTTCGGTACGCAGTGGAGTGGGCTAGCCCAGCAACTACTAGAGGGACGACAAATACCGAGGTCTATCATCACTTGAAATTCTTTTTTTTTGCAGCATTCCGTTTGTCTGGGGGCATTCGGCGGCATTTGGTTGCTCTCGGCGGCCCTTTTGTTGGTATATGATGAGTTACGTCATGTTGTACTGTCGTTTTGATCATTGTAGGTAGTGTTATTTCTTTAAATTCTGCTAAAAGCTTCCGAAATGGATGATCTAAAGCAACTGTGGTTACGCTATGAATCGCAGCGTCTGTCAAACCTCCCGTTGAAGAAATTTTCGTCAGCCCGTCTATCAGGCGTTGATGCTTAAGATCCACTAAAATGCCGAACGAAGCGAGAAAATCTGCACCCATGATAGGAAAACTAACGTCTGCTACAAGAAAAAGCCAGTTGAACCGTCGACGCAATCCCAAATCAGTAGTAACGTATCGCTTATCGTATACATTTATCTGGGATCCATTTGCTGCGTGTAGGGCAAATGATGATGCTTGTTTGTTTCTGTCTTTCTTCGTCGCAGGAACTATCGATACATCCGAACCGGTGTCAATAAGGAACTTCATTTTCGATGAACGATCATACAACAATATACGGCAGCTTGCTGTGTTAACGTTCACTTCTGCCGTTTCGAGTGAACGTGGATTTAGTTTTTTTGGACTGTATCGGCACTTTGTAGCCCGTGCACCGAATTTACGATGGAACCAGCATATTTCATCTTCAGCACCTCGACTGGATCTCGATGATGATCGACTTCTGTGGGGAGTTTTGGATAATTTGAGATTACGTTTTTCAGCTGTCAATGCTGCTATTTGGTTTTGTAATTCGCTAACGGCGTCTGTCCCGGTGGCGCTGGTAGAGGCGACCATAGCGTTTGCCGGACATTCCACCATTTTGTCTGCCATTTCGGCAAGTTTGCCGATGGTACCGTCGCTGATGGAGAGCACGGTCTTCACATTTAGTGGCATACGTTGCAAGAAGAACATTTTCATCAATTCATCCGTGACGTTTAGTCCAGCAGCCAGCTCTTGCATCTTAGCAAGCAGATGCGTTGGACGCATATCGCCGAGATCACAAGCCCCCAGGAGTCGCTCGAGTCTTCCCTGCGCTGAAACTTGGAATCTTGAGATCAAGCGCTCCTTGATGGCTTGATATTTGTTTGCTTCTGGTGGGTTCGTGACGAGATCAGTTACGTGGCATATAACGGATTGGTCCACTTTTGCAACTATGTGATAAAACTTGGTGTGGTCTCGTACTACATTGGCCAAAGCGAACTGTGCTTCCGCCTGTGCAAACCACATCACTGGATCGTTTTTCCAGAAATCTGGAAGTTTTACCGACACTCCGCCAACAATCGCGGCATTTTCATGTTGGTCGTTTTGTGACATTTTCGACGTTTGCTAATTACACGACGATATACGTGAACGTTTGTTTTTCGCGTCCGGGGTCACCAATGTGGATTCCGCAGAACAATTAAACGTATTTAACGAAGTAAACCTGTACAACGAAGAATCCGCGTGTTCTTTATTTCTCGACTGTTCGACTATATAAATATGACATTTCATTTTTCACTCGCTGGGGATAACAGGGGTGTGCCACTCACCAGTGCTGGCAGCACCACAGAAGAATTATTGTTCTGCTGTGTATCTGGATTTGCTAAACCAGTTGTATCTTGAAATTAGTTTAAAGCACAAATATTTTTATTTAAAACTGCAGATGATTTATTGTTCTTTTAAAAAAATATTGATAAAAAAAATTCCGTTACATCTTTGATTTATTATCGTATTTTCCTTCGGATACTCCCCATCGTAGTTTGAACTTTCAGTTGGTTAACCTCAACGGCCATTTTATTTCATGTCTGCAGAATTCCGAGTCACTTTGGCACTCTTCATAAATTTCCGTTCGACAATGGTCCAATATTTCTCGTTTGATCGACAATGGGGGGCAATTAGAAGGATTGAAGTCTTTTTCAATTTCATCGATATGATACAAGCATCTGGTCAAGACTTCACTCTTCTCTTTACAGTCCATTATCTTGTTTGTGCTGCAAATCCCATGCCAAATTTCCAAATTTTTCAGTGAAAACTGTGCAGTGGCCTTGATGAATTTCAGTCGCGGGACGTGTCCAAAATCCTCAATTTGCGAAATTTCAAACCATTATTTGATGCTAATTGAATTACAAAAACTTGTATTCTTATCTTCATATTCCTACACAAAACAACCACTATAAATCAAATTAATAAAGTGATCAATTTGAGATCACAAAAATATTTTATGGTAGATATGGAAGGACTCTTCGTATGATTATTTTCTCCTTTTTGTTCCTACATGACACACCAGGATGTTGTGACAACTTGTCAGGATTACATAAGAAAACCCAAAAATATTGACGAGAACAGAAATGGACCAGTCGATAATAGAATGTAATTTCAAAATATGATGAAAATTATGATAAAAATTATTATAACGAATTTCGTATGCTAACTAAAGGAGAATAGAAAACTTAAAGTGTTGGGCTAATTAGGCTTAATCGCTAATTAGCGACGCTAATTTTCAGTTTAGGTTTAGGAGATTTCCCTAATTTTTGAGCAGGGAGGCGCATTGTTGGAGTTCCACAAACTTTAACCTTAGAAACGATGATCTAAAAATCGTTAAATTCGTAGAGAAGTGACAAAAACAAGTAGTTACAAAACTGTGAATTACTGGCTAGTACATGAACAAGCCTTAGGGGCCGTTCAATAATTACGTAAGCATATTTTTCCACTTTTTATTCAAAACACGTCAACTTTTTTAATGCTATTGAGAGACTATTTCTTTACAAGATAGAAGCAAGTCTGTCAATCACACGAGCATCAAAGAGGTCTCGAGTCAGCTTAAAACTCATTTTTTTAATACAATCGTTAGGTTTAGTATCAGAGAACATTGTGTAATGCCTAATCAAATGTTATTTCAGAGATATCGTCTAGGTTCTCAGAGGTTTTTTTTTCGAATTGGCACGCAGGATTAAAAAAAATTACTATAGCTTTTCATACAAAACAACATAAATTAGAACACGCAACTAGTCCGCCGCAGTTAGAAAAGGATATTTTTCAATGTTGATTAACAGTTTTGTTAACAGTTTATTACGTTTATTACATTTAGAGTAATGCACTCATCCTAGCGGTCATCTAACGTGTCGGTGCCAGTTTTGTAGTTCTGTGCATTAAATTCCTCAAAAAAAGTCGTTTGTTTCCATCTCTGCCTCACTAGAGACTAGATCTGGCGTATAAGGTGGACGAGAAACTAGTTCGCAGCCCATTTTTTCCAATTTATTTGACGTATCACGAGGAGAAAGAGCGGGAACGTTGACTTAGTAAAAAAGCACTTGTTTTCTTCGCTATATGCAACGGTTTTGCCTTGGTTTCAGCCTTCAATTGATACAATATCATATTGCTTATTGATTGACCGGGAGTCCGAAGTACTTTTATTCGCCGCAAGGATAAAACCACTTGAAGATCATCGAACCCTGCGGCTCCGTGACTCCCAGGCTTCGGAGGAATACGTGCAACAGTTCGAAGCGGTACAACCCACGACGGAGGGGCTTGGTGCATTGGTTCTCGAGGACGGCTGGTGGAGAACAAAAAAGAACAAGGCCAAGTACATTACCGCGATCTCCAGACGAAACAAGTACCACCAGGAGGATGAACACTAGGAGCTCGAGCAGGTATCTTGTGCCAGCGATAGCGAAAGTACTATAAGAAGGGGAACCAGTTTCGTAAAGGCTATGTGCCGCTAGTTTTCATGTGTAACGGCAAGGATGGAAAACTAAATGGCGATACAACAAGCACTGGCTAGCGCCCTGCATTTTCAGGATTTGGAAGGAGGAAAAGCTATTGAATGAAGAGAGTCCTCTGCCCCATTCGCAAAAAGGACGACAAGCTTAAAATGTCGTAACTTGTCGATCTTGTTTATCTTTGCCACCTACAAAATACTCTCGCAGATCCTTTTCTGTCGTCTATAACCCTTAGTCAGCAAGGTTGTGGGCCAGTACCAGAGCTGCGATTAATCCAAGCAAAATGTTGACTATGACGAGAAAGAAAATATCATCGCACTCGTTTTTTTCTCTAATGAACAGCCAGTAACCATCACAGTAAGCGTGGAGATCCGACAAGTGAATCAATATCTTGTCTCTTTTGTTGCCATTTTCGGGTTTTCATTGTCAACCGTCGTGAATGTACAGAGTTTACTCGGAAATATCACTGCAATGCAAATCTAGGTGATTTTTGGAACATCAAAAATCGGTTCAGTAGCGTGATTATTTCAGTGCCAGCTTGAAGTTTGTTGCTATCAGGATTTTTTGAATTTGATTTCCTTTGCTGTATTGGGATTACTACGCTAGCGTTTGTTCTGCCATTGGTAAGATCATTGAAATGAGATTAATTTGGATGATCGATTTTAATTTAATATTTGTTTAACTAGATTTTGTTACAAAACCAAACATGACTGAAACTGAAATTGAACAGTTTCAAAGTTGAACCGTGCCAAAATTTAACAGGATCTGTATATAAATATTCATACCCATACATAGTTAAAAGTGTTCTGTTTTGCCACCCGCGATTCATTTTTTGCCGCGAACTAACACTGTTTTTGGTTTAAGCTACAACAAGCACGATATTCAAGAGTCAAATTCATAAACTCAAAGAGTAACTAAAAATGGAATATTATTTTTCAGATATGAGATCATTTGAAAAAAAAATAATAGAATTTGTTTATTACAATTGGTGTTGTGTTTATTACAATTGGTGTTAAAAAGCATATTCTCTACTGAGAATATTCAAAATGTACCAAACTTAAATACGCTCAGTTACAAAACGAAGTAAAGGCCCGAATACACACACGGCGTGACAACGCCTTCCTGACGAGAATTGTCAGTACCTTCTTAAAACCTTTTAATGTGCCTTCTAGCATCTGCCACCTTCCACTCGTCTACACGGAAGGAGCAATCAAGCCGTCTCGAACTCCGGCGTGCGCTAACCTTCTTGTCGTCATGCCACCTAATTCATGTTTGTTTATGTTTGTTGGTAGAAAAAAAAAGGCAAGACACTTCTAGAATTACCAGCAGGCGGAAAATGATACAACACGGCCAGCGCCTTCGCCAAAAGAAGGCGACACAAGACCGCGTGGAAGGCACGATGCGTCTACACGGAAGGCAGTCAAGTACGCAGCTGAAGGCGGCGAACGACTACCTTCTTCACTAGAAGACAAAGCTAGAAGGTTCTGGTTGAAAGGCGTCCCAACGGAAGGCGCGTTTACGCCGTGTGTGTATTCGAGCCTTAATAGTTGTTTATTGACAATGCTTTTAGTCGGCGTGCAGCCAAACCGAACCAAGCGTCGAAAGACATTAACCGCCGCGATTGCTGTGTAGGCAAGCTGCTACAGAGAATTTTTGTTATAATATCGTTATCAAATGCCCAAACGATTTCGTTACTTCATAATAGATAGATTATTACTACTCATATCCACTGGGTGTCAATAACTCAATCTGAGAAAACGGCGCTTAGTTCAGTCTGTTCGCACGCCGACCATATATCAATATCATACATATCAATTGAAGAAAAATCATTGATTTTATGTTTGCCATCCTAATACAACATATCCTAATAACATCATGCTGTCAAATTAACTTGATATTTCTGCTGGTTCAATCTCAGTACAGCCATACCCGAATGATGGAGAAAGATAGCAAGAAAAAAATGAGAGTGAGAGTTGACGCTAACAGAATCATCGAAACATCGCAAACTCTTTTGTAATGAACCATGCATCGTAGTTGGCTGATACTGGTGTTGCATCATTTTGGCGTAATTACAGTAGTATGGTATTGACTTTCCGCAGCTCTGGCCAGTACCAAGCGGGCTTTCTAGAAGCCCACGCCACCAATGACCAGATCTTTTCGATCCGAAAGATCTTACAGAAATCTCACGTAACTTTTCAAAAGGGCAGTGGGGGGGGGGGGTTAACAATGACAGATTCTTTCCTTTCTCACTCTATTTTGTAATAAACAGCGTCATTAATAAAGGCTTTCAACGATTTCTTGCCACAAATCGAAAGATTGTAATGATGTCTAGCTTACTATGCAAAAAATATAATTTCATTAAAGATTATTTCAAGTAAAAATAACTCAGTTTTTAATCAAAGGGAAAATAAACAAAAAAAGTCTCCCAATGTTACTTGGGGGCTCTTAAAAAGTTATCCGAGAAATGTCACGAATACTACGGGACCACACATCACATCTTCATTGACGGCCTATGATACAGTGCACCGAGAACGGCTGAACTCAGATTACCTGATGCTGAGCAAGGCTATGATGACGTAAGTGATGTGTGCTGTTCGGGGATACTCTCGATTCTCTTTGAATCGCGCAGAAGGTTATAAGACATGTTGATGAACCTTTCTGTTGGCTGTTAAACATCGCCTTCGATGATGTGATCCGGAGGGTGGGCATCCCAAGTAACAATTCTATAGCTACTTGGTTTTCTAACGGTTTTATCACAGCAACGAATATTACCAACGGTTTTATGGCGGTTAAACCCGTTGCCAAAAATAGCAAGTCGTAATGAACACTGATAGCTGTCAATAAAACTCTAATAAAACTTACAATGAAACCGGCAAAAGTCAATGCGATTTTGCCTTATTATTGGTTTAATTATTACTATCTATTGCCCCATAAAACCACTCCAGCTTGCTGTCATAAAACATAGAAACCAGTTTTATTGCGGTCATTCAAAATCTAAAAAACTACTAGTTGGCTATGAAAAATATCTCATAAAATTGTTATAAGTGCCCAGTTTTAACCTGTCAAACTGTATGTGCAGGTAATGATATACATACAGGTGAGACAATAGCGGCTTAGTTGGTTTAGTGTGACGCAGAATTCTGTCGCAGTCTCCGAAAGATGTGTGTATAATGCTTTAGAGCATCTTGCAGCGCATTTGTGAACATTGATGACGTAGAACTCCAAAAATCTAATAAATTAACACGGTAAACTTAGTATTAGTACTTAGTACTGTTCGGTAGTAGTTTTTTTTTTTAAATTTTATCGCCAGTTTTGTCTTGTTTCGGTTGAAAATAACTTCCTATGTCGTTAAATTATGCGTCCTTAAAAATAAGGCAAGACACTATTGATATATTTCGAAATATATTCAATATTCAATTAAACTAAGTATGTATCGTTGCTTTTTTCGTGCACCTCTCTATTTCCATAAAAGAGATTTTCTATAAAAATAAAGTTGTCTAGGCCCCAGGGATTTACTATATTTTTCTTTTATTTTTCTCTTATAATACAGGCATCTAACCTTTGCCGCACCTTACAACATATATATCATTGAACTAGGCTTATTGCGGCTACGATTGATACCAACTAATTACCAACCGCGCCATATTGATATTTTTGAAACTTTTTATGATCTTGAAACGAAAATCGAATCGTTGTCTAACTAACAAATAAATTGAACATCCAAAGTTGATTTTGATCTATCTCTGTATTAAAGAACACGGCTAGATTTTTTTTTCTGAAAAACTGAGCTAAAACAATCCAATTCATTTTTGCTAACAATGAGATCATTTTTGTAAGCCCGTACTATTTTGATGGCGCATAAATTTTAAGCGCCTATGTTCTCAAAATGCACGACAAAAATTCATGCGCATATGCTTGAGAGCTACAAAACCTACCAAAAACCCCTCTTTATTCCTTTTCTTTCTACAATATCACCATCAAATAAAATCGATTGCACGATGATAACCAGCACAGATGAAACATTTCTCCCGCGACGAGAGATTTCCTTATTAAAAGAAGTGGCGTGATGTTCTGGTGTTTGTGCAGGAACGGCACAACAAATCAACTTATTACGGTTGCTGTCAAGCAATGAAAAGTTGAATTGGACTTATTGTGGTAAGTACTACTAAGTAGCAGAGCACAATAATGCAACCAAACTTATTGCGCTCTTAAAGAGGTAATGCCAGCTGCTTATAGTATGCGGTACTATTTCCATGTGGTTTTAAAGCAGTTTTATTGCCATTCTAATAATTGCTTTAATAAGCTTGGCAAGGGTGGGCCACCTGGCTGTAAAGCAAACTTATAGCGGTTATCAGGAGGTTTGATAGTATTTCTAGTTTTAACAGCAATTTTGCGAAATTGGTCATGAAAACCGCTAAAAGAATGCAATACGACTTAAATTGTTACTTGGGATTGACACTAAGGGCACGCTTTTCACAAGGTCGGTCCACCTTCTGGGCTTCGCACATCACTTCAACATCATAAAACTTAGCCTTGCGACGGCCAGACGAATCTGACTGCGGATAAATGCGTTGAAAACTAAATACATGCGAGCAAGAGGCTCCAAGGAGAACAGCAGCAGCTTCTCAGACCAGTTTCTGTGGACGGAGGTGAGATTTAGATCTTTGATCGAGACCAAAGTCAGTCTGAGTCGTGCTTCGCTTCCCCTGCTGCATAAATTTTCTGCTTAATAAACATGAATGTAACCGGGTAAAAGCCGTTGTTAAAAATAGAAATTTAGCCCTACCGAGCACCTTCCGTTGTTGTGTCGCACTTGCAAGGACTTTGGTCCCGATCACACAGGTCTATGAGAGTTATCAGCATCAGCTGATTCTTCTGTGTATAATAAGACATTTCTTTCAGTCGCATAAATAACGCTTGCACAGCAGTGTGTGTAAATAGTTAGGGATGAGCAATAGAATAAGTCGGCAGTGGAATGTGAATAGTGGAGCGCATATAGATTGTGGAACAGTACCACCGTCCCTCGTAGTTTAGGAGATTGCGGGTTCAAGTCCCGTCGGGATGCGGTATATTTTTTTTTTAGTTCGAAAAAACACAAACTCGACTTTAGAAAATATCGAGGCATAACCCTTCTCTCAACTCCGCATATAAAATTGTCTCCCATACCCTTTTCTATAGACTGGACCGTTGCCTTCGTTGGTAAACACCAGAGGGGTATTCGAGCGGGACGATCTACACGGTAGCAGTATCATCCGACACCCCTTCGCAATCGTCCAACACCGTTCGAGCGTGGCGGCCGCAGAATGCCGGACGCGTTTTCTTTGGTTCGCTTGAAGCCCGGAATGACAAGACATCCAGTCCTGAAGCCGCATCCTGAAGATGCTCTTCCAGAACCGGCCGTCTCGTCTTTGGCAGTCTTCCTGCTACCTTTCTGATAGCCGCTTCATGTTGGTAGTTTGTTCCAAGTACTTGTCGTCTCCAACGTATCCGAAAAAATGTGCTCTGTATCATGCACACCTCTATTTGTACACGCTGCTTTATTTTAACTCTAATTTGATTAGGATCTACTCAGTTTGGTTTTCTTATGCAAAATGTCAAAAAGTGAGTTATCGGGTACTGGATAATTGAGTAACATTTACCCAAATTTTCATAATTACCATGTTTACTCAGTTTTGAGTTATTATCCATGATGTTTACTCACCCCTGAGTATATGTATATGTCAAAAGTTTTCAACAGCGATATTATCTGTTTCCGAAGAACAATTGGTGTCGCTTGTTATTCGTTTGCTAGCAGTAAGTATTTGATCTTTCATCAAATCAATAATGTCCTAATCAATTACATTACAAACAACATGTGACAATATTCCATAACAATTTCGGCCCAACATCATTATTGCAGAGGATTTGAAAACATAAAAAACATCTCTTCAAAATGAACAACCGCATGTTGTGTGTCCTGCGATGCCGTTTTAAGTCGGGCTTTTATTCGTGATAATAAACGGAAACATTTGTATCGATGTACAGTGCCCAATACATGCAATCGATACAATTTAAATCCTTCGCAGTGTTTGGTGACGAATGATGAGGGATTTTCTGGTGTGCGTACTGTACAAAAACATGGGCCACAGTTCACGGGTAACTGTGAACCGGTTGGTTGCCGCATTATATAAAGACACGTGAATGATTTAAAACTTTTATATTTATTTATTTATTTATTTATTTCGTCAAGCAAATGTAGACTACAGTTATAATAATACAATGTTTTCTTATATTCTATACATTATTTCCAGTAGTTAGTCGTTTTTTTATTTGATTTCTGCCCATGGTGATGTCGATATTTTCGCAGTGCTGGTTATAGTGACGCATCATGCGATTTATTGGGCCATTTTTTGAGTAGTTTGTTCTGTGAGAATTTTCCAAAAATATTTTACGATTTCTTAATTGACGACTGGGTGCATAAAAATTTAGTTGTGATAATAATTGAGTAGATTGCACGCGTTGAGAAATAATGTCATTGATAAAATAAAGCATTGAAAGATCGCGGCGTTCTTTAAGTGCTTGTATGTCTATAAGCATGCAGCGTGCTTCATATGATGGTAAGGGAAATGATGTCCAATTTAGCTTACGAAGCGCGTACAAAAGAAATTGTTTTTGGACAGATTCAATGCGTTCTTCATGTGTGGCAATATAGGGATTCCATACAATGCTACAATATTCCAGAATTGGTCGGACGTATGTAATATATAATAGTTTGATTGTATATGGGTCTTGAAAATTGTGGCCGAAGCGTTTTATAAAGCCCAGCATACTATTTGCTTTGTTGATAATTGTATTATAATGTTCTATGAATGTGAGTTTGGAGTCTAAGATTACGCCTAGGTCCCTAACGATTTTGCATTTTCCTACTGGTTGGTTTCCTAAGAAAATGTTTGTTGGTGGTGTTACTGTTTTTCTGCTAAAGGCTATTGAATTACATTTTTTAATGTTGAGTTGTAATAGGCTTTTGTTGCACCAAGTGTAGAATACATTAATTTCATTCTGGAATATTTCGAAGTCTTCTGCATTGGTTATTTCTATAAAGAGCTTCATGTCATCAGCATATACAAGCACATGTATTGACTTAAGAAGAAAGGAAATGTCATTTACGTATAATATAAAAAGAAGAGGGCCCAGGTGGGAACCTTGAGGAACCCCAGAAGTTACTTCTATTGGGTTTGAAAAGGAATTTTGAAAGCGGACTATTTGTGTTCGTTTTGTTAAGTATGACTGCAGCCATTCCAAAAATTTTGTTTCAGTTCCGTATTTTTCGAGCTTGAAGAGTAATAATGGTATGTCGATTCTGTCAAATGCCTTGCTAAAGTCCGTATAAAGAGCTTCTACGTGGTTACCGTTGTCCATTACAGTCAGAGTGAAAGTTATGAATTCCAAAAGATTTGTGGTAGTTGATCGGCCTTTGTAAAAGCCGTGCTGTTGAGTTGTAATTTGGTGTTTTACTTGTTGAAAGATTTTTTCATTAATTATTGATTCAAATAATTTTGGAATGCATGAAATAATGGCAATTCCACGATAATTACGAATGTCAGATTTAGCGCCAGATTTGAAAATTGGCACTAAATATGAGGTTTTCCAGAGTTCTGGGAAAATTCCATTCTTCAGGGACATGTTAAAAAGGTGTTGTAAGGGTGTAGATAGTTCTTCTGCCAAATTTTTGAGAAAAATTGGAGCTATTCTGTCAGGTCCAGGACCTTTCGTAGCGTCTAAATTTTTAAGTGCGTTTTGAATTTCGAATTCAGATATTTGATTGACAGATAAAGAATTCGAAAATTCAGGAAAATACGAGAAGTATTCGCGGTCGCGATCTGTTTCTTCATATTTGGTGTAAATTTCTTGAAAAAAAGTGGCAAAAAGACTACATATTTCATTACTAGTTTGTCCTACATTACTGTCAAGATGCATTCGTGATGGAAAGTTGTTACTTTTTAGTTTGGTTTTTACGTAATTAAAGAAGTTCTTAGGGCAAGACTTGATTTGATGTTCGATTTTACGATTATGTTCTTCATGTGCAATTTTAATGGCTGCGTCAAGTTGACAGCAAATTTCTTGGTAATTTTGAAGATTTTCGCTATTGCTGTCTTTTTTGTATATTTTATGTGCTTTTTGTTTTCTATTTTTTAGGTTCTTCAATTGTGGATTAAACCACACTGGATATTTGTTGGTGTTCGTTCGTCTTCTTTTCTTTAGAGGTACATTTTCTGATATAATTTGATTAATTATTTCATAAAATTTTGATACTTCTTCGTTGACATTTCCTTCTTTACAAATTATACTACGCCAATTTATTATGCGAAGTCTACGTTTGACTTGTTCGAAGTCAGTTTTGTGGTATTCCGGTACATCCTCGTACTCGCAGTCGCTGGGGTACGAAGTGTTATTCATTACTATTGAATATTCAATTGCTGTGTGGAATGCTTCATTTTTCCAGATGGGAGTCAATGATGCATCTACACAGAAGTCTTCAGTGCAGTTTGTGAATAATAGGTCTAAATATGCATTTTGTTTGTTTTTGACATGATTGATTTGATATAGACCGAGTTCTGAGGATTTGCCAAAAAGATACTGCAGTGTTTCGTTTTCGCCTACGACTGGGAGTAAGATAGATTCATTTTCAATGTCTACAATAAAGTCTGCATTACGTTGGTTGAAGTCGCCATAGACATGCAGTTTTACTTCTGGTTTCATGTTAGACATAATAGATTCTAGAGTTTTGAAAAATAATTCATACGAATGTTTATGAGCATGTTCCGGTGGAAAGTACACAGAACAGAAGATATGTTCTTCGCCAGCAATAAATGCTTTGGCCCATACGTGTTCAAATTCTTTATATTTGTCGGATATTATTTCTTCAGAAGTAAAGTCTACATTAATGGCAATGAGGACTCCACCGCCTGACTTTTTTTGACTGGTAGACAAATTCCGATCGTGCCGGAATACATTGTAATTGTTTCCAAATACTTCTTCGCTTCTTACGCTTTCGTCCCAGCTACTTTCAGTTCCTAAAATTATTTTAAAAGATGACGACAATAGATTTTGTTGAATTTCTTTCATTTTGCTTGGGCTTTTCATGCGATTGAAATTCTGACAATAGATAAGAATTTCAGTCGCATTCTGTCGAGGAAGCGAAGAAGTGTTAGTCAAGTTATTACTTATGTTTAAATATAATGGTTCTGCCTCAGAAGAGGGCGTCCTTACTTGCGAAAATTTGTACTAAATTTATTTACACTTTCGCGAAGTTGTTGAAGACGGTGCGTGCGTTCATTCGATAAAAAATGACGATATGATTGAAGGTCGGCTACTGCTTCGGCTGGCGTGAGTCCATATTCCTGATGGACTTCAATAAAGACGCGTTGGAGCTGTTCTGGAGATGTCGGCAGTCCTTCGGATGCGAGAAGCATTCTTATACTGGTTGGTGTCATTCCTTCTACGCATACAGATGATGGTTGGTCCTTCATGTATGCGAGATATAGGCGTGTAATATGCATTACTTTTGGGTCGCGGAGTCTAGCCTTCAAAAAGCGCTCGTCGCCATTCGATGATTGCTGCGTAAGTCGGACGATTGGTGGACGCATGGGGTCAAGTTCAAATTGGCTGTCTTGCGGTGCTGATTGTATGCTGGCGTTGCTGGCAGGAGCCGGTGCAGAATTTTCATTGTTAGTTGCATTTTTTTCTGTCCGATATGGGTTGATAGTTTCGCCTTTTTGGAAATTTATAAATTTTGATGTTATGTCTGGATTTGGCGGCCCAGCAAATTGAACGCGTGCAGCTGCCAGGAGGTCTTTGTCCGAGGGTAGTGGTTGTTTTGGCATTTCAGCAATTTTCTTTGAGTTGCAGGCGAAATGGTTTATTCCGTGTTTATAGGTGTTACTTATGCTGATAGGGTTTGAGTTTTCCTGCTGACGTTTGCGTTGCTGCATACGTTTACGAGCGGCCTTTTCTGCTTGCTTTTCCTGCATGCGTCTTTTACGCTGTCTGGCGTCATATTCAGTCCAGTCGCGTTTCCATACTTTTTTATTGCCAATTAGGCGCCAGCCTGATGTGAAATTTGGAGTACGGTGTTCTTCTGAGTCCGATTCTGGAAGTGGCAACGAAAGGCGAAGTTCTTCAGCCAGACTGGGATGATTGTCTGTTTTTGGCTGGAGTGAATTCGATTCTTTGAGCGCTTTTAATTCATTAATTAGTTCCTGCGCCGTTGTACTGCAGTTTGTTTTCTTATTTTGTATAGCTTCTAATTGGTGTTCCATATTGTCAATTTTTGATTCTATATTAGTAAATGCTTTTTCCAGGTGCTGTTGTATGTTCTTTGTGTGCTGCCGGTTTTCTTTGCTAATGTCCGATATGTCCGATATGGAGTCATGGCCAAGTTCGCCGAACAGCGTCGAAATGCGATTTATGGTTTTTGCCGACGCATTGTTTGTGTTAATATTTACTTTTTTAATTTCCGTCTTCAATTCAGAAAGCAGTGTATTGATACTGTCCAGTGTGTCGTGCGTTACAGTCAGGTTAGGAAGTTGACTGATTATTGAATGATTTGATTTGATTTGTGATTCAATACTTTCTGTTAAAATTTTCTGGTGCTGGATGAGCTTCTTCAGTTGGAGTTGGTCCATGAACTGTTCCTGGCATTCTATGCATAAGGGCAGCATGAATGAACGCAGTAGTTCTTCTTGGTTTCTACGGGTTCCTACGCAGGCAGCGTGGAAGTGCCTTTTGCATATTCCTTCGCATTTCCACAGGAAACGGTTGTCGGTCGAAGTACAGTTGGTTATGCCACACTTTTCCATAGCACTGATTAAAAATTGTTACGCGGCGAGTACGAATTGTCGAGAAAAGGTTAGATACACGCGTTAGCGCGACGGTCAAAGATTGTTTATAAATAAATAAATTGTTGCTTACGTGCACTCGCGACGCCGTCAAGGTGTAAAAAAAAAAATAAAAATACAAGTTAAATTGCGGAGCGAAATGAAAACGCGTCCGCGCCCGATGACTGTTCGTGGCGAAAAAATGTTTCGATAAAAAATAAATCTATGATTTTGATTGTTCTGAATTTATTTTATTTATTGAGTCAGATTTACAAAAACTAGAAATCATCAAATTTACAAATTTAGGCAAACTGGGTAACTTGAACTCATTTTCGTTAATTGCTGGTTTGCATAAACAGAGTAGATTAATCAGTTTTTGACGTATGACGCCCTTACTCAGAAGTGAGTAACCGTAAAAGTACTCAAATTAGGGTACCTTTACTTTTTTCAAAAATGGGTCATATCTAACTCACTTTAGAGTAACAAATAATGAGCGTGTATGCATCCGCATGCAGTGTAGGCTGGGGAAATTTCACTTCCCCTGCCGCGCTGTTAGGAAGGCTGAGAAAGGTGTGGAAACCTATACAGGTTACGTTTGTTTGTCAAGGTAATGTTGCTAATTCGATAATAATTCACAACTTGATTGAATTCACTAGATTTTTATTATTATTCTCTCTATCACTACTCATATGTATAGAAGAAAAAAAAACTACACAATTGTTCATCTTGAGACAGATCTCCGATGATTTTCAAGAACACAACTTGCAGACACATCTTCTGTTTATAGACTTCAAGACGGCGAACGATTCAGTGAAACGCAACGAGTTGTGGCAGATGAACATAGTTTTCAAACAAATCTGATCGAGCTGATAGGCGCGACTCATGACGGTTTCACATCTTTTTTTTATTCTCGCTTATTTTCCGTCGGTCTAGTTCCGCCACTGTTGTTGTGCCAATCACCGACGCCCAGGTAGGCGACTCCACCCAGGACCCTAACTTACGACCCGTTTATCAACGGACTGGCGCCAACGGCTTTACTTCTTCATGCGATGGAAGGTGTGATCCCAGAGATTTTTCGCCTCGAATCTAGACCAATTGGGTTGTTTGTGAGTGGATCACGCCACCTCCTAACCATCGACACCTATGTCGGTGGTGGGATTCGAACTCAGGCGTCGAGCATGGTTGGCGGAAACGTTACCAACCACACTAGACCCCCGCTTAAATCTACATCAACAGATAACAGATGTCCCGATTAGTGCAGGGACTTTTGATCGGATCTATTCGTGATCCGAATATCCGGAGCTCAGATCAAGGATAGGTAAACGAATACCACAGACTAACAGACGTAACACTGGAACCTAGCTTCATCGCCACAAAAAAACGTTCATCTCAAATGTTCAATCGAATAACAGTCATCGCGCGAAAACGTCGTCTGGCGCGCTGTCATGCAATCTCATACTTATTTTTTAGTTCCCCATTTGACACATGGAGTAACGCTGGCGCTGATGTCGAAATACATGACGCAGCGCGAACACGACAGCAGATGGTGCTAGTGTTACTAACGTAAAGTACTGGAATCATCCAAACGATGATTTTATTGAAAATTTGTTCGACGTGTTACGTCTGTTAGTCTGTGCGAATACTATCCGGATATCTGGATACGGATTTTAGAATAGTCGGATACACGGATATCCGGATATTAACTATGCTATGCTATGCTTAAACATCGGGAAATCATCGTCCACTTAGGGGATATATACCAAAAGAGAAAAACAACTAAAGGATGTCCGCAAGTAGGTATTCTCTCCCCTTTGCTTAGCTGTGGACAATCTTCTAATAAGCCTGACTGAGAGAGGCTTTGAGATGATCGATTTTGCTGACGATATAGTAATTCTTGTCAGAGGAAAATTCGAGTGCGTTATATACAACCGAATGCAATTGCGCACTGCAAAGGTGCAGTTTATCTAGAAATCCCTCCAAAAAAATTATTATTCCCTTCACACGAAGGAGGAAATACAGTAAAGAAACTACGGCTCGATGACACTGATCTGAACACATCCACTGAAGTTAAGTTTCTAGGAATATGGTTGGATCATAAATTAAACTGGAACACACACATTGAGAATGCAATCAAGAGTGCAACTAGCGCTCTGTGGGTGTGTTGCAGAACCATTAGTAAAAACTGGGGTTTGAAACCCAGCATGATACACTGGTTATGTCAAAAATTGTTTATAGCAAGACTCACCTATGCCTCGCTAGTATGGTGGCCAAAAACTAATAAAACTGCCGCTCAGATAAAGTTAGGCAAACTACAAAGGCTAGCTTGTGTATCAATATGCGGAGCTATGAGAAGTACTCCGACGAAATCTTTGGAAGCAATCTTTCAGTTCCGCACTCCCTAAAAAATCATTGAGACCGAACGGGAATCTTGGGAAAAAGGAGGTCCAGCAGCTCGACGGGGCATCGATGGTTCAAAAGTGAATAAAGCCACCGGGGCATCACCGGGCCAGGAATAAATGAATAAATATCTCTATGGGAAACTGGCCAACAGTTTTTCAAGCTGAAATATTCGCAGTTATGGAATGCCGAATTATGGAGCAGCAGTTATGGAATTACCGAATTACCGAGAAATTACCGACACTCAAACATCTATATCTTCTCCGACAGCCAACACTCAAGGCGCTTAAAGCAACAATAAATCAAAACTAGTGTGGGAATGCATTCTTTCACTTCGATAGCTAGCACAAAAAAACAGATTTTACTAGGTGCCAGGGCAATGCGGAATTGAAAGCAATGAAAAAGTCTACTCACTAGCAAGACAAAGTTCTTCTTAAAATTTAATAGGGACAGAGCCTTTCTGTGGCGTCTCATTAAGAGCTTCAAAAACAGAACTAGATGAGTGAGGGAGGATGGGCATAAGCAAAAGTTGGAATGCTGCATCTGGCTTACGACAATCAAAAAAATCTATACAACCAAACTACGCAAAAATCATAACGCTACTTAGGCTCAATAAAAAAGAGCTAAGTGCGATAACAGGATTTGTCACTGGTCACTGTTCGAGCAAGTACCATCAGGCTTCTTCCGTTCTCTTAACTTTTGCTTAAATTTCCTCCTGTACCTGTCAAACACCTTAGAGAACTAGACTTTCTCTCATACAGAGTGAGTAAACTATCCACATTTAGGCGTAGAGTAATTCAATCGCAGAGTTCATTTTCACTCTAAATCTCCGCGTGCGAGGGGTAAACAATTGTTTCCTCTCTTAGTTTAAGAGGGAGTAGTTCTAACGAAAACTCCGTTACTAAAACAGAAGTTGGCAAAAAAACAAAACGTTTAGGTTCACCTTTAAGCCACATCCTAACCGTTTTTGAATTTAATATTATAGGAAGATTCACAACTCACCATAGGTTCGTGTTCAGCAAAAAGTTCGATTTTTGCCGCACTCCAGAGCTTTTTAAGATGAAGATGAGCAAAACGAAGCCTGCGTGTGTCCCAGTCAAGTATCACAATTCGATTGGAGTGTCATATCTGAGAAGGGCTTTCGTTCCATATTTCGGAGGGACTTAGGAATCTTTTACCGAGAATACGCAGTCTGCTTTATATTAATACGAACAAATAAGCTAAAATATGATAAAACTTTGTAAGGCAAAATCCTAGAGACGTGTGCTGCCGTTCCACGCATAACTGTTTCATGTTCCAAAACGGGCGACTGAGGAAAATGCGATTAAGGTTTTGAAAATATTTGCCACCTGAGGAAAAATGGCATATCAAAAACAATCAATATATCCAATGAAAATTATCAAATACTTCATTTTAGGATTTAATTTACGGTTGTTTACAGAAAAAATGTTCAGTGGGACTCTTACACTCTTATTTATAGAATAAGTTGGCAAATTCCACGCATAACAGTCCCACTGTGAATTTCGCGTCGCACAAAACAAACAAACTAAAACATCATTTGCACGAGTTGGGTTTGTTTGTTTTGTTGTTGTTATTGTTCAACCCAAAACCAAAAATTGGGGTTCTAATACGTTGTCCTACTGCTGAACAAGACCGATATTGCTCTAGAACAAATCGTCAAGAGGTTTTTTGAGCCAGGGCACACGTTCATGGCCCCCGACAGCTTCCATGCTGCGGTGGAAAAGTCGACATGAACGTGTGGTCAGTGGTCACCTTCGACGATTTTACGTCTGCATTTGCCAAAGCCACAAAGGAAGTCGAAATGCTTGATATAAAGACGTCTGATTTTTTTTTTCAATCGAAATTATATCAGCACAATCCAGTTCAACAAAGGTCGATACGAAATAGCATCCGTAGACCGTGTTTTTGTTTAACATTTTTTCCGTTGTTATGATTGAAATTCAATAAATATGTAGTTTGCTCGAAAGATAACTATTGAATTTCAAAATAATGCCCCTCCCTTTTCGGAAAAACACCTCCCCTTTCCTCACAACCATTTTCAAAAGTTCCTAACGTTTAGTTTACGTATTTATGAACCCTATGCTTCGTAATTATGATATATATTTAACTAATTGTGGACATTACTCTACAACAATGAGACAAACAGACTTGGCATTTTTCGAAACATTTTTAGACCAAAAAATTTTTTTGAAGTATTTTTTCTGGGAATATACATAAAAAAACAACGTTTGGTGATGAATAGTAAAAACGATCAAAAAGTAACATAGAACAGTTATTCATGGAACGGCAGTGTGGTCTTCAACAAAAACGTGTGTTTTGTATCCCCAATTTTTTCTTCAGAACAACGTTTTCTTTTAAAATATAACTAACAAAAGTTAAGTACAAAAAAACTAACTTTGAAGTAATTTTTATATGAAATGCTCTATTACTTTGTATCAAATGAAGATAGGAATTTTGTTTGTTCAGCAATGTTTCGTATTATTGCACGTTCTAAAACTTTGCCAAATAAACCATTCCTCTATCTCTTAACACAAAAAAGTTAGTACACAAAAGTCGCTGTCTACGCGGGGGATACGTGCCGCGGAAAAAAAACGCGTAAATTCCGGAATCCGCGTAAAAAAACCCGCGTAAATAGCGACCTTAGTGTATTTTTAATATATAAAAACCTACTGCAAAATATGCCCGCTGTACTGTAATATGGATGGTTTGGGACAAATTAAACCTATAAGAATTTATAGTAGTTCAGCTTCATTCCAAGGAAAAGTAATGACATCATGATTTTACTTGCCCCTTTTTAACCTATACGTTCTTGAAGTTATCGAAAGAATAAGCCAACAAATTATATAACTTTGTAAGGAAAAGCCCTAAACATGTATAGACTTTGGCAAAAATGTGTGTTTTGTATACCCTAACAGTTCCTTCGAACATTTTCGTGTTGAATGCCACTTACAAAAGTTAGGTACAAATAACTAAGTTTAGTAAAACGGGCAATGTATGCAGTTTTGCGAGGATGCGAAAATGAACGGGAATAGAAGGTGTGACTTTTTAGGCTTAGAAAAAATTTTCCCTCGTCCAAACCATATCTTTCATACGATCTCGCTATTCAAGCAGTGTTACGATTTTGCTTACTGGATAACCATATTACTTATATTACACATTTAATTAATAAATTTAATTGCATGATGAAAATTAATAAAACGATCTTAACTAATATGGTTAACTGTTGTATAAAAATTTTCTTTGCAAATATACTAACTTTTATTTGATGCCAAAAATTTACTAGTTTTGGACAGATAATATTCAAAAAATATATCATAACCTCAGGTAAATCCAGTACTAAAGTCTACGGCGAAAGGTGGAATCGCAACTTTGGACAGTTCGGAAACACCAATTGTACAATCCCAGAGGACAATACCAAGGGCACTAATGATGCCTATGGTAAACAGAACTCAGGGTCAAACAATATTGGTCCCATTCTGGTCCAAAGGGGTAACTCACGCCCATCGTTAGACTCTGGAAAACCGGCAAACGCTGCTGGTCGATCAAAAAGCCCTGAAGCTCCGGCTGGGAATATGATTCGAATAAGCACACATACATTTGGAAACCATTCCAATCAGAGGGATAAATTCAAGCCCCTGAAGAATGGAAATCAAAGTGACAATGCTGAATAAAATAAAGTTTATTCAGGTGAACCTTCACCACGCAAAAGGAGCTAGCAGCGTTCTTTGTAGAAGGTTTACCCGTGAAAATCTGGACGTAGCTTTAGTTCAAGAGCCTTGGTCCAACTACAATAGAGTTAAAGGAATTTCTACACCAAATTTTAAGCTTATTTACGACAGTACACAAACTAGTCCTAGAGCAGCAATTCTAATACGGAAAAATTTAGCTTTTATCCCCGTTACTGAATTCATCAGTAGAGACGTCGTGGCAATTCAAATGGAGGTTCCAACGACTCGAGGGATAACGGAGATCATCGTCGCTTCTGCCTATTTCCCAGGAGATAACGTTGAGATTCCTCCCAAAGAAGTTGCCGCGCTTGTTCAATACTGCAAACTAAAAAACAAACAGCTCATCATAGGATGTGATGCGAATGCCCACCATACTGTCTGGGGTAGCAGTAACATCAATGTTAGAGGTGATTGTTTATTTCACTACTTGATTTCACATAATATAAACATTTGTAATCAAAGTAATGATCCAACATTTGTTACCAGTATTAGACAAGAAGTTCTTGATCTAACGCTTTGCAGCTCAAAATTATCTGGTATGATTGAGAATTGGCATGTGTCAAAAGAACAATCATTATCGGATCATAAACAAATTTTGTTTAACTACGTTTCAGGGGAACTGGTGACTGAAAGTTTCAGGGATCCAAGAAAAACAAATTGGAATAGCTATCATTCCACACTTTTAAACAAGAATTATGTTTCAGTACACAACATCTCTTCCACCGAGCAGCTTGAAACTGTTTCTTCGTCTGTTCCAACAAATATAATAGAAGCATTTGAAGAAAGTTGCCCGTTGAAACGGAAAACTTCTAGTAAGGACGTTTCTTGGTGGAACAATAAGCTTGAAAGGCTTAGAAATTCATCCAGAAGGCTTTTCAACAAGGCCAAAACTACCGGCAATTGGACAAAGTATAAGAGCTGTCTAACAGAATACAATCGAGAGATCCGTAAATCAAAGAGAAGGGATTGGAAGCTTACATGTGAGCAAGTTGAAAACCTGCCTGTTGTAGCTAGACTCCATAAAGCCCTCTCTAAAGATCACACTAACGGACTTGGCCGCTTAAAGAACGAAAACGGTCAGTTCACAACAGATTCTCAGGAAACACTTAGTATCATGATGGATACACACTTCCCAGGCTCGATTCAATTGACTCCTGTAAACGCACAGGACCTCTATATAGCTCATCCTAGCTCAATTCATGACAAGGTTGAAGCTCAAGAATTAGCCAGTGTAATATTCACGACGTCAAGAGTTGAATGGGCAGTGGATTCCTTAAAGCCCTTTAAATCGCCAGGGCCAGATGGGATTTATCCTGCTTTTACAACAAAGCAAGGATATTTTAGTCCCCTCTCTGGTGGAGATGTTCAGGGCTAGCATGGTACTAAGCTACATTCCTAGTAAATGGCGGGAAGTCCGCGTCATATTTATTCCTAAGGCTGGAAAACGTGACAGGACAAGTCCCAAAGCATACAGACCAATCAGTCTAACTTCTGTCATTTTGAAAATGATGGAAAAAATCATCAATCTACATATCAAATTATCATATTTAAACAGTAGACCATTGAGCAAATTCCAGTTTGCCTACCAAGCTGGTAAATCAACTGAAACAGCACTCCACACGTTGGTTTCAAAACTAGAGAAGTTTTTTGACGCTAAAGAAATCTCACTGGCAGCTTTTCTTGATATTGAGGGCCAATTTAGGAAGATCAACTTTAACGCCAAAACCAACAAGAGGATGCCCGCAAGGAAGGATTTTATCTCCTTTATTCTACTAAACTTAAAATGTAAGTCACATGACAAAAATGAAATTAGTTCGTAAAGTACAAATAACTAACTTTTAAGTAAGTTCCATATAATATACTTTACAACTTTGCACCGAATGAAGAAAGGATTTTCATTAGTTCAACAAAGTTTCCTGAATAAATCATTCCTCTATCTCTTAATTCAAGAAAATTAGTTTTTTTTATTTTATTATAATCAACTTTTTATAATTTTTGATAATTTGCGATAATGCGAATCATTCATACAAGCAATTGTTTCGAAGACACTATTGAGCTAAGATGAAGGTGAAAGGCGCTATGGAATTAAGTACCACTTTTTGCCTTATTGGACCACTGTGCAATGCTCGCAGTAGTTCAGTCTCCTATAGGAAAAAAAAGGAGGCCGATCGACAAGAGCTTGGGGTCTTCAAGCGCAGAGTCCTGCAATCAATACTCGGTGGCAAACAAGAAAATGATTGTTCTTGATTACTTTGAAGTGCCCCTCATGTGTACTACTCATACTGCTATTCTTTGTACTAAATACATAAACTCTCTTTTAC
Organism: Wyeomyia smithii; assembly: GCF_029784165.1. Classification (NCBI taxonomy): domain Eukaryota; kingdom Metazoa; phylum Arthropoda; class Insecta; order Diptera; family Culicidae; genus Wyeomyia; species Wyeomyia smithii. The sequence goes on along the minus strand of NC_073696.1, from coordinate 264,865,195 downwards.
TTGATTTCTGGCGCCATTATAGTTCGAGTTCTCACACGGTACAGATCGTTGAATAAACATAATTAGTAAATATAAAAGTAGTTTCATATTTTATATCGCGAAATAGAACATGGTGTCAGAAGCTGACGTGAGCTTCTGAAAGTTTCCGGCGTCATCGTTGAAATCGCGGAGAGTTACAAGTAAAACTCCAGAGCGAAAAAGTTGGATCGGGCGTCGCTGTGATAGCCATTTTTAAAATCGGTTTTATTGTTCGGAGGTCTTCATCGAAATGGACCCGAACCAGTTCAGAGAACTTATGGAGCACCAAGCCCAGATGCTCCGCGATCTAATGCAATCAATGCACACATCGAGAAGGAACGACGTAGGTCAACAGCCGCAACAACCATGCGCATCTGGAGTACCTGTTCCACTACCTTCACCGTTAGCGCTTGAGGGAGACATGGCCGAGAATTTCGACTTCTTCGAAAAAAGTTGGAAGGAGTATGCTAGCGCCATTGGCATGCAGCAGTGGCCAGCCACGGACAATTCAAAGAAAGTTAGTTTCCTTTTGTCCATAATCGGTGAATCCGCTCGAAAAAAGTTTTTCAATTTCGAGCTAACAGATGAGCAGAAAGTGAATCCGGAAGAGACCTTGAAAGCTATCAAAGCAATTGTCATACCAAAACGAAATGTGAATGTGGATCGTCAAGATTTTTTCAGTGCAGTGCAAATGCAAGGAGAATCCACAGATGATTTTTGCTCTAGGTTGAAGATGCTAGCCAGGTTAGCCAAGTTAGGTAACCTGACTACGGAACTGACAACATTCAAGTTGGTAACATCTAATAAGTGGCCACACCTTCGTTCGAAGCTTATAACCATGTCTGACATTACCTTTGAGAAAGCAGTCGACTTGTGTAGGGCTGAAGAAATTGCCTTGGCAAGAGCAGTAGAACTCGGTGTATCGGTTAAACAATCGGAAGTAAACAAAATTCGAAAAGATAAAGGAGAGTCAAAAGCGTCTACACCCAGATGTAAGTTTTGCGGTGACAGACATGAGTTCGTGAAAGGTGTATGTCCAGCTATCGGCAAGCGCTGCCATCGTTGCCATGGCAAGAATCACTTTGGGAAAGTATGTAAAGCGAGTGGAAAACCCAAGAGTCGAAAATTCAAAAAGGTAAAGCAAGTGCAAGAAGGGAGTGATACAGAAGGATCGGAATCTGACTGCGATAGTGATGCATCATCGCAACCGAGTGAAGTAGAATACGAAATCGGAAAAGTATATGACAATTCCAGCAGTGGAGGCAGTGTCTTAGCAGAGTTGGAGCTAAAATTTGCCAAGCAATGGAACGCAGTACTATGTGAGCTAGATACCGGAGCCAACACAAGTCTCATTGGCTTTGATTATCTCGTTAAGCTGTCCGGAAATCCTCGCCCCTTACTACAACCAACCAACTTCCGTCTTCAAAGTTTTGGTGGCAACCCTATCCACGTGCTGGGTCAGGTGAAAGTCCCATGTCGCCGGCTCGACCGAAAATACCGTTTGGTGTTACAGGTCGTGGTAGGTGATCATCGTCCTCTGTTATCAGCTAAAGCGTCACGTGAACTAGGATTTGTTAAGTTTTGTCGATCTGTATCATTTCTGGAACATCACGAGAATTCACCGAACAAGCTGATGAACATCTATAGGGTCGAAGCTCAGAAAATAATTAACGATCATCACGGTCTTTTCTCCGGTTATGGAAAACTGCCAGGTGTAGTTTCTTTGGAAGTGGATAAATCGATAAAACCTTCAATTCAACCTCCACGTCGAATTCCCATAGCGGTTCGCGAGAAGCTCAAACACGAATTAGAAATGCTTGAGCACGACGGAATAATCGTCAAAGAGGCCTATCATACAGACTGGGTAAGTAACCTGGTGATTGTTCAACGTGGTGGACCAGATTCAGGTGTTCGTATTTGCTTAGATCCAGTGCCTTTGAATAAAGCTTTGAAAAGACCCAATTTGTAACTCTGGACGAGATACTCCCAGAGCTAGGCAAGGCTAAGGTCTTTTCGACTATTGATGCCAGAAAAGGTTTCTGGCACGTAGTGCTCGATGAGCCGAGCAGTAAACTGACAACTTTTTGGACGCCTTTCGGTCGATATCGATGGACTCGTCTTCCATTCGGTATCGCTCCAGCCCCTGAAATTTTTCAGTTGAAACTCCAAGAAGTTATCCAAGGACTCGATGGTGTCGAATGCATAGCAGACGATTTGCTGGTTTTCGGCGTGGGAGACACCCTTGAAGAAGCGTTAATTCACCACAACAAATGCTTAAAGAGTCTTTTGTGTCGTCTCGAGCAGCACAACGTGAAACTGAATAAATCAAAATTGAAACTGTGTGAATGCTCAGTTAAATTCTACGGACATGTGCTCACGAGTCAAGGTCTCAAACCCGACGAAGACAAGGTTACTGCTATACGTGGTTATCCAGCACCGGTAAGTCGTAAAGAGGTTCATCGATTCATTGGCATGGTAAACTATCTTAGCCGATTCATCCGGAATCTCAGCACTAACATGAACAGCTTACGAAGACTGATTTCGGAGTCCGTTCCATGGCAATGGACGTCGGTGGAGCAAGCTGAGTTCGAAAAAGTGAAATCGATGGTAGGTGATATTAACACCCTTCGTTACTATGACGTTAAGCAACCGCTAAAAATCGAATGTGATGCTAGCAGCACCGGGCTTGGCGTAGCAATTTTTCAGCGGGATGGAGTCGTAGGCTATGCGTCAAGAACTCTCTCGTCCACAGAAAGAAATTATGCTCAAATTGAAAAAGAGCTCCTGGCAATACTGTTTGCCTGCATACGATTTGATCAGCTCATTGTAGGTAATCCAAAAGCAACAGTTCGGACGGATCACAAACCGTTAATTGCTATTTTCCGTAAACCACTGCTAGCCGCCCCACGCCGATTGCAGCATATGCTGTTGAACCTCCAACGATATAATCTTTTCGTGGAATTCGTGACTGGAAAGGATAACGTGGTAGCCGATGCGTTGTCGCGAGCTTGCCTTGTAGTAACGGAACCTGATGAGTATAAGAAGCGTAACATATACAAAGTGCTAGAAGATGTGCAAAATGTTAAATTAGGTGCTTTTCTTAAAGTTGCGGACAGTAAAATAAGTGACATTATTGAGCAAACAGAAAAAAACCCATCGATGCAATTGGTGATGAGTTATATTCGTAACGGTTGGCCGGATTCCGTCGATCGTGTACCTGATAGTGCTACAATTTATTACAGTTATCGTAACGAACTTGCCACGCAAGACGGCCTTATCTTTCGCAATGATCGTATATTAGTGCCACATGTTCTTCGAAGGAATCTTATCGATAGCTGTCACTTAAGTCACAACGGGATGGAGGCCACTTTAAAGTTGGCACGAGCAAATTTGTTCTGGCCCGGCATGAGTTCGCAGATCAAGGAAGTCATAAAACAATGTCCCATTTGTGCAAAATTCGCCGCTTCACAATCACATCCTCCTATGCAAAGTCATGAAATTCCGCTTTATCCATTTCAGCTTGCATCGATGGATGTATTCTTTGCAGAGTACCGAGGAATCAAGCGCAATTTTTTGATAACTGTTGATCACTACTCCGATTTCTTCGAATTGGACATCTTGAAGGATCTTACGCCAGAGTCCGTGATAATCGCGAGCAAGCAGAATTTTGCCCGCCATGGGGTCCCGCAACGTGTCGTCTGTGATAACGGAACTAATTTTGTTAACCATAAGATGACAAAGTTCGCCTCTGAATGGGACTTTGAGCTTGTTACGTCCGCACCGTATAATCAGCGGGCTAACGGTAAAGCGGAGGCTGCTGTGAAAGTGGCCAAACAATTGTTGAAGAAGGCCCAAGAAAGTGGAACTGATTTTTTGTACGCTTTGTTGCATTGGCGCAATATTCCAAACAAGGTAGGGTCTAGTCCCGTCGCACGATTTTTCGCACGTTCCACTCGGTGTGGTGTACCGTCAACAGTTGATCGTCTACGTCCAATGGTAGTTAAAGACGTACCGACTGCAATAGAAGTGAACCGTCAAAAGGCTAAATTCTACTATGATAAAAAAACAAAGCCATTACCGGAGTTGCGGGTTTGGTCGCCAGTCCATGTCCAATTAAGACCCGATACAACAAAGCTTTGGACACCAGGCTTTGTTACCAGTCATCTGAACGATTGGTCATATGTTGTAAATGTAGATGGTGTGGACTACCGTCGGTCGTTAGTTCATCTCAAGCCACGTAAGGATCCCGAAACGCTGCCTATCCGCTCTGAACCGGTCATTCGGAATCAGAAACTGCTGCCAAACCAAACACCGAAGGATAATGATTCGCGATATAATGCAACCCAAACGGCTGATTGTTGTTCTACTGGAACGGAGTGCAACACGAACGTCAACACGACTGAAACGACAGCGCCTGCTTTGTTTACTCAAACTGAGATTACACCACCCACAACGAGCACACTTCGGAATCGGCTTGTTACACCGTCGTCAAGTAGTAGACCAAAAAGAACCATTCGCGTTCCAGAAAAACTGAAGGATTATCAGTTAGATTTTTGAGATTTTTGTTTTTTTTTAAGAAACGGGAAGATGTTCTTGATTACTTTGAAGTGCCCCTCATGTGTACTACTCATACTGCTATTCTTTGTACTAAATACATAAACTCTCTTTTACTTGATTTCTGGCGCCATTATAGTTCGAGTTCTCACACGGTACAGATCGTTGAATAAACATAATTAGTAAATATAAAAGTAGTTTCATATTTTATATCGCGAAATAGAACAATGATGAATGACAATGACAATGAGAAAATGACAATGGGCTGACCACGTGCTTCAGTTTGTGACATATGTTTTTTAATTGTGTGCGCCTCAGAAGGCATTATAACTGTTTACTTTTATTACAAGGTAATTATTGATGAACATGTGGTGTCGTTTATTGGACGTGGCGGATTTCTAGCCAGTAATGAAACTGAACTGTACCCAAAAAATGAGTAATGTCGTACTCCAATTTTGAGTAATAATGACTCATTTAAAAGACGCCTAGTGTTACTCAGTTTTGAGTATTTGTGGAGTTACTCAATTTAAGAGTTGTTCCACTTTTTACGAAAATGCGTCAAATGTTACTCATTTTAGAGTTATTATTTACGAGGGTGTAACGCATATGGCGGATGAGACCGACGATTTCGAGGAAAACGAGGTGTACGTGGCGACTAAAGAGGAGTAGCCCAAGACGGAATTCTATGCGTGGTGGTGGGGGCCGTCCGTCTCGGGTATTACCCTCTAGGAGGTAAATTTTCATACGTATCATTTTCCAAAGGGTAATATTCATGAGATTAACTATCAATAAGGTGATGGTCGTGGAGAAACTCTCGAAAGTTATATAAATTTGCTCCTAAAAGTATAATCTCAACCAATTTTTCAAAAATGAGTGCAATTGAAAACGAACGTGCCAACTCTCTCAATTTTTGATAACAATACGATACCACACTGCAACCTGGCAGTAGGAAAGGGGTGACACTTAAATTTTCCGCCCCGGGTGTCACCCGGTCACGCTACGCCACTGACTTTGATGTACTCCTTTATCGGTTTACAGGCAATCATGAAAAAAAATCTATTGTGAAAAATATATAAAACAAACCCGTTTATTCACAAGTTTTATAACCGGATGTTTTTTAATTATCGAAAGCGATAGAGATTCGGTTTGAGCTGCTGATAATGTATCACACAGATATAACAAAGTTTAATCACAATTCGATCGAATTGTGATCGAAAAGTGAAATGAATGCGGTTAATCCTATTGTAAACAATCTCAAAATATGGTACAGGCACTATCAAACTAAATTTTGAAGAGCCCCCCACCGGTCGAAATAATTGAAACTACTAATCAATATTAACAGAAAAGTACAAACTTTTCAAGGAAAACGCATTGAATGAAGTGCAATTTGGGGCATGATGATACTTTTATCTTTGGCCTCTTTCCGCTGCACGATGTCGATAAAAAATCTGCAGACGTGACGGCACACAACTGATAAGCATAAGTTCCTTTTTTCTTGTCTTGTTTTTAAAAAGGAATACAAGTCGATTCAGTGTTTCGATAAAATTAAGGTAATATCATGCTGACTACCATGCACGCTACTTTTTCTATTCTTCTTGAAAAAGCGTTTTCGTCCAAGAAACAAACCGGCAGCTCATCAAAAATCGTTAGTAAAATAAGCACTGCTTAGCAGTAGAAATGCACGATGTTTACTGTACTCTGACGCTCGAAAAAGGTAATTCCCCGTTCGTGTGCTACTCCTAGACGCCGACAGCGAACGTCACAGCACGATGTACTGCCGCTATATGCAATCGGCGCTAGTCAATCAATACACAATCACTTGATGAATTATTCGTTTACCGAAGAAACGATAGCATCTTTATTGGATATAGTACTTTTCCTTAGGTGAAACTTAGAACGTTAATACTCGTTACTGACTGGGGTAGGTCGCGACTTCCGTGCGAGTCGTGATTCGCTACAAACACTAACCGTGCTGGGAAAATTTCCTAAAAAACTGAGCTGCTGAAACCGGATGGCGGGAATTTATAGCCGCTTAGGTGAGCTGGTGGTGCATGTTTATGTTTACAATTAGCGAAGCGAGATCAACAATTAGCATCTTGCCGGCGCGAGTCTCGTTGGCGTTTATTGATGCATCGTGACAGTATGTACGTAGAAAGTAAACTTAGTTTTTAATCGAACTCCCACGCTTCACGGTTGCCTAACATTCCGGAATCGAAACGTCACTTCTTCCACGAACTCGACGTCGTCCCACAACTGTACGGTTCGTATGCTCTCGAGGGGTACTTGATACTCGAATTCGTATTCCGGTGCGTGGTGCGTGTGCTCAGCGAACACCCGTATCGTGTCGTGATGGAATCGGAAAATTAATCCAAATGGTCGGTTTCGATCCTTCAGCCACAGATTGGGACCTATAACTTCCTGCTGCCAGACGAGGTTTTTCCAGTTTTGCACCACCACGCTTGAACCGTCTTCTTTGAAGATGGTTTTGAAATGATAAGCAATGTAGGGTGAAGATTGGTTTTCCGTGCCCACGCCGTTGCTGCAGCAAGTGCTACTACTACTACTGCTAGTAACGAAGGAATCCAGAACAGACGTAGACTTCCGTAATGGGGGCGACAGCGGGAGAATGAAGTTCACAGAGAATCTAAAATAACACGGGAGAAAATTGAGCTTTTCGTTGGACAATTCACCACACCGTCACTTACACTTTTGCGTTAGGTTTGAGCTTGCCCTTAACGATGATCTCATCCCCGATTTCGGGCTTTTTTGGAAACTGTACCGTAAAAGGTCGTTCATTCATCGCGATCTTGTTTCAATTACTTTGCAGTGATTCGCGCGCCACCTCCGTCCGCGATTCGATGTGTGTCTGCGAAGGCGTCTCTCACGATACTGAATCGTTTCTCGCGGGACCACGTGTGTTGTATATGAATAAAGGAGGAAAAAAAGCCCGCTCTCAGGTGCTTTTCGTAGAATTCTTTTTCCTTTCATTTGTACGCTTGCTGTCCAAGTAATTGACCCCAGTCGCGTGCTTCCACTTCAAGCCAAGCTTTACATACATGAAGGTATGTTTAATGTAATTTGCCCACCCACTGAAACACTGCGTGGGAATTACAAATTCAAGGAAAAACTTTGTAAAGAGTTTGGAATTTGCATACTGACCAAGGTAACAGTTTTAAACGTCAATGCGGTTTATAGGCCAGTGAAAGTTTAGCTATGCTTAGCCACGTGTTAAACTTATGCTACGCTCTCGTCTGAATCACAGTAGAGCGTTTAATTTCATATCCGTCATGGTTCTCCATCGCTGAAAAACAAGGTGTGTGCCGTAAGATCCGCGATGACTGGTCAGAATGTGACTTTCGACTTTTTTTTTTTAAGGTGGGATTTGTTAGTAGCTTAAGTATTTATGATAAATATTAGTAAATATTGAGTATGTGTGTCCAATCACAAATGGTGACTTCTCAACACTGTTAGAAATTTGTAATTTTAATTGTTAGGATTTGTTTGCTTTCGCAATTAGGACTTATCATTCGTAGGGATTTAAACCTACTTGTCAGAAAAGGGGAAGTAAACTTACAACTAACTTAATTGCTAACTTATTGGCTATAAAGAGAGCTTATCGTAGCAATTGAGGATTGCAACGATTTTTGTCGAAAATTGTTAATAATTTTATTTGACATAGCTTCTAATGGTTCAACACCAGTAAGTCTATGTAATTCGAGTGTACCAAACCAAGGAGGACGCTTCAAAATCATTTTCAGAATTTTATTCTGAATCCTTTGGAGCGTTTTCTTCCTTGTTGAACAGCAACTTGACCAGATCGGTACAGCATAAAGCATTGCTGGTCTTAAAATTTGTTTGTAAATCAAAAGTTTGTTCTTTAAACAAAGTTTAGTATTCCTGTTAATGAGAGGATATAACATCTCGTATATTTGATGCACTTGGCTTGTATACTCTCAATGTGCTCTTTGAAAATAAGTTTTTTATCATAAATTAGTCCCAAGTACTTAACCTTGTCGGACCAACTTAAAATAACCCCATTCATCTTGACAACGTGATTATTGTTTGGCTTGAGGAAAGAAGCCCTAGGCTTATGCGGAAAAATTATCATTTGAGTTTTAGAAGCATTGGGAGAGATTTTCCACTTTTGCAAGTAGGAAGAAAAAATATCTAAACTTTTCTGCAATCGACTGCATATGACACGAAGACTTTTTCCTTTTACGGAAATGCTTGTGTCATCGCAGAACAATGACTTTGTGCATCCTGGAGGCAAATCAGGATGATCTGAAGTGAATATGTTGTACAGGACTGGACCCAAGACTGAACCTTGAGGTACACCTGCTCTGACAGGAAATCTATCAGATTTTGAATTCTGATAGACAACCTGCAAAGTTCGATCAGTAAGATAATTTTTTAAAACTTTGATTAGGAAAATTGGAAAATTAAAAGTTTGCAATTTCGCAATCAAACCTTTATGCCAAACACTGTCGAATGCTTTTTCTATGTCTAAAAGAGCAGCTCCAGTGGAATAACCTTCAGATTTGTTAGCTCGTATCATATTAGTAACTCTGAGCAATTGATGAGTTGTGGAATGCCCATGGCGAAATCCAAACTGTTCATTTGCAAAAATTGAATTTTCGTTGATGTGTGACATCATTCTGTTAAGAATAATTCTCTCAAACAGTTTACTTATTGAAGAAAGCAAACTGATTGGTCGATAACTTGAAACTTCAGCTGGGTTCTTATCCGGTTTTAAAATGGGAGTAATTTTTGCATTTTTCCATAATTTGGGAAAATATGCAATTTTGAAGCAGCAATTGAAAATTTTCACTAAAAATTCCATTGTGCTCTCAGGGAGATGTTTGATTAGTATATTAAAGATTCCATCGTCACCAGGTGCTTTCATATTTTTGAAATTTTTAATAATTGATTTAATCTCATTCAAGTTAGTTTCAATTATTTCTGCAGGTAGAAAATTCTGGGAAGAAATTAAATCAAATTGACGTGTGACTTCATTTTCAATTGGACTCACAAAATTCAAATTTGAGTTATGAACACTCTCAAACTGCTGAGCAAGTGTTTGAGCCTTTTGTTCATTGGATACAAGAAAACGTTCACCATCTTTTAAAACTGGAATAGGCTTTGAAGGTTTCTTAAGAATCTTCGACAGCTTCCAAAATGGTTTTGAATATGGTTCCAATTTTTCAACTTTAGTCTCAAAATTTTGATTTCTCAGAAGAGTAAATCTATGTTTAATCTCTTTCTGTAAATCTTTATAAATAGTTTTAAAAACAGGGTCACGAGAACGTTGGTATTGACGTCTGCGGACATTTTTCAAACGAATTAGAAGTTGAAGATTTTCGTCAATTATTGATGAATCAAATTTCACTTGAGCCTTTGGAACAGAATAATTCCTGGCATCAACAATTGCACATTTTAATGCTTCCAAAGCGGAATCAATATTCACTTCGTTTTGCAAATCAAACTCATTATTGAAATTTCTCTCAATATGAGTTTTGTATCTTTCCCAATTAGCCTTGTTATAAATAAAAACAGAGCTCATAGGGTTTAAAACTGATTCATGGGGTAAAGAAAAAGTTATTGGAAGATGGTCAGAATCAAAGTCAGCATGTGTGATCAAATCACTACATACATGACTTTGATCTGTTAGCACCAAATCAATTGTTGAAGGGTTTCTTACAGAAGAAAAGCATGTAGGACTATTCGGAAACAAAATAGAATAGTATCCTGAAGAACAATCATTGAATAAAATTTTGCCATTGGAATTATTTTGAGAATTATTCCATGAACGATGTTTAGCGTTAAAATCGCCGATTATGAAAAATTTCGAACGATCTCTGGTGAGTTTTTGTAAATCACCTTTAAAATAATTTTTGAGCTCGCGTGTGCATTGAAATGGTAAATATGCTGCGGCAATAAATAAAATCCCAAGTTCAGTTTGAACTTCAATTCCCAAAGTTTCAATAACTTTCGTCTCAAGATGGGGAAGAGCACGATGTTTGATTCGGCGATGAATAACAATTGCAACTCCACCGCCGGAACCCTGAATCCTATCATATCTATGAACCACGTAATTGGGATCATATTTTAATTTTATGTTAGGTTTCAAAAATGTTTCAGTAATAATTGCAATATGCACATTATTTACTGTTAAAAAATTAAAAAGCTCATTCTCATTGGCCTTCAATGAGCGAGCATTCCAATTTAATATTTTAATTGTTTTATTTAAAATCATTGCTAAATTTTAAATTAGAAACAATTTTAATAGTAAAATTTGTGCCTATTTGAATGGCTTCAAACATTGATTTTGCCTGCAACATGGCGTTCATAAGATCGAACATTGCCTGTTGCAAAAAAGAAAGTTTTCCCTGCCGTAATAGGCCCCAGGCAGTTGACATTAGAGAAAATATTTTCGGTAGCAATATTAGCTGGAGTGATAGGTGTACAATTATTTTCTAGCGTGTTTTGCTTACCCATATTAACGGTCATTTTCGAACTACCAACACTAGGCGGTATAATGTTCGAACTACCTGTAACCTGTGCATAAGTTAAACGGGTATGCAAAGGAGTAGGTAAACTATGCGTCACTGGTACGCTTGGAGAATTTTGTTTTGAAGTTGGTTTTAATTGAGAAATTGAATTTTGTTTACCTTGCCTTGCCTTAACAATTGCTAAACGGACTGGGCATTGATAAAAATTTGACATATGGTTGCCGTTACAATTCGCACAGCGAAAATTTTTACTCTCTTTCACAGGACATGTGTCCTTTTTGTGAGAAGAGTCTCCTTAATTAAGACATTTTTGGTCCATGTTACAGAATTTGGAACCATGGCCATAACGTTGGCAAGTACGGCATTGGGTGATATGCTTTTCACCTCCGCCATACTTCCTATAAATTTCCCACTTTACACGCATATTATACAAAGCATGTGCTTTTTCAAAAAATTTTAAGTTGTTAACCTCATTGCGGTTAAAATGAATTAAATAATTAACAAGGGAAATTCCAGTTCTCTGACTGTTTTCGCCTCGTGATTTTTGTTTCATTAGAATTACTTGGGTAGGGGCTATGCCAAGTAATTCTGTTAAAGTAAGTTTGATCTCATCAACGGTTTGATCGTTGGTGAGACCTTTCAAGACAACCTTGAACGGCTTGGCGTTCTTGGTGTCATATGTAAAAAATTTGTACATCTTGTCAGTTAAATACTGAACAAGACGATCACGACCCTTTACTGAGTCGGCTAATAAGCGGCATTCACCTCTACGGCCAATTTGATAGGTAACTTTGACGTCAGAAACAAACGTTGAAAGTTCCTTTTTGAATATATTAAATTCAGAAGAAATAGTTACCACAATAGGTGGAACTTTCTCCTTTTTTAAAGATTTTATATTTTGTATAGTTTCATTATTGGTAACTTCCATTTCACCAGCTTCTTGCTCAGGCAAAATATCAAAAGGATTGTCACTACAGACACTCGAAGTGTCAGAAAGAGATGCCTCTCTTTTCCTCCCCGCAGCGATGCGAGGTTTCTTTTTCCGTCCAGCCATTTCAGGTGATACGAAAAAAGTTCAAAAATAATATCAAATTGCAAGTATTGAGAAAGAAATAGATAGTCTTGAGAAAGACTGATGGGAAATAACTTTCAGGTAGTCTTTAAAAGACACACTGACAAAACACAAACTTTGAAGCTATAGGTCTGATCTGTAGGACAGTTCAAGACGCACTGCGTGACTTTCGACTTATTGTTTAGGGTTGAGCTGTTGATAATGTTGATAGTCAAACTATTTTTTACAACTTAGAATGCCTTAACAGAGCGTAACGACAAATTTATGGTTCTGCATAGTTGAGGTTCGTATGTAGAGATTCCAATTTGGTATAAATTACATTAGCATGATCCACAGTATTCGATTTTTTGCTCTACCTAGAGCTGTTGATTAACCTACGGCAAGATTCATGTGAACGCGCTCATTTTGGTAAAAGACTAATGATTTACGATGACGATAAAAAAATGTTTTTAACAAACCAAGGTAATTTAGAATCTTGCTGACTATTAAGTTCTAATTAGTTATGCCGGGTATACAAACAAAATCAAAAAAAAAAAACAAACTGTTGTTTGGTATGTATTTAGAAGATTCAAGTATTCACTTAATCAGGTCCAATTTTCCGGAATTTTACAAAAACGATTCTGAATAATTGGTAAAGCATAAATAATTTTATTCAGAGGTTTCGTACATAAATAAATTGTTAACCTAATTTTTACGGTGCATTGATTCAATAACACAAATTGAAATAAATTGGTTCAACCTAAAACGTAACACACCTCGCACATCAGCAAAACTGTCTGATCTGATTGATTTTGGAAGGTGATCGAAAATATGACGCACCATCGCCACACGTATAGCCATTAGAGCCGTAAGCGACGAAGTGCGAAGTGTCAATTTCAGAAATAACAACTACTTTTAGTGACCATTCTTGTAGCCCCCACCAAACCGGAGCGTCAGCTCTTCCACCCGTTCAACATCATCCCACAGCTCGAAAGACCTGATCTCCTCTATCGGAAACTGATGCTCGTACTCGTAGTCCGGCGGATGTTGGGTATCCTCGATAAACACTTTCATCATTTCCGTGTGAAACCTCACGATAACGGTGACCTGCTGGCTGCCGATCCAATCGTCACCCACAACAAGCGGCTCGTTCCAGGTGCAATTCTTGCTGCACTGTATCATCTCACAGCGCTTGCCGTCGTCGTCACCATCAGCATCGGGGAATTTCCACCCAAGGTGATAGGCGATTTGTTCCGGCTCGGTTTGCGGGTGGCATTCGTCGTCCGATCGCGCCAGGCAGAGGTTCAGTGAGAATCTTTTTGTGTGAGTCATTTAGTGCATTATTTTTGCCACTTATGTTTACATAAACAAAATTTTACCTTTTCGCGTTCTCCTTCATTGTTAACTTCAGAGCGATCTCGTCCCCCGCGGCCGGTTCTCTTGGTAATCGCAGAGAGAAAATGCACTTTTCCAAAAATGTTTCGTTCGCGTTAGGCATGTTGTTGCGCACACGATCGCCGAAATACTTCTGGCTGTCCGCTGTCGACCGAAGATTAGTGTATGCATGCTGATATGCCATCGCTCTTTGCCTTTTATTCAGAGCCAAGCGCGTTCTCTCTACTGGTGGTAATTTTAGTACCTGCTTGAGCACGAGTTTTGGGAATTAGGGTGGATGAAAATTTGTTTTCTTTCGCCATTCTCGCTGTTGAATATTTGGTATTCATAGAATTTCTTTCTGAATCTTTTGAAGTATTTTCCTAAAAATGCATTCCAGGTCGATTATAACCGAACGAAATCAAACAGCAACCACTGATAGCTTTCTATTTAATTTGATAAGGTCACATTCGTTATCGGAGTTAACTGAACGAATTAACTTCAAGAAGTCGAAACGGCATCACATCACTACTCTTAGTACACATCACAAACCAATGTTCTTTCTCAACACAGTAAGACTTTTCTGACTAGCTGCGTGTTTTCCCGTTACAATCAATGTCTTTATTGTCCTACGGGTTCCCTGAAGCCATCTTGTTTATATTTTGCTATTGCAATTTCACGATTTCTCTATAAAATAGTGTAAGTTACCGGTAGTCCCAACTGTGAGCGTTGGTGAGACTCCCTGAACAATGCCTCAGGGTCGGCACGCTTATCCCTAGTTTTCGCTGGTTAACTGGGAAATACTTGTATTGCCGATGTAAAGACGTATTTGGCTTATTACAATTTTTTATTCTCTAATTCCTTTTCTCTTGCCTCCCACTTTCTTAAATTCTATCTAACCTTCTCTTCTCTCTTTCGGGACCCCTTTTCTTCCGCTGCTTCCACCACCTTTCGCCTCTAATCTGTAATCGGCTGCACGCGATATCCACCACCTTTGCCGCGAACAACCGTGACAATTCCGCGGCCATTGCCGCCCTCGTTGGTGAACACTGAAGCGTCTGGAACTTACACTTCCCCCGTTATTTAAGACAAACAAAATAAAACGAACTCTTGAATAAGATTTTTTGTAGATTTTTGGATAGATCTCTAGCAACGTATTTTTTCATGTTTCGCTCGTAAGTAACACTATTCACAAAAATTTTCCATTTGTTTGATAAATTTCAATTTTCAAACAATTAACAATAATGATCACCGTCTGATGTCAGCTTTACAAATACCTAACTTACTTTCTCAATGATGCACTTGAGATGCTGACATATAGCTGTTTTGTATTGGTTTAGAACAAGCATTTTTCGTACAATGACGACGAGCAATACAATGGCTTTGCGTATACTGTTATACAACAGCTAAGCATTCAAACTACTAATGTAAAGCAGAAAGCATATGAAATGCAAAAATAAGGCAGAAAAACTGCATATTCAAGTGCTTATTGGTTTCCTGGGTAGCTTCTATAGATCAGTCAACAGAATAAAAGCAGGAATTTCCCTGTGCCGGTCATGTGACAAGGACGACTACCTGCTTACGGATAAATCGACAGTTGCAGCCAGGTGGAAGGAACACAGGCGCTATTAGATGAAGGTGAATATATGGGAAGAGCAGGGGGAGCAAAACAAGAACAGGATGACGATTATGAATGACGAACAAGCTGTGGAGCCACCAACACAAGTGGAGTTGAAAGAGGTGTTTAGTGGGCTGAAAAACAGCAAGGCCGCTGAGAAGGACGGTATCCCGGCTGAGCTTCTTGAGCCGGGGAGCGAGGGACTGTACTATGTGCTCCACCAGATCATACTGACGATCTGAGTGGATGAACAATTACCGACTAGTTGGAAGTCCTCATATACCCAATCTACAAGAAGGGTTATCGACTGTTTTGTTGCACATTACGTTGCCCAACTACGCATACAAAGTGCTCTCCCGTATCCTGTTCTTAAGGTTGAAACCGTTAACGCAATCCTTCGTCGGCGAATACCAGGCAGGTTTTCGATTGGGGCGTTCCACGACGGATCAAAATTTCATCCTGCGACAGATCCTCGATAAGTTCCGGGAGTATAACTTGCGGACACACTATCTGTTTGTGGATTTTAAGGCGGTATACGACTCGGTGAAAAGAAACGAGCTGTGGCAAATCATGCTGGAACACGGTTTCCCGACGAAACTAATTAACATTAGGATAGACTGAAGCCACATGATCGACTCTCCGTGCGCTCTCCAACCTACAATTAACATCGCTCTTGAAGGAGCAGTGCTAAGAGAAACGTGCAAACGGTACGATCATCACAAAATCTCACATGCTCCTGGGTTTTGCGGATGGCATTGATATCATCAGTATCGACCGTAGGGCCGTAGAGGAGGGGAGTGGCGATTAAATCTGCCTAAACAAATTACATGGTAGCTGGCAGAGAGCGTGAGTGTTCCAGTGCTGGAGTGGTTGATGAATTCGTTTATCTTGGTACGCTTATGACATGTAACAACAATATGAGCCAAGAAGATAGAAACAACAAGTTGCAGCTACGAACAGGACCTTCCACGGACTTGAGCGTGAAGTACTGCGGTCGATACGTGGCGGTGGACTCTTCCATGTGGCGCTGACGCATGAATCACGAGCTGTACCAGGTATACAAACATGCTACAGTGAAGGTAATACAGCGTGGTAGGCTCCAGTGGGCTGGACATGTAGCCAGAATGCCTGACGAGGAGGCCACCTAAACTGTATTCAACATAAAGCTAGGGAGAGACCGTTGGCTCCTTGTAGTCCTCGCACTCGGTGGATGTGCGCGGTGAAAGAAGATGCACGATTTGCTGGTGTACGAGGTGACTGAAATCTGGAATCGATGGAATCTTTTAACCCGTAAAGACCCGGGATGGAACTTTTTTTTTGAAAATGCTCGTTCCCAGCACTGGAACGGCCGATTTGGGAAAACTTGAACTTTTATTCAAGGGAAATAGTTGCTCTAAGTTTTGGTGAAAGTGCCACCCCTCTGGACCACTCCCCGTTTTTGTGAGACGCAAATAAGTCTGTGTTTTTTTCTAATTTTTCAAACAGATTGAGCAAACACTGGTAATTTTGATACGTATCAATTGCTCCATGTATCAAATCATGTCAGGTGGATGAAATATGGTATGTAAGAGTGAATTTTGGAGTTTTAAAATTATTTCAGTACAAAATCACAAAAGTACGTATTTTCATAAAAAATCAAATAAGAAAATCGTTCTTCAAATTTTAAGCTCTACATTTTTGAAGTAAGGTCTCCTGAATCAATACGCGATGAAATATTCATTTTAGCATGCAAATATTTTGAGAAAAACGAGTTTAAATTCACCAAAGTACGTATTTTCATGGAAACCTGATTTTCTCAGTCTCCCACAGGTGGTTTCAACTTGGCTCTTCAATGCAAATGGTGCAAATTTTACTGTTTCAATTAAAATTTTTGTACTACGCATTCTCTCGACTGCCGCATTCTAACAGACATTGGAAATAATGCATTTAGAGACGTGTGTTATTTTTTTGCAAGATTTATATCGTCTTCCCGTGCTGTCACCAGCTGTATACTGTTCATTTCGTTATCACAATAGACAATAGCAGCAACGAATTCGAAGCTGTGTGGAGCTAATTGTCAATGATCTAGAACCAGTTCGCTGCAGCTTTCGGGATACATATTTCCCCTTCAGCCCAAAATGCTGTGGATTCAAAAATCGCGCTCACAAAAAAATGTTTGCTATTGGGCAAGCAATGTTTTTACCTCATTGGCTACGATATCGCCACTGCGCAAAGCTTTCACTACGAGAGACTTGAGAATCTTGACACTTGTATCTTACAAAATCAGTGTCTCTCCTGCCCTGAAACAGCAAGCTTAATTGTTTTGCTCATGACCAGAAGATGTACTATTTTGTGAATTCATTAAAAAAATCCAATGACGGAATGAAAGCAACCGGGAATTCACACGCACTCAGCCGCAGTTCATTCTTGAGTGAACCCACTGTGACCAGGACGATGGAAACTTATGCCTTTCTAACACGGTTAAAAAGTCTTCAAATGCTCTTATCAACTTATTGGACTTAGGACACCCATTCACAGGCATTATGAAAGCCCCTGATCTCTCCGACTCAATCGCACTACCTGCTGATTTTCGTCTTCGTCACTGTCCAAGTCTTGTGTTCGGAGACAGAGACGGGGTCTTCCAACCTGCATTGTCAGGCATGTATAATTGTGTATCTGAGCTTTCGGTACCTCATGATTTGTCACTTTGCAGTCTGCTTACTCACGAATCCGTTTTCGTGTACCCGGTTTGCGGATCTATTACCACAATCAATGTGCAGGACTACGATTTAACTGTACTCACCGAAACATAGCTCGACGACCTTTTTTGTCAACGCAACTTTTTAGGAATCTACCGTTTTCCGAAATGATCATTCTCATCTAAACAGCCAGCAGACGCTCGGTGGAGGCATCGCAACAGCTGTCTCAGTGAAACTAAATTGTCGTATGGACCCTCCACCTGTTTTCAACACTATTAAACAGTTATGGGTGATGGTTGAAACGACAAGTAGTGACATAAGTGTGGGTGTTGTTTATTAGGGATTTTACGGATATCCGCATCCGCATCCACAAATGCGGAACATCCGCATGAAAATTGACATCCGTAATCACATATCCGCATCCACATTCGCATCACATCCGCAACATCCCTGTTGTTTATATACCCCCTGACCGAAAGTCCGACTCTCAGCTGATTTAAAAGCACATTGATTCGATAGGGATGGTACTATCTCGCTTTGAACATCAAGCGCTAGCGTTACTTTTCGGATTTTACAACCAATCTTCATGTGCTGTTATGCCAGACGGCATTCTGTTTGCGGTTCCGAAGCGATTACAGAAGTTCTTTATACTTCAATCGTGATGCTCTTCAACTTGTCTATGCACTGGAGTATACTTGTCTGTTTTCTTGGAGTATACTTGGATAGCGAGTTGACATTCAAGAACCACTATAACAACCTTATCGCCAAGGCTAACCGACAATTGGGATTCATATTTAGGATTGCCGATGAATTTCGTAACCCGTTAAGATTTAAAGCACTTAACTGTGCTTTAGTGCGATCGATCCCTAAATCTAAATTTGTGATATGGAGCCCATACCATGCAAACTGGTCCAATAGAATGAAAATAATACAGAGAAAAGCCGTACGCTATGCTCTTCGTTATCTCCCATGGCGAGGTCCGCTGAACCTGCCATCGAACGACTGTCCAGCCAAATTAACACTGTACTTGGATCTTCGGAATTGACTATATAGATTTCATGATCCAATTCGTGTTATTTGCCACCGTTTCAATGATGTGTGTATATGAGATGTTTGACTTTGACATGCCAATCAATACGTTTCGTTAGCGACTCCTGGATACTTTCCGAAGACACTGACGTTTTAGTTTTAATTTATTAAGACTTATCAGATGAATATAATTGTATAATAAAATAATTAATGAAAATAAATGTTATATCCAACTATTCTGGTTATAGCCTACCTTCTGCAAGTATGTACTGCTGATACAACTTTTTCAGAAACAATTTCACCACCATCGTCACGATATGCCGTGCGGGGGATAAGCTTGCAAACGGCTGGAATAACGGTCACAAATAGAGCAAATATTTTATTGATTTCGACGAGGAAATTGCATACCACTTTGATAAATTCCTTTGGTATTTTCTTCGTTTTGTAGATTTTCTTCTGTAAATTATGTTCCCGTTGTATAGGGAATTAGTTTTATAATAACGTCATTTTACGTTGAAATTAGAAAACAAACTTACCCGCAGTATTCAGCATATGACGACGTTTTCCTGCAACCTTCTTCCTACGAACCTCTTTCTTCATCACGTGACGTTTTATAGTTACGGTTTTTCAACAAAAAAATCCCGTCGAAATCAGCTACAGCATCATCAGCTGATTCATAAGATAGACATCCGTTTTTCCAACGTTTTTTTTTCTTCAACTTTTAATTCGCTATTGCCGTTAATTCGAACCCGGCAAACACTTCCCCTTCATCCAAAACTCTGAGTTATACTTCTAACTTTGTAGATGCGACTCGTAAGCTATTGATTCTTTGGCGCACTAATGTTCAACGAGCAAAACAATCGAGGTTTATACTTGAATGAGTGCGCACACCGAACGCATCAAAAGTCCGATGGGCCAAGATACAACTCGAAAGTTCGCCAACACCACAGAGAAAAAGATTTTTTCCATTCCGCCCAATTCCAAAGGCACATAACGAAACTGAAAGCGACAAGCGCGACTGCTAGCGCGCATCGAACAGTGTATATTCAAATTAGGTCAACCGCTTGCGCGATCGAAGCGCCCAACGAAAGCGAAAGCGCAATCTCTCACGCGAGCGATCGACTCATTCGTCATAGCCGCCGGGCTTGCGATCGTGGCAAGAGATCGCGGACGGGTTGAAAGTGAGTCGCCCATCGCGCGCCCAGCAACGAGCGCGACGCCTCAGTTTAGTACAAACGGTAGAGCTGTGCGGTCGATCCGTACAGACTTATTATCACCATCCGCTTTAGACACACCGTGCCAGCTTTTCAACAATGCATTCGATAGGCGTGTTGTTGTTGCTGCTGGTGGTTGGTGGTAGCGCTTTGAAACTATCCACTTCAAAAGTTGTTGGCGGTCAGGATGCGAAACCGGGTGAATTTCCGTACCTGGTGTCGATTCAGTGGAACTTCGCTAACGGCTCGGAACCGGTTCACTTTTGTGCCGGGACAATCGTCGACCGTTGGTGGATATTGACGGCTGCGCACTGCAGAGAAACTGCATTTGATGTTGGCTGGTTGGAAGTTGTGGCGGGTGAATTTGACCTGCAGCACGTGGACGGTGACGGTGAGCAACGACGCAACGTGAGCAGTTTTTTAGTACACGAGGATCGGGCGCCTGGCTTCGTTGGACCTAACGATATCGCTTTGGTAAACATTGATTGGTACTAGTAATGCGATTGATTTTAAAAATGAGTGTGTTTTTCTCAGATTAGATTGGTTGAACCACTAACTTTCAATGCAAATGTTTCCATTGTACAGTTGGACAGCAGACAATCGCCAATATTTGGTTGCGCTCTACTACCAGGATGGGGATCAGTTTCTACCACTGTTGAGCCCATTTATCCTGCTAAACTGCAGAAAGCTAATCTACCGGTGTTTCCGTACGATGCGTGTCTTCAGTACTTTCCGCTTTTCAGTCCACTGGAGGAGACAAATTTTTGCGCTGGAGAGTTGAGCGGGACGGCCAATGCGTGCCACAAGGATTCCGGAGGACCACTGGTTCAAACCATCGACGGAACGGAATTGCAGGTGGGCATCGTTTCCTGGGGAGCCTTTCCCTGTACGGCATATCGCAGTCCAACGGTAATAACCAAGATCAGTGCGTTCAGGGACTGGATTCGGATCAGTATAGAACGAAATTCGACGAAGTTCAATGAAACGACTCAAACCGCAACAACTGCGCGGTACTCGAGTGATAGTTGACAGTGAAAGAGGCTACCTCAACTATTCCATTTTAAGCTTTTAGTTAATGTATATTTTTCTATCAAGAGCTAAGAGAATAATAAATAAATATACTAATAATTGCCTACCTTCAAAACAGTTCTTCTAGCAGGTCTCGATAGTACTGAACCTGCTCATGTTCTCGCTTGCGCTGATTCAACACAAAAACAATCGGACAGTCTAATGAAATGCATGCAGTTTCAAAGGACCGTTGGCAACAGGATTTACACATCTGCAAATTGTAATATGAAGCCTCAATAAATTCTAATAGAAAAATATTTTACCTTCTCGCCAAGCTCAACTCTGCGCTCCAGTCGGTTAATTTTGTCCATCACATAGCACACGGTACGCTGTGGATTTCGCAAGCAGGCACTGCAGACCCCCCGATGCGCCTGCTGACCGCAATCGCCTATACAGCTTGTTGTTGAAAAATACTGGGAAATGGTGCTCTTTTTTGGCAACTGTAAAGCACTAGCCAACGAGGCGCTTTTGCCGCCCGTATTGTGCAACATAAGACATTTTCTCGGTAGATCATTGTACCACTGATGGACATCGGCACCGATCAGCAGAAGACATCGATTCAGGGGCGGTATGATCGCTTTCGATATGTAATAATTGGAATTGATTTTCAGCCCATTGTCAGCAAGCAGTTCATCGGGGCTTCTAACCAGTCGAATCAACGGTACCAGCGGCGGTCCGTTGACTATCACATACGGAACACGTTCTCCGCGGCGAGGTTCTCGGCGGGGATCCACCAACTTCCAGCGACGGGTCAGTTCCAAAGCCGGTACACAGGCACCCGGTTTATAGCCGTCTTCCCCACGAAATTCTTTGGCGAAAACAAAGTCCTGCAAATTGACTCGTCCCTCTAGAATTTTCGTAAACTGACGACATGTGTATTCTTTGACTTTCGACACGTCCCGCGTTTCGAATAGGATGCGTAGGACTTTCTCGAGCATTTTTCCAACCACCGGACAGCCATCTCTCCGGACGGTTTCGATACCCTTTGCTTCGTATACGGGTTTCTCCTGATCTGCGGTTTCGTACATGTATCCTACGTAACGTTTTTTGGTCTGACAAATGAAAAATCGTTCAAATATTTGAGACTATGCATAGCTATGATAGGTTACCTGTAAAATACTAGGCTGATAGACCTTCTCCAACTTCAACTTAACCGGAGGTGGATTATCACGCGTCACCGCGTCAGCAATCTCTTCCCCGATTTTAAAAGCATCTTCTTTGGTCCTGCCGGGGCACAGCACAAACAGCGAATCCGTATCACCATAAACTACCTTCGCACCCCATCGTTCGGTACTCTCCACCATTTTGATTGCCCGTTCGAGTGTTTCGCGCCCCTTACTGACGACACTGTCACCAACCTCAACGCACGGCATTCGTCCGCTAAAGTTTGCCGCCGTATAACCGTACGTTACATTCGCAATCAACTTCAACCCAAGCTGCCTCGAATGAAGTACGCGTTGCAGCACTCGGTTATCCTTGTGTAATTTCATCGAAGCCTTCACCATCAAACGGGTTGCTAGTATTTCATTCAACATCCGCGGTAGGACACCTTCACGAACGGAGGGTTTTACGAATGCAACTCCGCACGGAGAAATCGTTAGCAAATTCTGATCCAGCAGCGCTTGCACTAGTTTACGAGAAAGCTTCAATTGGGATGCACCAAACTCAAACCCATCCGAACAGTCTGATCTAAAATACACAAAACATTATTCTTTTTCAAATCAAAACGCCAAATAAACCACTCACTCTCCCAAATGTTCCACCCTTCCGAGGCAAGTCGAAAAGCAGTAGTTATAGGCAATGATCATACTCGGGTACAAACTCTGAAAATCCAAAACGATCAACGGATCCGCGTAGAACCGGGAACCTGGCTCCAGAATCAGCGGTAGATATTCGGGAGCTCGCATGTGCGCCCGCTGTTGTATACTTGGCGATAAGGAAACAAAATTTCTCGGCTTTGCTATTCTCAGCATCATACTTTCCACCCGAAACTGAGATCCTCTCGACAGGACTTCGTAAAACTGAATACCAAAAAGCTTCGCCAGCTCAGCAGTTCGACCAATCAAATCTAGCTGTTGCAACAATTCCAAGTTCCCGTTCACTCGTTCCAAATAATACTCGTAAACAACCCACTTTGAATAGGACTTATTCCACAGTCTTGTCAACAGTCGAAAAGAATGACGCGGAACACGGCGATGCAAAATATGGTACACAATATTTTCGAAACTGTACGAAGTCAAAGCGATCTCGTGTCTCATCAACCGCCAGATATCCAGCAGAATTCTGCCGGGTATCTTCAACCCGGCGCTATACTCGTGCATCTCCAGCAAATCTTGCTCTTCCTCCTCCGACACGTGAACCTTCTCCGCCGTAGGTACCCTTGATAGCATCTTCATCAGATTCATCTCGAGCGTGTATCCGCGTTGAATTATATAACCCCACGAGACTTGCTCAATCTCGTAGCCAGCGAAAATATCCGGGTCCCAGAATGATATAAGCACCAGAAACTTTTCGTACAGCTCCCGCTCGTTCGCCACCGTAACCACATCGGCCATGTGGACGCACTTATTGTACTTGAAAGACGTCGGTTCAGCGGTGCTGCCATCGACATGGTCACGGTTAAGAATTATACCACACACGGAAGGTGCCCGTCGATGATTTTCCGGAACGTCGTTGTGTATGCGGTAGAAGATAGCCGAAATGGGGTCCACTTCCGGGTTCGGACGGAGCTCACCTCGCGTCTGCACGTGAATCTCCACTGACATAATCGTCAGATGGTTGTACTGTGAATGAAGAAAGAAAGGAAATTGCGATTAGGGGCTTTCGTGTTCGATTGAATGGTTTTACCTGAGGAGTGGTCCGAATTCGATGAGTTTATGCTCTCTACGTGATTTCTACTGCTATTGGTTGGTTCTTGATGGATGGACTTTTGTGGATGGGTTGTGTGTGCGATTTTTAATTTATTGTTGTGGTTGTACTCTACTACGTCAGGTCAGGTAGAGACGAACAAAGTGATTCAAATGCTGCTGTAAGCATATCAAATCGTATCTGAGTCAGCTTATCTGAAGCTTGGAATTCCGTCCTCTATACCTCAGGTGAAATTTCAACGCTCAAAAAGCAAAAAACAACCGCCAATAGTTCTCAAAATGATTTACAGAAAGCTTGAAATAATAATAGCTACAAAGCGTATTCCCTACCGTATCTACCGTTTTTACTATTCTTTTAAACCACAACTCTTTTCGCTAGACTGATTCGTACGCTACCTTGAAGTTAATGGAAAGATAAGTATGCAAACTGTTTTTTCCGGAAATTCTCTAGTGTGCTCTCGGAATGCTCAAGCAAAATTCACCAAATTTCAAGCGCAGTACCCTTTAGTAGTAAGAATCGGTATATAACCTCGAAAACAAAAAACTCACCGTCAGAATGATCGACTCAGCTGTCATTCCCGATGATTATTGTAAAAAAATATTGTTAGTTGTTTGCATTTCTGATAACTTTTTTTCCGGAGTATACTGATGAAAGATGCAGCATTTCCCCTCTCTCCTGCCTACTTCGAAACAGATACTATTTGAACCGTCCATAACCTGGTATGTACACGCTTAGTCGTGTTGTTCATTTGCTGTAAACCGAATGTGCCACGAGACGAATAATCGAATGCCATACGTTTAGACTTGAATAAAAAATAAATACAGTAGTATGAAAGTCAAGGCTTTCGTATGAACATTATAGCGCATTGCGGATGTAATAGAGGTTTAGAATGAAATATTTTATTATAAACTTGCACTCTTGATATATAATTTGCAGAATTTACAAACTGTAGGTTGAGGAATTTTAGCTGACTACGCAATCCACAATAAACCCTGTTCGCTGCTGCAATCCGTCTCTTCGCCTCGTTATCACACGTTACGAGTATCTCCATCCACCACCGTCGCAGTGCCAATAGTCCACACCGCAAGAAGGATCCCATGGTCGCAGTTATTTTCGTCGTGTGAACGCAGTACGATGGAAGATTGGATGTCACGTATCAAAACTTGGATGTCGCAAAAGCAGTATTACTTTCTGCTGAAGATTGAGTCTCCATTGCCTTGCCTTTAACCATTGCCCGGATAATTTTGATGAAAAGTACGCCGAGTATGTCTAAGGGGCCATCCACATACCACGTGCAGATTTTTGACAAGTGCCCATATGAATTCTAAAAATTTTGTATGGCCCGTTTAGTTTTGCTCCAGCTTCTTGCTCGAAGCGGTCAAAGAGTTCGTTGATAGCTTCAATCACACACGTGCTGGTGACTTCCACTGAGACATCGTCTGCGCCTCTACGAGGTCGGGGCCGATCTGTTGCTCCAGCTGTTCAAGGAAAGGATGTAGGTAAATGATGAATAGTAACATGAACATCGGGTCTCCTTGACGAACCGAACGTTCGACGTTCAAAAGGTTGATGGGACGATATCCTCGTGCAGTGTTTGCCAATCTTCTCTTTCGGACTAGCACGATTACTCCGTTGGCAAAATCGGCTGGTTTTTCCAAAACTAGGGTTAGCTCAAAACGAGGTTAGCTCTCGATGGATGACATTAAATGTTCGTTGGTAGAATTCATCGAGTAGACCGTCGCTTTCCGCAGCTTTCCTTTTCGCCAATGTGCCAATGTGTATTGTTACGAAATTTCGAATTCCGCAACGTTGTCTGCCATTAGAAGATGGGAACGCAGTGACCAGCAGCCACGACCAGGCTCACGACCGAGGCTAGGGAGGGAGGCACATTCGAATAGTTAAAGTTTTCTGGTTTGTGAATGAGCAGACATGCGTGGCCGCGTTTCGAAGCTGCGTGCAAAGCCCATCACTTACGTAGATGCGTTCTAGTCTAGACGGAATTTTGTGTGATGAATGTGGTAGCAACGGTTTTGGGGTACAGCTTACTTGAACATCGTTAAAGCGTAGCTGCTGTAAAGTAGAGAAGACAGGGCTATTGTTGTGGCCCGACGAGTCGCATGACCGTGCAAAACGTCCGAAGCGCGTTGAGTTTTGTGTCGTTGGAGATTGCGTTGTGTTGATGGTGGCAACGTTGTAGCTAGTAAATTGATTCATTTTTATAAGCTCAGCTCCTGCTCTTCGTCAACGCCGTTATTGATGCCTTTTCTGCCATCGACGTCCCATCTGTTTAAGTTTTTGCGTTTTCTCCCTGATTTGCTGTTTGCCGAAGCTGTTGAGACGTCTGTCTCGTTACCATCTGATTTGGCACCAAAT
Organism: Wyeomyia smithii; assembly: GCF_029784165.1. Taxonomy (NCBI): domain Eukaryota; kingdom Metazoa; phylum Arthropoda; class Insecta; order Diptera; family Culicidae; genus Wyeomyia; species Wyeomyia smithii. The sequence continues at coordinate 264,838,841 of NC_073696.1, read as the reverse complement.
CGCACGTTTGCTCTTCGTACTGCATCTTCAAGAGCGATGTTCAAAAGTATGTTAGAGAGCGCATCCACCTGCTTCAGTCTATCTAACGTTACGAACGCGGCTTAAAATCCACAAACAGATGGTGAGTCTGCAAGTTATACTCCCGGAACTTATCAAGGATCTGTCGCAGGGAGCAAATTTAATCCGTCGATTTCACATATCGAACGAAAAGCGCAAATTGATGTCATCTACATCGATTTGAAGGCAGCTTTCAATTAAATTGACTGTGGCATATTATTGCTTTAAATTTCACGACTAGGAGCATCACTTTCGTTTGTTGAATGATTAAGGTTGTGTATTTATTTGGGAGGATACCACCAGTTTCGTTTTTGTGTTTCATCGCAATTCACAAAAAACGGGAGTCCCGCAAGGTAGAAATCTGGGGCCTTCACTTTTTGCGCTATTCTTCAATGATGTAATGCTGCGGTTAAAGTTTGGTTGTGAGTTGGTACAGTAAGGTATTTTTTACACTTTTTTTACCCCAAAAACGGTACAAGATATCGACCTCATTTCAATCACGTTTTCCGTTTTAGGCCAAAGGTAATCATATATCCGTTTTCAAAAAAATTCAAAAATTGTGGTGTTAATACTGAAAATTGAAAAAGTTTAATTTTGGTTTCTAGATTGACCACTATCATATTCAAACGAGGTTCAAACATTTAAAGACGGGTTTCTTCGTTATATTTGCAACTCAAAAATGTTTTTTACGCGATCCCAGTGTAAAAACAGACCTTACTGTATATCCTGATGATTTAAAGGTGTATCTGGTAGTTCGTACAATCGACGATTGTTGTCGTTCGCAGTATATGTTGGATGTTTTCGTTGATTGGTGCTGTTTTCGTTGATTGGTGGCTGGTAATTAGTATTGGAAAAATGTGAGGTTCCATCGTATTTTGTCCCGATTATATTCGAAATGATGGACTTGAACTGAGAAGAGTTGACCGTGTTTGCGACCTTGGTGTTCTGCTTGAAGCTAAGCTCATCTACATGATGTCAGCTCAATTTCCAAAACGACTCGACAGCTGGGATTTATTGCAAAAATTGGCCGTGACTTCAAAAACCCTGACTGCTTCAAAGCATGATTGCGATGCCTCCAGCGTCATACGACTCAGCTTAATTAGTTTCGTCGGGAAACCGTGTTCCCGCATGATCTGCCGTTTCTTTTCACTGAATCGTATGCCGCCCTTAAATCCACAGATGGTGAGTCCGCGAGTTACACTCCCGGAACGTATCGAGGATCTGTCGCATGGTGAAAATTTGATTCGTCGTGGAACGCCGCTGTCGAAAACCAACCGTTGAAGGATACCATTGACGGTCTTATTCTGGAGAACAAGATACGAAAGAGCACTTTGTATGAGCAGTTGAGCAACGTGATGCCTCCATAGTTGCAACAATCCAATCGATGGCCCTTCTTGTTCTATTGAGTTTATGAAACCGTCCAACCACAGTACTGTCGTAATCTCGCAAACTGACGTAAGCGCCAAAGCGGCCGATTTGTGTTAATGATAGAACACAGCAAACCGGACTCATAGGCACCGAAATTTTATCAAAAGTGCAAAAAATAGCCTCATTAATTCACGAAAACGAAATGACGTAACCGCCATTTCTACTCAACGTGGCGTAAATCCAACCGAACTATGTTTGTGATGCTTTTATTGCATTCAACGACTCGCAAATTCAACCAAATTTGGCATATAGATGTTTTCGGGAGCAGGAAATACACCTTTCTACTTATACACCTCTCTCTTCTCTGCAAGAGAAGGGTTCCGTCCAAGTAAAACACATATTTGAGACAATTTTTCCAAAAAGTAGCTTAAAATGATCGAAATGATGCCCAGGTGCCAAGAATTGCCCCAAGAGACTATTTTGAATTCTAAGATGGCAGTTTCTGGTTTCTTAATAACTGACCAAAATAGCCAAATACCACCTAATGTGTGAATTTCCGCAAATTCGTCCTAACACTCATTATACAAACGTTTTTGGAAAAAGCTTCGTACTGAAAATTTCACTCGCTGTCGCATACGTAAGTCTGCGAGATTACGGCAGAGTATGATCTGGTGGATACAGCCGCTCGCTTTAGAAGTTTGGCCGGGATACCATCCTACAGCGGCTTTGCCGTTTTTCAGCCTTTTGCGAGCATGCGACTTCTGCTACGGTTCATCTCGTCCGTCGCCCTACGGCACTTGGCATCAAACCAGCTGTTACGCTGTATTCCACGCGTTGTTCCTACCACCTCTTAGATGTTTCAACGGCACTGTTTATTGGTGCGTAGGTGTTAATAAATTGTATTCGAAGAATTTACCCTTAATCCTCAACACGAATATACAGACTTAGCAGCAGGGAATATAAATCGCAGCGATCCGGTAGGTTCGTTAGCTCAAGAATCCAGAGAAAGAGCATTGCGTGCAGTGGGCCCTATTAGCACCGATGATATTAATGTCTTCCGCAAAGCTAGAAACATGTGAAAATTTATGATGATGGTGCCTCTTCTATGTACGCCTGCCCTCTGTACAGTACATTCGAAGGCTAGGCTGAACAGTAACCTTGAAAAACTATCCACTTGCTTAAGACCGTCCAACGTCACAAACACATCCAAAATTTTATCCACTGTCCTGACGCTTGATGTGAAACCATCAAGAGTAGCACGTATCAGCTTAACCAGATTTGTTGAAAACCATTCTCAAGCATCATCTACCACTTCTCGTTGCTTTTCCTTGAATCATACGCCGTTTTGAAGTCTATAAACAGATGATGTGGCTGCAAGTTGTGTATCGCAAATTTGTTGGGGATTTGTCTCAAGGTGACGTCTGATCCTTCATAAATCGTCCCGCTCGAAAAATACACTGGTATTTACCAACAAAGAGGAGCGTTATGCTTCATTAGTTGCCACAATTCCTTTCTCATAAATATGAGTCCTTCCAACCAGTCCGCAGGTAGTTTTCCTCAGACCATACCGTTAGGATAATCCGGTGAATTGCATTATATAGTTGCTTGCTCCCGACTTCGGAAAGTTCAGCGAAGACACTGGATAACTTAAGCGTTCAACTTACCTCTAAATAAAATCAGATCATACGTTTCATTTGAAATGATTTCCGAACAAACAAGCTGTTTACACCTGCATAACAAATTATTGAAATCATTTGTCCAGAATTTGGAGACACAGTATCAGCAGATGATTACTACACTCCATAACCGTCAGCTCCAAGCTACTTCTCAACACCTTGAGTGACCTTTTTTGCCGGAATGAGCTGTGAAAGGCGTAACTACATCTAGGATTCTAGCATTATTTTTCCTGTTTACAAATTTTAGGACGACTTTAGATTGTTCTGATCGAATTTTAATTGGAGTTATTCTTATGTGAATATGTTGTACGATGTGAACATTCCCAGTTCGCAGTTAAACGACGACAAAGCTACCAGGGATTACGCGAAAAATTTCAACTAAATCGTACGCTTACTTTTAATCAATAAACAAATTTTAAATTTATAAGTATCCACCACCGCCTAGGGAGCAACATATACGAGTGCAACGTAAACGCATAGTACACAATACAATTGCTAAACGCTAGCTTCTGCACAGGGAGAATTTCAATTTAAAAAATAAAATAAATAAAACCGTCAACTGCCTAAAAAACAATCATCTGTCTTGCATTTAGAATTTCGAAACACGAAGAACAAACACGAGGAACAATTTGCATCAATTACACTAACTCACCTCGCAGGTAGCCTTAGCTTTCTGGAGATTCTCGAAGTTGACCTTGAAACCACAGGTGTTGTTCAGCTGGGTGACGGTGGAAATGTTTCCACTATTGTTCACTGCCTGGCTATCGGCAATCATCGGCTCCTCCGCTAGCAGTCGCTGTTTCATCGATGCGACTTCTGCGCTGTGAGGAAGCTGGAGAAATAGAAATTCACTTTAGTTTGAACTTCTTTCCAGTATGTAATACAACTTACCGTTGATTGATCGGATCCGGTTTCGATCGACTTTTGACTAGTGGAACAAGTCTGCGACGAATTAATAACATCGATTCCATCCTCCACGAATGACGAAGTCTTTTCATTTTCTAAAAGGCCATTAGCAATGGTTTCTTCTTCCGCTACAGCAGCAGCTTTCGTTGCACTCCGTAGTCGTTTGAACGTCATACTAAGTGACAGTCTGGCTTTGCTGGCATTTTTGCGTTGTCTCCGCCGAGCGCTGTAGCTTGGCAGTTGGGAGCGATCTGCACTGGAAGGGGACAACATGGCTGGCGAGGTATCAACAACAAACGCCGGTGAAGACCTGGTATTCATGGAGAAAATTTTCGAAACAAGCGATTTTCTAGAGCTGCAATCGAGCTGACTATCGGCGACAATCAAAGAGCTTAAATTTAGCTCGCTATCGTGATCGATTTTCCGGCTCGTAGGTGATTCCGCAGCAGATGCGTCCTCCTCGCCGACCATAATTGCTTGCATCTTTTTCACCTTGATTGGGCTGTCCTGGTCAACCGCAATTGTCGGGTTCGCGGATTTCATGCTTTCCATTGCTTCAAGCCAGACTTTAGCTTCATGTTTAGTAGGGGGTTTAGCAGCCAGATGAATGGCTACTGACCGGTTGGAAGCCATTAGTTCTTTGATTTTGCCACTACCCAAACGGGACGTGGGGTCCGCTATAACCTGATCTATATCTTCACCATAGATTGAACATAATTTATCGTAACGAGCTTGATTGATCGAACTTAAACCGGGAACAACACTTCGGAATTCTTCCAAATCATTGAGGCTATTACCACCAATATTCAACACTACATGGCCAACCTCTTTCCTACCCGTTATATCTGCCGGATTACCGTAGAATGGCTCTTGGTGGACAACCTTTGGAATCACAAAATCTTGTATCGCCTTGAGTGCATCCTCGAACGAGGGAGGCTTCTCCTGGAGCGTGATTGCCGCCTTGTTAGCACAGCCCTCAATTGGTCCAATCTGATAGTTTGACAAACTTTCGTCGGAAGGTGAACCAATCTCATCGAAGTCGTCGAACGCCAACGTTTTCTCGTAGAAACTTTCGATATTAAGATCGTCATTCTCGTCCTGTTCTTCGGTCTCTGGTTGAAATGCGGCTGTTGGTGAACATGCCGCGATTTGGTTTGTTTCCATTGGAATTTCCGGTGGCTGTAGCAACTTCACATCACAGGTTGAGCGTGATTCTTGGTCTGATATGTTCGCAACATCAAAAGTATTGCTTTCACTCTGACTCGGAGGGTCTTTCAGATGGGCCATCTGTAGCTGACTGAGCGGTTTCAGAAGGACTTTTGGTGATAGTTTGATAATGTTTTGAAATTTCTGTGATAAAATGACGTCAATCTCTTCGAACTCCGGTTTTGCCTTCAGTGGTGATCCGCGTTTCGGTTTGACCTGTTGAACCTGCTGATGTTTGGGTTTCTTTGGGCGACCACGACGACCTCGTCTGCTTGTTGCACCACATGATAGTCCTTCATGGGGGTCCCAATTGTTCGCCAGGTCATACTCGCGGGCCAGCCGAAATTCATCGTACGGTGAGAGATCACGTCGTTGCATGTCTTTCTGCGGTGAATCACTCGGAGGCAAACGGTAGCTCGAGAGGTCCATTTTGGATACTCTGTGGAATGATGATTAGTAATTGTATGAAGTTTTTCACTTGGGGAAGATCAAAAGCTTACCTTATTTTAAGTTCTCTTAGTTTTGGAGGAGATCGCTTTTCTGGAGTCACTAATCCATTCGTTAAAGGCAAACCGTTTTGTTCAATTTTAAGCTTTTTTCTCGAGCTCGGTGACAGTGTACCCACATGGGACCCGTTGGAAAGTGAACGCTTGACAGATTCACTCTCCGCTCGTATTTTCAATTCCCGAGAGCGCCTCGCTCTTTTCGTTAGCGGCTCATGGCCGTTCATATGAAATCCATTAACCTGTGGACTGTCAAAAGTGCCATTCGATCGAGTGCGTTTGATTATCGGTGTAGAAACTAGGTCATCCACAGCCCCGTCCAGTTGCGGAATACTTCCCATAAGAATTTCGTCATCACTGGCGTTGAGTAGGTTTGTACTAGGGAATTCAATATTCAAAAATCGGATGTAACAGATATAAAAGAACAACTCACCCCGAAGACGATTCTGCTTTCTCCGTTTGCAAATCTAGCTTCGAAGTGTAATCAAGCAAAAACTCATCATCCGAATCTAACGAATCTTCTAAAAGCAGTCGCTCCAGTTCTGCGACTTCACTATCATCTGTACGGTTTTCCATCAAAGAAACTGTCTCCAAATTACCACTCAAAGTGGCGTTGAGTTGTCTGTTTCCTGTTTGTGAAAGCTCAGCTAAACTTCCAGCCGTACAAGTAATCCGATTTTGACTCTGCTGTGTTAGGGGAGCAAGCAAACTATCCCCTTCCCGTTCGTTGTTTTCGTTCTCCTCTAGTTCTCTCATAATATCTAACAGCTCATGGTCCTCTTCGACAAATGTCACATCCGGGTTCTGGGACATGCTGATAATGCGATCTTCATCAACGGATTCCTCAGCAAAGTCAAACCTTGAGCTTGAATCGTTTGCAGACAAATGTTGCGTAAAACTTTTATGGTCCTGAATGCAGGATGCATCAAGCAGCTGTTCATCATCGCATATCTCGGAAGGATAGAACGAAACCGGCGGTTTCACTCGTTTAGTATCCGTCTGCGACGGCTGCGTTACTCGCTGTTTCTCGGTCAATTTAGAAATCAGTAGATTCCGATAAAATCGATCACTTTCGGTTACAATTTCCGTTTTACCACTTTGCGACAAACTGCTAGGCACCGGTAGCTCCATAGCTAGCAAACTCCTTCTAGCACATTCATCGTTCCAAATCGAGGCTATTCCCGGGTTAGCATACTCCGATTGTTTGTCCTGATACATTGTGGTACGATTCAGAATATCCGCTGCCTGAATGTCAATTTCGTACTCGGAGGTAGACATTTTCGATAAACCCTGTTCCGAGCCTGTCCGCTCGCGGATTGCCTCGGTTGGAACACGCAGAAGACTCATTCCGTACAAATTGTAATCGATAAAAAACTGCAAGATGAAGGGAATATGCGACTCGTAGGTTTGAAACACCCGCGATAAAATAACGCCATTCATCAGCAGGTTAGTGGCTTTTCGAATAAAATGCGGATTGTAAAGATAAATTTTAAGAAAAAGATGCTCCTTTCGATGATATCCGTAGATTGGTCTGCAATTTCGATAATTTAATATATACTGATTATATCAAAAACAGGCTATTAATACTCACGTGCCCTTGACTAGCGCAATCCGGAAAACATGCGACCTGGTGGAACTGGAGACGCCAAGGGACACATTTATAGCCTTATCCAGACCGCTAGCGAGTTGATACATCAAACAATCGACTGCCAGTGTATCGGTGGCGAAGCCTTCGTACGGAACGTACAGGTATGGAAAAACCCCATGGATGTGGACACAGCTATGTGTACCATCCGACGTTGATCCGAACATTCGAATCACTGGAACCTGCGGGAAGCATCCCGGTCAGTTATTTGCAATTGTCTGTACCACAGGAAAACCTACCTGCTTCACCTCGCATCCCCTAAATTCCGAATAGCAAGTATCCAACTGTGATTCCGGTTTCTGCATATAATGATCCACACTGACGATCCGGATCGATGTCGTCGAATCAGCGCTGAGTACCATTTTGGACAATTCGGTATTTCCACCTGAACACGATTAGATGTTTGTTTATCCTACGCAGTAAAAATCAGCCGCGTACATAACCTAACAGACGGGGCAAAATAGGCGCTTGAATTGTTTCAGAGCACCAATTAATCCCGGCATCGAATCAATCACTTTTACGTTTTCAAGCTTGAAATATTCTTAACTTAACTACGATAAGCATATCTCCTGTATGATTAAAACGATCGACTACAATGAAGTTTTTTGGCTCAAAAAGTGCAGTAACTTTTACTTGATTTTACTTGAACGTTTGGCTTGGCAGAACGCAGAAACCGGTTGTGCAAACCTTAGGTGCAAACATATTTGACAGTAAAATCGTAACGTTAACCGCAAGCAGAAGGGCCATCTGAAAACCATGTAACGTCTAAAAGGCACACTATAAAAAATCGACACGTTACTGCCGAGTGGATTCCACTTACTACTTCTGTGCTAATAGATGAAGCATTTCATATCTAAGTGGAATACACTTGCGTTTCACTTCACAGCACAAAATCAAGTGTCTTACACTTCGGTTTGCCATGTCATCCATACCAAAATCAATCTTTTCACACTCAGATTTCAATGGTACACGCTCGTGAAAAGTAACACGGCGAATGAATTAGTTTTAATTCAATTTCATAAGTTGCATGGAAACGTCAAAAAATGAATACCGCATTTGGTGATTCTGTGTAATTTTTACACTGATTTTAGATTAATCTAGAATAACTCATTTTTGAATTTACCACTATAACTCAATTTTGAGTAGCAAGCATGAAAAAACGACACCATTATTTGACACGAGTGACAAGGCGGCACCATGATTCAACATTTGTGCGCCATTATTTAGCCTTTGCGGCCATGTTATCTATTCTTGTGGCTGTTTGAGTGATTCCAAAAAATGAGAAAATCGCTGGGAAGGTGGTCACGGACATTTTAAAAAGCTTTATGGTACACATATAAACTTTTTTCATTATTCATTCTAAAGAACCAAAAGTTTTCAGGTTGTTCGTGTCATCAGGAAAATTGTGGGAGAGTAAAATATCAAGTGATTATGCATCACAAAAAAAGAGCAAAATATACTTAAAAAATAAATATAATTAGACACCGTTCAGATTTTGTTTGTTTTGTTCTGACTGTTACTGGCACAAACCTCCCTCTCTACGCTAACATCGCATTTCAAACTGAGTGGTTTTCAATTCTTAAACTGAGTACTTTTAAATTCTGAAAATGGTTAGTTTTAAATTCAAAAATGAATATTTTTCTATTCAAAAATTTGATAGTTTCAAAATCTAAATCTGTGTAGGTTTCAATTTTAAAACTGAGTAGTTTTAAATTCAATAAATGGATAATTTTGTACACATAAACTGATATTTTTTAAGAACTAAATGAGTTTTATTAAACACAAAAAATGAGTTCAATTGTATACATCATTCTGAATAATAAATACACAGTATTTGCCCATACTATGGTTACACAATTTTGAATAACAACAGAGTTACTCAATTTTCGTGTTGTTCCACTTTTTATGAAAATGAATTGTTTTCTAATCATTTTTGAATTCATTTTAGGGAGCGTGTAGAACGCGTCAAATGTCAAAACCCAACCAAATACCGTGAATTCCATTAAAAATCGATATGGGTCGACCTGTTAAAACGCTTGGGTTGGTTTATTGGTATTCATGTGTAAAGAGCATTTGGTATGAGCGTGTGATTTTTTTTTCAGTGGCAAATACAAAATAACACTGTTGCCAGACTACACTTTTTTTCCGAAAATTAACTAATCTACCACCGGAGATATGCCAGTATCCATCAAAAGAGAATAAGGGGGAAATTTTCGATTGATAAAACCCTTTGCTCAGAGCATGGCATGTTTGCTTTTTCACAACAAGGCTGATCACTGATGCACTCGTTCACTATATTTACGTGCCTGCCGGGGAATAAGGCAAGTTTATCCAGCAAAGAAGGTGGTTGCCCGCCACCTTCTACTGCGCGCTTGACTGCCTTCCGTGTAGACGCATCGTGCCTCCCACACGGCCCAGTATCGCCTCCTATTGAGGAAGGCGCTGGCAACGCCGTGTTGTATCATTTTCCCCTTGCTAGTGATTCGAGAAGTATGTTGTTTTATGTTTTCTTCCAACAAACATAAATGAGCCTAAATTGGGAGGCATGGCGACAAGAAAGTGTGCATCGTGTAGACGAGTGGAAGATGGTAGAAGCCAGAAGGGAGGCGTTGAATCTATCTTTTCTCTCTAACCTAGTTTTCACCGGAGTCACTAGATTTTGGTTTCCTCCTATCATCTTCGTTCTTGACCGCGTCAGTTTCTAGTTCACCAGCATTCTTTCCGCCGAGGCTAGGGTTAAATTTTCTTCTCCTTACATTTTCTGCTGTAAGTCCTGGTCGTACACCTCCATTAATAATTTATTAATTTATTTATTTCATTGTTTGAATTTCCCAAACTCACAAAATTCTGCATGTAATAATCTGCATTACTGAATAACTCCGTCGAAACAAACACATTTACTTTAGCTCGATAATCAAAATATGATTGCATTTAGTGAAAAACGAATGAAACCACATAGCTGCACATGGCTTCTACTGTTGTTCATTGTCGTCAATAGAGGTAAACGTCATCTGAATCAGAACGCTGATCACCATCAAATTGATTAACCCCATTAGAGTGTATTCCCAAACCTATTGCAAGAAATATATTGACATAAGACAAACTGTCGTATTCTATGTTAACTCTGCAGTCAAGTCTTCTAAACAACCTCTTCAACTGTTTTATAACTTCTGTATATTTTAGAATTTAAATTCTCTTGCCGGGTATAACAGCTTCAATTCCTTAAAAACTGCCGGACCACTAGGCGTGATAAACAGGGGTTTTTAAGAATTTTCAGGCACACCACTACATTGGAAAATAAGGCCAAGACGTTCGACATAATTAGAGAAAGAAGCTCCATGGACATAAGATTCAATTGAACTGTTCAGCTATTGCAGTTTTCATATCATCTGAAAAGGCTGCATTTTCTAAGCAAAACGTGATTTTCAAAAATTTCCTATCGTAGTCCTTCAAGCGATTTAGAACGATTTTTATTTTTCATGTGAAAATCGAAGGAAAACGATATACACTTTTAAAAGGTCACGTTTTGCTCGGAAAATTACACTTTTTCTAGTCAAATCTAAATGAATAGCTAAACAACGCAATTCAACCTACAATGTTAGACGCCATGTCAATAATGCGGTGCTTATGGGAAAAAATGTAGGCAATAAAATATCAGAAGAAAAGAGATGAAAAAAGTTACGTACCTAGAAAGTCCAGCTTTACCGAAAAGGCTTTGTTAAACTTTACCAGCTTACTCATTGAAGCCTTACAATGAAATTCAAAATAAACATTATCAATATTATCCTTTTAGTAGTTTCATTTTTTTTCTGTCAATTTATTCTTATTTTTCATTGGTAAGCAAAGCAAAGCCTTGGTGCTACATTCCGATACTGAACTCGACCTTCTGTTTACTATACACAGATTTCGCAGCCAACCGTTAAGTGTACAGGACAATTGCGGGGCTAGCGCTACGATCCTACTGACACTAACAGTCTCTCCCGAGTCAAGACTCGAACCTACGACGACTGGCTTGTTAGGCCGGCATCGTACCTCGAAACCAGCTGGGGAGGCGATTTTTTATTGGTAAAACACTGTAATTACCACCTGTTAGTACCTCAAATTTACTTTTATTTGGGATGACTCGCTTTTCTTAATTATATTTTACTCTGCATAAAAATCTGTCCTACTTCTCCACAACAGCGTTTAGAATTTTCTTTGTTTCGGAAATAAAATCCTCATCACAATAGCACTCAATTTTCTTTTAATTCGTATGATCACTCATTCTTCTCACTACAATAGATTTTAAATCTCTTTTGTTCTACAATACAATAGCACTCACACTCTTCTTTGTTCAAAATAACAGCTCTTCCTTTATACTACAATAGCGCTCAACATTCTTTATTTCACATAAAGGCTCTTTTTTCTACAATTGCGATCCAACTTTTTTATTTCACACACGTTTCCTTTAAATAGTCTAAATTCTTGCCTCTCCTTTGAACACTATAGTCTTTTATTTCCCTTTTTTTGTGGAAATTTCACAAATATAGAATTAATTGCTCTCTAGTGAGAAAAAAATCACAAGAAGGTTGTATGCAAAGCCACGACCGCAAGGTTGAAGTAGAATACTTTTACAAGAAAGATAACCTGGCTGCTTGCGTGTCAGTCATTTTTTCTAGTAAATAAACGTTGACCGTTCATTGGCAGTATTGTAATTTCTTTTTGTCTGATATTTTGAATGAAGTTCATTGGATATTTTTAAATTTTGTGCAAATGAGAAGTTGAAGTGCTGCCGAATTGTAATATGCACATTTAATACGACATCATTAAACGGGAACGGAACAAAGGCTACGGTTATGCAGAACGCGAATGCCGGCGCGATGCGATTCGTCTTACCGTGGTGAAATGTACAGCTCTATTTAAGGCGAAGTAGAGCTATACATTTCAACAGATTTCGTCTTGCCGAATCGCATCGCGCCGTTATTTGCGTTCTGCATGACCGTAGTCAAACACTAAGCGACGCAAACACGTAATAATGATCAGAGTATGCATGTGGATGAAGATAATTAACTTTGGATAATAGCACAAAACGAGAAAATATCAACTCTTCGAATAATCATTTGTGTTCTTCAAATTTCAGTTGTTCAATTTAATATCCGATGAAATGTTTGTTTATTATCTGATGAAGTCCTTATATAGGCCAAATGATGCATTCCCAATTTACTAGGTCCATAACTCTGCCGACCGTGCTTGGGAAAGCGCGGTATAACGACCAATCAGAGGTCGAGTGTTGTTTTGACAAGGCTTAAGAGTTTTCAACAGTACAATAGTTCGAATGATAAAATTGCAATTTCATGCATTTGGTAGGAATCTTAGAAGATTTTCTAATCGATTGCTGCAAAAACGAAGGAAATCCATCAAAAACTAACCGATTTATTAGCATTTGAAAATTTTCTCACTTTTTTCAGTTTTAGATTTTCATTTTACATCGCTATGTAGCCGAACTTCCTGAGAGAAGTATTCTAATTCAAAATTAAATCTTCATTTATTCATTTGTTGTCCTTATAAGGACAATTGTTCAATTTATCATAGGATGTAGTGTTTATCTTACATCTCTGTGTTACCTTGATAGTGAGGACTAAGGCGCACGGTCAACACAATGAGAAAGGTGTTTTCACATTGAAAACTAGACACGGCTTTACTGGAGGAAGTGTTGGCAAATGCATCTACCGCTAATACCACCGATATCATACGAAAGCGCGTCGTTTCATGTGGGGAACATCAACAACGAAAAATGACGCGCGTCTCAGCATAACCCGAACTGTTTCGCCGTGCTGCTCCCATTTACTTCCACATCGGCCTCAGGGAAGTACCGGCTGCATCTGCATCTACCGCTGAGGCTGTCACTATACTGCTATTGGTACCAAAAGCTAATTACTATTCAAATAAGTGTGTTATTTGTTCTCAAAAAAACAATTGTTCAATTCAAAATCGGATTTACGCAATCGCATCTCTGTAATATTACCGACAATAATATTCTTCTGAACAAACTGATACAACTTTCCCATTAGGCCTCTGCCATAATAGACGCGAACTGCGACGCGAACCGATTCGCTCAGCTGTAGGTTAATGTACAGCCATCAGTAGAGCTGCACATCAACCTACGGCCGAGCGAATCGGTTCGCGCCGCTTTTCGCGTCTACTATGGCAGAGGCCTTCGAGAAAGTTGCTGGCTGATGTATTCACTTCATGCAAGCCTGCTGCTGATGCTTCCCGCTACTACACTGAAACAGCATTTTAGTGAAGGGAGTGTCGTTGCATCAGCTGACCCTGCTACTACCGATGCTGATATACCCGCTGCAACAGCTACGCTATGCATAGCCATGCCACAGTTGTAGCCGCTATACGCTGGCCCAACTGCTGAGCAACTGCAACGCTATCCGTAGCCATGCCACAGTTGTGGCCGCCATAGATATCCGCTGTACCTGCATCTGCTGGCCCTGCTGCTATCGATGGTGAGATCCGCTGAAACTGCTACGCTTATTCACAGCCATGCCACAGTTGTTACCGCTATCCGCTATCGATGGTACCCACTGCTCGCTCCCGCTGCTGCTAAGGGAGGACTGCTGTCGTCGCTGTTCAGAACTACTATGAGCGGCTTCGACTAAAACAGGCTCTTATATAGGGATGAAAATAGGAATGAATTATTTTACGTACGTGGTGGAATGATATAACTTGAAAAATATGTGTGACTTCATTCTGGTTCAGAACGATAAGCTCCACCTCTTTTTTCAGTTTTTAAAGTTTTTCCTCAGTTTCGTAGCACGGATGCACAAAAATGATTTCTTGTGAACATCCTGTCGAGCCGGACCGATAGCACTCTCATTGAAGCAACAAAATAACATGTTTTGTGTCGTGTTGTGCAGCTTGGTTGAAGAAAATGTTCCCGTCCCCGTGTCGCATGTAAGCAGATTATTGCGTTCAGTAGACAGTAGATAGTGTATCCAGCGAATAAACACCGATGGTGCTCTCACACACGCAACGGTTTTAACCCGTATCTTATTGCGGTTTGTAACATCAAACGGTTTCGTTTGCTCGCTGTTGCGTGTTGCATCATGTTGCAACTTGGCAGCTGGAAGACGACGAAATTCTGTTTATGCTGATTGATTGAATCTACTTCATATTAGCTCTGCATGCACTGTGGAAGCTATTTCACATTCAGTAAATTAGACGGGTGCGACAAATTTAAATTGCTAGGATGCAACACAGAATACTTGCTTGCGTTGACAAAAATTATTAACTTTCAATGACTTGTTTATTTGCCTTCAAAAAGGCATTTTGATTTCCAAAATTGGATTTCCTGATGGCAATCTTCATGCTGCCTCAACACGGGGGGAATAATGGCTGTCTGGCGACACACGCTGAGAAAAACCGCGCTGCTCCTGAGACGTGGTGACCAACCACAGAGCTAGTGCTGCTGCTGAGAAGGACGACTGCTGTTGTCGCTGTCTAGAACTATTATGAGCGGCTCCGGCTGAAACAGGCTCTTATATAGGCCAAATAGCATGTTTTCAATTGCAAGGTATATGATCCTGTCGACCGTGCTTGGGAAGCAAGCATATAACGACCAATCAGAGGTCGAATTTTTCGTTTTGACAAGGCTTGACTATTTTCAATAGTACAATAGTGTGAATAATAAAATTACAATTATCTTATTTTGGGAAGAATCTTAGAAGATTTTCCAATCTATTGCTGCAAGAACGAAGGAAATCCATCGAATACTAACCGATTTATTAGCATTTGAAATTGGACATATTTTTCACTTTTTTCGGTTTTAGATTTTCATTTCACATCGCTATGTAGCCGAACTTCCTGAGAGAAGTATTCTACTTCAAAAAAACAATTTTCCGCTTTTTTTGCAACCTTGAGTAGCGTCGCACTACCACGGCACGCGGAAAACTGCGCGGCTTCACAAAACGCTTGCACTTACGTGGCTTTTCCATCGTAAATTTCCAATGACGTTTGCAGCGTCGTCTAATTTTGCTTCCTGCACCTTTAAAATTCTTTAACACTCGCGAAACCGATATATTCATTTTTTAAATCAAACTAACTAATCTTCGTCGTCAATTGTCAAGCCAAACGCAAGCAGAAGAAAGAACGGGAACCGGGGACTTTTAGAACACGAACTAAACGAGCTGCACAGGCTGCACAGTTTGAATGTAAAATAACTTCTGCCGTCTGAGTCCCGCGCAGCGGTATGAATATTATGGGTATGTGATACATGAATGAATCTCTCTGAAAGAGAGCGAAAGTTTTAATTCGGCATTCGTCTTTGCTACACACAATTAATTGCCGGTTCTCGGTATTTTTTGCTAAGAACGGCACCACTTAGTGTCAATCTTGGTAATGATAGTTCGGTAATATTTTATGCCGAACTTTCAGTTATATATCTTGTGCTTGTGTGTTTTACACACTTTTGATGGACTTAAGATTTTTAGGTCATCGGCAAAAAGCAGCTTTACAGAAAAAAAAAATTGTTGGTACAAGTCGTTGATGAACAGGACGAAAATCAGCGGTCCCAATACACTTCCCTGTGGAACTCCAGACGGGATGTCGAATTTTCTGGAGCGTGCAGAAAGCATCTAGACCAGCGGTTCTCAACCTTTTTTGTCCGCGTATCCCTTGGCGATATTTTCCAAATCGATTGTACCTCTGTATTTGAAATGTTCTCGTAGAGTGGAAGAGAGTAATAATCTTTTTTGTAGTCTAGTTCAGGCTCAAATTGGGTTGTTTACCTATCCACGAATTTAGGATTTTTATATATCATCTGAAAGAGTGTAATTTTCTGAGTAAAACGTGATTTTTGAAAACTTTATATCATTATCCTTCGATTTTTAAATGAAGAATATAAATTCGCTTTAAATTGCCACAATGACAGTTAGTATATGGGCGAACTGTCATTGTAGCGATTCCGAGCAGATTTCGAGCAGTTTTAAATCGTGATTTAAAAAGCGAAGGACAACGATAGAAAAAAAAGTTAAATCACGTTTTGCTTAGGAAATGCAGATCTCCCAGACGATATAAAAAACTGATATAGCTAAACAACCCAATTTAACTATAGTTTGTTTAATTGCTACAGTTATGTTTTAAGAGCAAGTTTGAGCAATAAATAAAGTTCGCACTTCGCACTTCGTATGAAGTTTATTACCTCACCGGGACTTTCCCTACGAATTTCGGTAGGTTCTATGTGTCCCTTACCGAAGGTACGTAATTTGCGTTGTATTAATACTCGGCATTCGTGGGTCTATCTTTCAGCGTCGCTGATTTCTCCGCTTCAAGCTCGCCTCTCTTCTCCGGCCTGGGTTTATCTCTTTCCCGTCCAGTCATATTGCGAGGCTTCTGTCTCATCGTTTCCTCGCTGATTTAAATCTTTTTCTCCTCGATTTTACCTTGATTCCTTTTCAGATGCTGTTTTGAAGTAGAATACTTCTTTCAGGAAGTTCGGCTACATAGGGTTGTGAAATGAAAATCTAAAACCGAAAAAAGTGAAAAATATGTCCAATTTCAAATGCTAATAAATCGGTTAGTAGTCGATGGATTTCCTTCGTTCTTGCAGCAATAGATTGGAAAATCTTCTAAAATTCTTCCCAAATGAAGATAATTGTAATTTTATCATTCAAACTATTGTACTATTGAAAATGGTCAAGACTTGTCAAAACGAAAAATTCGACCGCTGATTGGTCGTTATATGATTGCTTCCCAAGCACGGTCGACAGAATCATATACCTTGCAATTTAAAATATGCTATGTGGCCTATATAAGAGTCTATTTCAGCCGAAGCCGCTCATAATAGTTCTAGAAAGCGACAACAGCAGTCGTCCTTCCTTAGCAGCAGCAGTAGCGGTGCAGTGGATACCAGCGATAGCGGATAGCGACAACAACTGTGGCATAGCAATGGATAGCGCACTAGTTGCAGCGGATCTCAGCATCGTTAGCAGCTGGGCCAACTGATGCAGGGACAGCGGATACCAATGGCACCGTATAGCGGCCACAACTGTGGCATGGCTACGGATAGCGTAGCAGTTGCAGCGGGTATCAGCATCGATAGCAGCTGATGCTGTGAGGCACTTTAGTGAAATGCAGTCTCTGCGTGATAGCGGGCACTAGTAAATGCATTTAATGAAAAGTTGACTCATTTCGACAACACATGAGCCGTCCAGTTTTGAAAAATGACTGGCACGCAAGCAGCCGTGTTATCTTCCTTATAAAAGTATTCTACTTCAACCTTGCGGTCGTGGCTTTGCACACAACCCTCCTGTGATTTTTACTTCGCGTTCGGACACTTCCTTTCTAAGCCAATGATTGTCCGCCAATACTGATTTCTCTTTTGCGAACCCCCTGAAGGCTTCCGGAGGGTGCCCCAGGTTGAGAACCGCTGATCTAGACGAATGTTATTCTATCGGCCAAGTACGACATTAACCAGTCGGATATCCAATCGTCCATATGCCTCAGCTTCTCAATTGCGAAGGTGCGCGGAACGCAATCGAATGATTGTGAAAACCTTTTCAATCTTCAGTATATATTGAATCCACGGGACATTTTGAAGACGGACACTTTCAATAAATGTGGGAGATTCGCGGGACGTGACTTCGAAAATTTTTAAAGTTGTTCTTCGATTATTCAATGAAGAATAAAAAAACTACTCAAAATCCATTGAATGGCAGTTCGCCCATGTACCAACTGTCATCGAACAAATATCGGGCAATTTTGTGTTCCTCATTCAAAAATCGAAGGACAACGTTGAACATTTTAAAAATTACGTTATGCTCAAAAAACGCTTCTGTTTCATATGATATAGTTTTAAAATTCAATTATGGAGGAAGCCGTCATTGGCAAAATAGATTGCTAGAGGTGAAAATCTGCTACAATACAATTGACCCGATGAACCATTTTGGTTCAAATTAACGTTAGTGTGAATTGTTTTTATTGCTTGAACAGTCTTGCTTAAGCGTCTTGATCGAGAAATTACAAACCGCGTAAAACTTCACTGCCAAAATTTCACGTTAATTTCAAAGTATTCATGCACTCATTTATAATATTAATAAGCAAACTAATTCAGAACGTAGTGGTTGTTAAGCTATGCGAATTACACTTCTAATCAGTTCACAAAACAACACGACGATTTCTCACCGTGTACAAGCAGGTGGGATTGTTTTGTTTTGATTGGTGTGTGATAACAGCACCGTAACGCCAGTGCATAACGCACCCGATCTCGAAGTGTCAACTCGTCCAAGGTCACCTTGAGTTTTGAAAATTGTCTCGATTTGCCGCTGGAATTGTATCGGTTGTCTGAAACGGTGGACGATATTTCTCGCTATCTTGTACCACTGCAGTCAATTTTAGTATTTTCAAACTTGTGGTAAGTTGTGAATCACCAGTAGGACATAGATTTAGCGGAAATGGGTTGCTGTGTACTGCACGTGATTGGACTACTTTTGTTTCGGTTACCGTGAAGTTCATCGATAAGGGTCGCGTCCTTGGCACAGTTCTCGTCGAGTGTTTTGAACGGTTATATTTGAGAATAATTAGTGCAATGGCTGATTTCTAACATGTTCTTTAAAAAAATATAATCGTTGATCGTTCCAGAATTCCGGAAGGATGTAGGTCGATTTGTGTGGGCGTTTCTGTTTGGTTCAGTGAGAAGGACTCGATTCTTGTCACGGTCAGCTTAGGTTTTTGTTGCTCGCACACGTACGTACGTACGGTTTTAATTGTTGGATTCGCGCCAATGCACTGTGTGCGAATCGAACGCCAATCTGTTTTGATTCGATTTGTTTACTAAACTTCAATTTATTCTGTTCTATGCACGCTTTCGTTTGTCGATTGATTATTTTGAATATTTTATAAAAAGGTGATTGATAAGCTAACTACCAACAGCTGACAGTTTTGTTTGAGAACTTCTTATCACTGTCGAGTTGGAACTCTAGATGAAACTGGCGCTTAGGGAACCTAAATCTTTATTCGCGGTTCAGTCGTTCGTTTGCTCCGCATCTTGCGGTTTGTTCTAGGCTTATCAATTCTTATTTCTCAGTATGCAATTGCTCAGAAAAATCAACTCTTTCCTCAACGCCGAGGTTCGTTAATTAACTGAGGACATAGACCTTGTAGATAATGTATTAACTTTTTGTCTTTCTTATTAAATCGTTGCAGGCTATGCCTTTAGCGTCCCAGAAAGAAATCATGTCGGAACAGAGTGCTTCGATCAAGTTGGCCATTCATCACAACGACAAGGGCGAAGGAACATTGTACCGGCTGAAAAAGAACGCGCTGGTTCATGTCCACCCGGGAGCATCGCTACTAGGTCGACGTGTGGCCATATTTTGCAACTATCCCAGTGATGGTGAGTTTTTCCATTTTGTTCGGGCTATTAATGGAGAAAATATGTTGGCCTTCCACAGGCGACAGCGTTATTAAACTTGACAAAGTGCACACTGTGCACCGGCGACGGGTCAGTTTTGTGTAGGTTATTTTTAGTAAACAACAGATTTGCCTGAGATACTCCTGTGCAATCTGAAACGCTGAACGTCCCGTTTGTTCGTACAATTACATCCATTGATTCGGATTGAAAATTATATAATTTTTCTTTTTGTCATGCAGGACAAGATTTCGACCGAAAGCGCTACACCCAGCTGCAATGGTTTTCTCCTACGGGAACGCAAATAAACACCAACGAAGTAAAATTTTTGCCAATCAAGGACATCGATTGCTATTGCACCGTACATCTAACACGCTCTGGAGCTTATCATTTCTACATTGTGTACGAGGGAGAGCAGCAAAATGAACCTCAAGGCGGTTTGTACGTGCAGGTGGAACCACATCTGACGGTTGGCAAGGGTGACGCACAGACGCATCTTCCGCTGGAGGCCATTCGGTGCCAGACCGTTATCTCGAAGCTGATGGGACCGATCAGCAGCTGGGAGGCAAAGCTACAAGTTACTAAAGAAAGCGGTTACAATCTTGTTCACTTTACTCCGATCCAGGAGCTCGGTGGTTCCCGGTCCGCTTACTCGCTCAAAAATCAACTGCATGTCAATCCGGAGTTCAAAAATGATAAGGATCGCGATATTAGTTTCGACGACGTCGAAAAGGTGGTCAAAAAGATGCGAGAAGACTGGGGGATTGCATCGATCTGTGATATCGTGCTAAACCACACTGCCAACGAATCTATTTGGATTCGGGAGTATCCCGAGTGCACCTATAATTGCTTCACTTGTCCTCATTTGAGGCCAGCATTCATGCTGGATGCTGTTCTGGCACGTTTCGGTGAGGATGTGGCCGCTGGATTGCTTGACCATGTCGGCGTACCGAAGCTTGTGGAAACGGCCGACCATTTGCAGGCAATCCGGTGGCAGCTGCATTCCAATTACTTGCCACAAGTTAAATTGCATGAATTCTACCAGTGCAACGTGGACAAATATCTTCAGAAGTAGTATTCTGTCTAAATAAAAACTGTCGAACAATGTCTTAAATTATCTTTGTTTTAGGTTCAACGAAGAAGCATCCAAGCAAAGCCCGACACCGGTACAGCAGGTTCCAGATGGAGAAATTGTGCTTAAACCCGACCCGGAATATCGTCGCTTGGAAGCGGTGATCGATTTCAATCGTGCCATCAAAATGTACAACGTTTTTCGACCGGATTGTTTCGACGAGGATAGCCGCAAGCGCAAGTGTGCCGAGGTGTTCCGGTCCCGTTTGCAGTGGCTCAACGAGGAGGTTCGTAAGGAGATCCAGGGTCATCTGGATTATGCGATTGAAAATTGCCTCGCCGGTGCGCGGTACGAGCGAGTGCAAGCCGATGGTCCGCAGGTCAAGGGAATTTCGCTGAAGTATCCACTGTTTATGAAATATTTCACCCAATATGGCATCCAGGGGAAGTCCCTGAAAGACATCGAAGAGATGATGTATACCGAGCCGGGTAAATTATTTATGGCTCATAACGGTTGGGTTATCAACGTTGATCCGCTGAGGGATTTCGCTCGGCCACAGAGTGGAACGGGTAATGTTTACATTCGGAGAGAACTGATTGCGTGGGGCGATAGTGTGAAGCTGCGCTATGGTGATAAACCCGAGGACAGCCCGTATTTGTGGAAGCACATGAAGGAGTATGTTGATACAACTGCCAGGATTTTCGACGGTGTGCGGTTAGATAATTGTCATTCAACGCCACTACATGTGGCGGAGTGGTTGTTGGATTCGGCTCGAAAAGCAAATCCGGAGCTGTACGTAGTGGCTGAGTTGTTCACTAATTCGGATTACACCGACAACATCTTTGTCAATCGATTGGGCATAACCTCTCTTATTCGAGGTGAGTAGCGTTTTTCATCAATGACGAGGAGTGATTAATTTGTGTTTTTTTCAGAGGCACTTTCGGCATGGGATTCTCATGAGGAAGGTCGTCTAGTGTACCGATATGGAGGCGCTCCAGTAGGGGCTTTCTTCCCTTGTCCGAAGCGCACTCTGGCTCCGAGCATTGCCCATGCTCTTTTTATGGATCTTACCCATGACAATCCATCGGCAGTGGAGAAGCGATCGATTTTCGATTTGATTCCGTCTTCCGCATTGGTTTCAATGGCTTGTTGTGCCACTGGAAGCAACCGAGGCTACGACGAACTAGTGCCCCATCATGTAAGTATCGTGCGAATATTAAGTTCTTAACTAACTAATTACCACATCTCTAACTAATTACCACATCTCCCTTCCGGCAGATCCATGTAGTGGACGAAGAACGCCAGTACCAGGAGTGGGGCAAGCATGTTAACAAGGATACCGGTATCGTGGCGGTGAAGGCGGCTCTCAATCTGCTGCACGGTGGTCTGGCAACGCGAGGTTTCGACCAGCTGTTCGTGGATCAAATGCATCCGGACATCGTGGCGGTGACTCGCCATTCGACTCTTAACCACGAAACCGTCATTCTGGTGGCTCACTCTGCTTTCAGTTATCCTAATCCATGGGCTGGTCCGACTGGTGTGCGACCGTTGCGCTTTGAGGGAAATTTATTGGAGATCATCTTTGAAGTGCAGATTTACAAGAAGTTAGTTGAAAACCTTTTGGTGTTTGAAAATAATCTAAAACATATTTTCTCTCCTCAGAACCGGTCAAACATTTGATCGCCCAACGGAATTCACGAAAGACGAACACTACATCAACGGCGTTAATGAGTACGTTATTGATTTCCGCAAAAATCTGAAACTAGAGGAATCGGATATCTTCCGAAAGGATGCTGTTATCGACGGAAACATTACTCAGTTAGAGTTTGTTAACCTAAAACCTGGATCCGTGGTTGCAGTACGTGTAGCTATGAAGGACAACGTCAAACCACCCTTTGAAAGTCTTCAAAGCCTGGTGCGCGAATTTCACCAGGATAAAGGCTCTCGTTATGCCGAGCTGCAGCACATACTGTCGAAGCTAGATTTGGTTGATTTCAATAACTTGCTTTATTGTTGCGCTGAAGAAGAACGAGACAACGGTGGCGGGCCGTACAACGTGGCCGGCTACGGCGATCTGGTCTACTCAGGCTTGCAAGGCATCGTTTCGATTCTAAGCGACATTGGACCGAACAACGATTTGGGACATCCGTTGGCTAATAATTTACGAAACGGAAATTGGCTGATTGGTAAATTTCCTAAAATTTTTCACACAACAAATAATTTATAATGATAACTCTTTTTTTTCTAGACTATTGTTCGCAACGTTTAACGAAATACCCGAATCTGGTACCGGTGGGCAACTGGTTGACGAAGAACCTTGCTCCGCTGAAGGAAATTCCTCGCTACATGATTCCCAGCTATTTCGATGTGATCTTGACGGGCGTTCATCGAATGGCCATCAATGCCGCCTGTAATCTTATGCCGGACTTTGTCCGCCACGGCTCCAATTTCGGCCGTCGTTTGGCGTTGGGCTCTGTTCAGTGCACTCGTGTGGCCCCGTCCGCCAATCTTCCGAAGCTCAGCCCTAACGTGAATGAGCCAAAACCCCCGCAGCAATGTGCCACACTAGCCGCCGGTTTGCCCCATTTCTCAACTGGATATATGCGGTGCTGGGGTCGGGATACGTTCATCACACTG
The DNA here is from genome assembly GCF_029784165.1 of Wyeomyia smithii. NCBI lineage: Eukaryota > Metazoa > Arthropoda > Insecta > Diptera > Culicidae > Wyeomyia > Wyeomyia smithii. The sequence continues at coordinate 264,815,377 of NC_073696.1, read as the reverse complement.
CCTGGATTAATGTTTCTTACCGGACGCTTTAATGAGGCGCGTTACATGATTCTCGGGTTTGGAGGTTGTCTTCGACATGGGCTGATTCCAAATCTGCTCGATGGTGGCATGAATGCTCGCTTCAACTGCCGCGATGCCATTTGGTGGTGGCTTTACACGATTAAATTGTACGTCGAAGAGGCGCCCAACGGCAAGTCCATCTTGAAGGATAAGGTCTCCCGACTGTATCCCACAGACGATAGCGAAGCGAAATTGCCGGGAGAGTGCGTAAGTATCCTAGAATTACACTTTCCATTCTCGTAAAGTAACTGATTGAAATTTCTAGGATCAAATGCTCTATGAAACCATCCAGGAAGCGCTGAGCGTCCACTTTCAGGGACTATGCTATCGGGAACGTAACGCGGGGTCTCGCATCGATGCACACATGAAGGACAAGGGTTTCAACAATCGTATCGGAATCGATCCGGAAACTGGATTCGTGTTCGGTGGAAACAACGCCAATTGTGGCACCTGGATGGATAAAATGGGATCCAGCGACAAGGCCGGTAACAGAGGAATTCCATCAACGCCCCGAGATGGATCAGCCGTCGAACTGGTAGGATTGCAGATGGCTGCGTTACGATTTATGCAACGAATGGCCGAGGAAAAAGTTATACCGTACAATTCTGTGGAGCGCACCTCGAATAACGGAACCAAGATAACGTGGACCTACAAGGAATGGGCCAATAAAATAGCTGCCAACTTCGAAAAACATTTCTACGTAGACGAAAGCAGTGATAGCAAGTTTGTCAACAAGAAAGGAATCTACAAAGATACCTTAGGTTCGGAGATTCCTTGGACGGATTATCAGTTGAGATGCAACTTCCCCATTGCACTTGTTGCTGCACCCGAGTTGTGCGACCCTAAACATGCATGGAGAGCGTTGGAGAACGCCAAAAAATACCTTCTCGGTCCACTGGGAATGAAGACTCTGGACTTCGAAGATTGGGGCTACCGCGGTAACTACGACAATTCGATTGACAGCGACGACAAAACGGTCGCACATGGAGCCAACTATCACAACGGTCCGGAGTGGGTGTGGCCGATCGGTTTCTACTTGCGGGCACGATTGATTTTCGCAAAAGCAAATGGGTTACTGAAGGAAACGGTTGCCGAAACGTGGACCATTTTGCAAGCACACTTGAAGGAACTGCAAACCAATCATTGGCGAGGCCTAGCCGAGCTCACTAACGAAGCTGGTGCCTACTGTAAGGACTCCTGCAGAACGCAAGCCTGGAGCATGGGTTGTGTGCTGGAAGTGTTGCACGATTTGGAAAAATACGAGAAAGATCTGTAAACGCAACTCGAAACAAATGAATCGGTTGTTTTTTATCGGTGACTGCTGGCCACCGGTTTTAAAGATTACGAACCGTGAAAAGTGTTAAGTTTTTTTTACATTTTAATTGTTTATGTTTGTGCCTGTAGTTTACAATTGTGTATATTTTATATCTGTTAAGTTTGCAAAGAGTATGTATTTTTTGCTAGGCTGCTTCATCGCTCGTGGTGTAAAAAAACTGAACAAAAATGTGAAACCAAACAAACCATGAGATATCGCTCGGCATGCCAGCACCATCGCTTGTTTGATCCGCGGAAATAAACGTGGTTCGCCTTCAGAGGAAAAAAACCGGCTGCATATATGGATAAATAAAATAAAGTTATTAAATTCCCTGCTAAATGCAACTGCTTTTTTTGGCTGCCATCATTGTCATGTCCGTAAAGGATGCCGGTAGTATTGAATCAATTTAATGGTTGAATTCGCTGCTCGAAAAAATGCTGGAAAAACAGTTGATTGAGTTTTTCATAACGGTAACATTTCTCTCACTGGCTGTTTTTTGAAGTGATTGGTATGCAGATTTCAAATAACGTGGGATGATATTACCTTAAAATCGTGGTCTCATCTATAGATCTAAAGTATCTGCATGAATTTTGAAATTTGTGTCAATATTATAAACTCTAGTACGACTTAGGTTTTAGTGTAAACCTGAATCTAAAATCAATTGTTCAAATGTGTATATGAATAAGATGAAAGTGCGTTTTTTGTTGGTTATATTTCAGCAGTTGATAAGAAAATATAGTATACAAGAGAGTCAATATTTCATAAATTTAAAAAAAAATGATAATTTTCAATTTTGAAACACAAATTACAGCTTATGTGCGACACCTTAATGGCGGAAAGCTGAAATCACATTTCAACAAACAATTTTGCTGACCAAAGTTTCTCCCTGAGAAAGATCCTCGACAAGTTTCGAAAACACAATCATCTGTTTATAGACTTAAACTACCGCTCCAAGCATAACCATCCCAGCGTCCATAAGGTTTGCATAGAATATGGGACAGTTATGCTTGGAGCGGCAGTAAAGGCGGTGTACGGCTCAATAAACCGCAACGAACTGTGGCAGATTATTCATGAACATGGTTTCCTAATAAAACTGATTAAGCTGATACGTGCGGTTTCACATCACACATCAGGGCCTGCGGTTCTGCAATCCCTGGGACATGCTTCCTACCGGATTCGAAGCAAACATCATCTTCGCAGGATAATTGTCCGGCATTCTCGTGACTTGCCCTGCCCAGCGTATCCGTCCGATTTAACCACCTTTTGAAGACTGGGTTCGCCGTAAAGTTGCGCCTCCATATTCCGCTCTCCTGCACACCGCCAAATATCGTCCTTAGTACCCGTCATTCGACAACTCCGAGCACTCGCAGGTCCTCCTTGAGCATTGTTCAAGTTTCAAACTCGTAGAAAACAACCGGTCTTATGAGTGTTTGTACAGGTTACATTCGTACGGGGGCTTTGTTTGTTCGACCGCAATTTCTTTTAAAGCTCATTGTAGGCACGACTTCCGCTGATAATACGCCTCCGGTATCAGTGTCCTAAGTTACCAGTGAGCCAAGATTGACATACTCGTCGACTACCTCGACCCTGTTGAATAGCAGGCAGGAGAGACCATCATCCTGTAGAAACCTTCTGCGGGATTCAAATGAAACCGTAGCCTTTATCACTCTAACCAGCCTTTCCGAAAAGCCGTTTTCGTCCATAACCTTCCATAGCTTTTTTTTCGGTCGATAGTGTCATACTTGACTTTGGAGTCGATGAATAGATGGTGCGTGGGGGTTCTGTATTCACGGCATTTCTGGAGGATCTGCCTGACAACTTTCCATAGATTTATTGGCTAGCGGTGAGAGTTGGCGGAAAATGATTTGATGACGGTGATCGCACGATAGTTTCCACAGTCTAATTTGTCACCTTTCTGATAGATAGGGCAGATAGCCCCATTCTTCCACTCTTCCGGTAGCTGTTCTGTATCCTGAACTTTTACAACCAGCCGGAGCTCTGCTTTGCTCCAGGCCATCCTTACCAGCCGATTTATTGTTTTTCAGCTGCTTATGATGATGTCATCAACTTCGCCTATCGTTGGAACTGGTTCGTGTTTTTCTACGTTGTCGCACCGACGGGATTTCAAGGCGCCATTCAAGTGTTTGCCGAAGTGTTGCCTCCACCTTTCGGTCACCTCACGATCGTCCATCATTCCTGAGAAGGATGCAGCAGTTCCAACTCTGCATACTCGAAAATTTGGGCTCGCTGCATCTTCTGTCTGTATATTTCTACATTCTGACGAGTGGCACTGCGTAGCTTAGCCGTCCGCGCAGCGTTCTCGTCATCCATCACCCTCTTACATTTGTCGTCCAACCCCTCATTTCGTTGGGTTGGACCCCTCTTTCGGCAGCGCAGCTTCGAGCGAATGCGCGAGATCTAACCGAGGCGGGCGTCGGTACCAAATGTTGTTAACAACGGAGAGTTTTGGGCGCATCTTACCCATCACCAGGTTGTGGTCCGAATCGACGTTAGCGCTCCTATAGGATCTGACGTCGATGATGTCTCAAAAGTGCCAACATTCGAACAGAACGTGGTCGATCTGTGTTTTTGTCTGATTTGGTGACCTCCAAGTATACTTGTGCAGGAGGTTGTGCTGGAAGCAGGTACTACGCACGGTCATGTTCTTGGAGGCGGCAAAATCGATAAGTCTTAGGGCCATTTCGTTGGTCAGCTGGTGCGCGCTGAGCCTTCCAATTACCGGTTTGTATTCCTCCTCCTGGCTCACCTGAGCGTTGAAATCCTCGATGACAATCTTGATATCATATTTAGGGCAGTGGTCGTACTCACGCTCCAACTGCGCGTAGAATTCATTTATGTCGTCTTCGGTACTCCGGAGTGAGGGCTGTGCACGTTTATGATGCTGTTGTTGAAGAACCGGCACTTGATTTTCAATCTGCACATTCAAGGGCTGCTTGGCCACGTACATACCATTGAACCAGCTTAGGTTTCGCAGCCTATAAGATCCGCACGAAATTTGCGCTCTACAACACCTTGTTCCTCCCGGTGGCACTCTACGGATATGAACCCCCCCCCCCCCCCCCAATACTGTCCACGTGGTATGTGGATGGCCCCTAAAATACTTGGCATCTCATCCCTAGAACTCTAGTAGCTTGTTTCACAACTTTTAAACCAACTTAGAATATTTTTGAATAGCTCTGTAACTTTATAAGTATGAGCACCCTGACTGCTACCGCAGTCAGCTTCAGACCGAATTTTTTTTTGCCGTTCGGAGAAGTCGTCTCTATTGAATTCAGTCCATGGTTGCAGCACACCAGCCATGTCGTCTGCGGAGGCCCCGCAGCAGGGATGCCAGAGTTAATTCTATAGATTCTACGGATTTTTTCGTGTACTATACATTTGCACAAGGTCAACATATCCGTAGATTTATGGAGAAATCTTAGATCCGGCAATCCTGTCTTCCGCCCTCCACGAGCATGGTCCAAGCTTCGTGGACTTAGTGGACTACCGGTCTGATCAGGGTTTTTAGATGGTTATCTCCCTCCGGTGACGAATATTATTCGAGCGGAGCGTCCTCCGGAGTCCAAAATAGGCACCATTTCCAGTCAGGTTTCGATGAATTTCTCTGCTGGTGTCGATGTCCACAGTCATCAGTAAGCCCAGGTATACGAACTGGTCTACCATCTCGATTTCATCACCGCTAATCTGAAGTCGTGGTAGCGTGGACTGTATCAGGTGCAAGTTTAATAGTGCAACCTGTCTCTGCTCAATCTCTCAGCTCTCGGTTCTCTATATTTGGATTTACCTAAAAGAAACACGCACTTTTTAAATTGGTTACTTTCCGTATTCGTCTTACTTTTACAACCTATGTTATATTTATATTCACCATAAAATTTTACCACCTTTTGAGTTACCTTTGTTGCTACCTTTTGAATACTCTCTTCATAAGAAAAAATAACTGTAAAAATTACCGAGAAATAAATTGGACGCCATTTGTAGAGCACAAATTAAATATGGTTTTGCTAAGTATATTTATGTTTAATCTACCGAAATTCTGCCTCTTGGCTATCGATACAACAACCTTCTAATAACAGGGTTCGCCGGTGAGTTACGCATATTTAATTTCAACAGGGTCAGTATAAAAATGATACATTATGGTATAGAAACAGCGCGTTGGATTAGTATCAAGTTCTTAGCGATAAATTTTTAACATTGTAATGTGTAGCTAGAAAATAACACTAAAAAGAAGTTCAGGATGAAAATGTCAAAACACTTAAACGTTAATAATTTTTTTTTTATTTCACCATCATCATTTTTCATTTTACCATCACCAAGCTTTGTACGATGGTATTGCATATTGTTATCTTTAATGTGTTAAAAAATTAGATTTTAAAAAATGTGACATTTTGGAAAACTTTACAGTGTATATATTTTTCTAGAGCCGCAATTTTGTTACCTACAATTTTGCTGAAGACACCATTTCAATCAAACTAGCCGTTTCTCTGATATAGAAATCAGTCACCATTTTGGATAGGCCCTTTTGAAACAGCAGTTGCGAGTCAACATGAACAGCGGATATGACCTAAAGGCCTAGAGGTAAAATTTGGCCGACTGTCACTAAAAGCTCCAATCGAACTGTCAAAACTCGTTTAAATCGAACATCAGCAACGTTAAAACTATGATGAGAAAAAAAAGCTGACTGTTCGATTGGAACTTTTCAGTGACAGTCGACCAAACTTGAACTCTAGGGCTTTAATATGACCTCATTATTAAAAAGGAACAACTGTGGAAAGTTTCAGCGAAATTAGAAATGATATGCTAAAAAATATTTTCGTATCTATCTTCCATGGAATGACTCACCAGCTTTTGGGTATAATAATGAATAAATTTTTATGATTCACATAATTAGCCTCCCAAGAAACAGTTTTTGGTTGAATAAGCACTTTTAAAACTAATCTTACTCTGCTGACAGCTGAACAATTTTTGGATAATGCAAATCAAAGTGTTTAATCAGCTTTCAAACAGTAGTTTTTGGAAAACTAGACCAGCTACTTATTATTTCGGCCTCTCAAATAGTCGAACAAGGGCTTAATGAGAAATAAATCAGCCATTTGAAATACGTTTAAACTTGCTAACCGATTCTGTAGAAGCGATTATTCATTCTTTGTACAGCTAGTAGAAAAACACTTTCACAGACAGCAGAAGCTAGCTTATAGTTCAAATAAGTGCCTATTTGACATTTCCGTTTATATATCCTGTCTTTCGGAAAATGCGCTTTTAAAGCTGTTATTACAGCTACGATAAATATCATTCCAAATATGTATTCATCTTAGTTTGACATTTTTTCCTCTTGTTTAAGTGATTTAAATAATGTTTTAATCAAACGAAAGTTAATAAGATTTGAACGAATTTGAATCTTTCGATTTTGCTCACTTCTATGTGCTTTTTCGTCATTGATTTTTATTAGAAATTACCTCTTTGGCATTTAATCACTTTTCTGCCAGTCTCGAATCTCGAGTTCATGCTCGTTAGGTTGCTTGCTGAACTGGTTGCTTGAAAAGAGCAGCAAATCGTGTGTATCTGAGCAGAGCTCACTTCAGTGCTTTTACAGTGTGTCTGAACCGTCTAGTGCCCAGTGCCGCCTTCGGGCGGTCTTCAGTTACACCTCTAAAAAGCTTCAATCAATACTTGATCAATGTTCATAAAGATTCATAGTGATTTTTTCGAAGGCCGTCTAAAAATTAATTTGGGCACTAGAATATATAAAATGAGAGGAACATCTGGGTAGGAAAGTAGATTGCGTTGTTCGTTTTGTTTCTCGAAACTGAAAAAAAATTCAGTCGCCCGTCACGCATGTTTGATATTTAAATGAATTTATTTTAGCAGTGATCACCGTGGTGTACTTCTGTGCATTCTCGTTAGAGGGATTCCCCACGCTTGTTTCGCTTAGCTGTAGTGTAAGCAGCAAGTGTATTATTTTTCTGTGAGCGGCAGAAACAAAACACAAAGCAGAATGAAGAAGTCTGGTGCAAAAAATTGCTTTACGCAGAGCTCATGCTGTATCAGAAGTGAATATTCACTACTCTTTCCACATTCTAAGGAAAACAGCATGCCTGACAAAGTGGATAAAACAAACAATATCGCACGCTAGCCTGGGGAGCTAATGCGATCTCGATCAACTAGATTAGTTGAGAGAATTCGTTATCGATATTGTTTTTGGCACATTTTGCTTGTTGTAGGATAAGTACAACGATACATCGTGCCCCAGTGCTGAGCCCAGAAAATTTCCAACTCGAGAAGATCCTCGACCTGATCGGGAATTAAATTCAACATCATAACCGTATAGCTAGCTAAGAGCTAGCCGACCGATATCGCCAACCACAGAACCACGGGGACCACGAAGTGGATAAAATAGCCGTCAATTTTCAAATTTAGCCGAAAATAAAAAAAGAATATTTGATAACCAGTTATAATATTCCATTCTAGTGGTTCCTAGTGGTTTAAAAAGTGCAAAGAATTAGAAAAACAGTGAAATCGCATCAGGTTAGCTTTTCAAAATCAGTCATTTGCGTGTAATAATTTTAACAATTTATATGTTCACATTATTTTGTTTACAGAGCTTTTCAGACGTCATTCCAACTGTCGAAGCAAAAAAACCAATTCGTTGTTTCTTGAAGATGGGTGCAACAGCACCGTTGGTTCTTACCGGAACGTAAGGCCTAAAAATTGATCAAATACCCGTCACTCTGTCCGGCATCTGTCTGGAATAAGATACTATGTTTAGTGGAAAAAAATCCTATAACTTCATACAATACAACGGATATTTTCAATATTGGCCCATCAATTCTGTAAAAGCCTCGTATAAAGGCATACAGCAAATAGATCACCAAGCGAAACCAATAACAAGTGACGTGTATTTGAATCAATACCTTGCGGAATGTTCTAGTCGGAAACTCTGAAATTCGCACATAATGGTTAACATTAATTTAACTTAACGATTGTCAGTTTCCACGATTGAAAATTTTTTCGCGTCGCTTCACTGTTTCAGTTGATTAAAATTAACGGAACAGCAACATTAACCTAGCGTCTCCACCGATTCAACAGTAGAAGGAGGCGACCGGCTATCATTCTCGTTGGAGTGGGTGGGAGCTTTTGACGTGTTTTTGAAATGGCTAGGGGCACTAAAATATTCACAGGAATGGTCCAATAGTCATAATCTTTAATTTTTCCAGATTGAGCTTCACAAACGCATTTATTTCCTTTGGTCAACCAATGTAATTATTTAAAGACTAACGTTGTACAGATCACGTTGGAAAAATTCGCAATTGCGACTTTTAGTGAACATTTCTAATATTCAAATTGATGTGAATTTCTGAAAATTGTAGTAATATTTTAAGAATAATGAATGACAAAAGACCTAGTGTCAAAGTCACTATAGTTAAATTAATTTTTATTGTATGTTTTACATCATGTTTTGTTCAATTTTTCCGTAACCATACTCGGTTTTTATATGTTCATTTTCCAACTGTTCCATGGTTCCACGTGTATTTATACACGATAGATTTTCAGAGCCCAAATATTTCGCCAGGATTTATAAAAATGAGAATTAAAAATCAGAAAAAATCTGAAATCCAATTGGCAGTGCTATTACTCTATACATTTGTATACGACCGAAGTTAAAAAGCAGCAGGTTGATTCAAAATTGGGAATTCAACAGAGGCCAGAATAATTCGTCTATCCTATGATGAACAATCTGAATGAAACAATGTTGTCCAACTTGGAAAGTGTTCTATCGCAATATAGTTATGAGTACATTTTATAACAGTATTTCAGGGATTTATTATTCTTAAAGACGAACTTCAATGATATTTTAAAACTCGAATGACTTATTATTGATTCACCTGAACCTCGGAACAATTTCGGCGGCTTTGACCGATTGTCGTTTTCTTCAAAGCTATAACGAACGTAAAGAAATTATATTATAGGGTAAGTTAATTTATTCGATTTTGCACACTCGAAAATCTGAATTCCACGCTGTATTGTCAACATCGCCTGGAAACTCGAAAGTGATAGACGACAAAGCCAGGAGATTCTAAAACATGTTGAAAAGTAACACATGGGAAAACCCCAAAACCCGAACAAAAGAGCTTGATTAAGAAGTTTTAAGGTTTATCGACCGGAAGAGTGCCCCACAGAAATATAAAATCGAAAAAAAAGTCGCAATAAGTTGTGGACTTTTCTTACTTCTGTGATGATAAACCAGCTATTTTTGAAGCAGCACAATGTAGATTGCCTATTCTGGATGGACATGGCAAGCTGTCACTACTCAAATTCTTCAGAACATTCTACACTTTCAGAACTAAGAACAATTAAAAGAAAATGGATGGAACTGCAATTGTACTGAAGAATTTCATGCGGAACTAAAATTTGGTAACCTAACAAATAGACAGGGCTCGTGCAATGAAGTAAACCTTGCCGCATTGTTGTAAAAGCTATGCTTCTTTTTCAATACGATTTTATTCGATTCGTTGAAATATATGTTGAGCCATACGAAACCTAGACCGAAAGTGCAGGCAGCAATCGTCCGGCCGAAACTTCTGCACAAGCGGCACGGTAATTTTGCATTAAAATAAAACCGAATCATCACTTTTAAGATAAAATAGTACCTGCATACCGCATAAATAATCCGGTCACTTCTGACACTCGGCTTGTTGTATCCTTTCGAGATAGTTGGGGAACCAGTAAATCCAATATATTTTATGAGCTGCTTCCGAATCCATTTATGGATTTATTTTTGCATTTCATTCCATTTCATGATACGACTCCAATCGATATGGCAAGTATTTCAGAGCTACACACAAACAACAGAAAAAAAAGATACGCGAGTCACGACAAAAAGGGGACTGCCGATCGACCGGAGAAAAAATGAATATAAATAATGAAATAAATTAATAATGATCAGCCTCGAATTTCCAAGCGGTAACGAATGTACCAGAAAAGGTTGAAACAGGAAAAAAAGTCATCGGGTGAAATATAAAATCGAAATGAATACATCCGGTTCGCAGTTTGACGGTGCATATTCATTACTTTTGGTGACACTGTAAATTAAAAGAGAATACACTCTATTGCGGTTCAATTTATCAAAGACAGTGCAGCCCGGGGGCGCGGCTGTGAAATTGCGAACGAACGTCAAACCATAACAATAATTTTCTCGACTTTATATTGAAACATTTTGGTGCATAAACCCGTGAGTTATGCGATGGGCGGCAGATCATGCGTGCGGAATTGTGTAGCATATATAAACTAATAAACGCTCATCAGCTTAAAACTGAAAGTTACCTCTAGTATGGTAATTCTGAAGTTTTTTTTCCCCTGTGGACAATGCAATGTTTAGTACCGGGATCAGATAGAACGGTGTCCGGTGCGGGCCACCGCGATAAATTATGGGACTCCAATTACTATTAACAAGCTCGCCGGGATTTAATAATTCTGGGTGAATGCGAAACCACGACCTGACTTCGGTGCACAACGGATCGGATTGGATCGGATGATGGCCATCGTTGCGCTGTTGGTTTGTAACGACATTCACGAGCGTATATTTTTGAGTTAACTTTAGTCAATCGGATTATAGCTTTCGAGTTCTGTACCGAGTACTGGGAGGTGGTGTGCCCAGCGGATGAAGCTGCTGCAGCTACGATTTTTCCCATTCCCATTCAGATTCGAACAGGAAAAAGTGCAATGATTGCCGGGTTGCAGCTTTATTGAAAATAATTGAGACTGTTGTTTCGACTGTGTTTCTTTCTCGAGTTCGTATTTTATTTTTTTCTCTCTTATTTTTATATCTTTATCAGGATTGATTGGAATAAAGAGGAAACGAGGCTTTTCATACACAGTTGCTGTTTTTGAGCTGTTCTTTCGTAACGATGGGAAAAGGGGTTGTTCAGAATTGAAGCATCTTATAAAATTAGTTTGTAATATGAAACCTAGAGGGAACCTTTCTTGTTCTAATAAATCGATGTAGAGAGATAAGCACCTACCGTAGAGATAAGCTATTTTTGCTCTCCTGAGCTTCACTATGAAATTCTGAAGATTAAACGCTCTCTTGGCTTTTGACCACCGTACGATAAGGTTGTGTTCCTTTCAGGCTGTCCGAAATCGCCAATACGTTTCTCGTGGCCACTGATAGTTCGCTCGTGTGTGCAGTTATCGAAGACTTTGAACATAAAAGTGGTCCTTCGAACCGGATCAGGCTTCCGGTCGTTTCGTTGAAGATTGGTGGAGTGACCACGTGAAACGTGGGATTCGGACAGCGAATGTAGTAGTGAAATTTGGACAAAGAGTCCGAATATGAGAAAAATGTGCAATGGACGCTGATGAACACATGTGAATATAAAAAAAAAATTGAAGACTTAAAAGAAGAACGTTTGTGCGGAGAAGATTGATATGAAACTTATTCGATAAGTGAATGTAATATAGCGACAAGGAGAAGAGAAAAAGTGCTGCTTAAAAGTTTGAGTTGCAGTGTACTCAGTAGCATTGCTCGATGCTAGTTAGATCGCCACGCGAATCGGCTTGATCTTTTATGAATGTTCTTTATGCTTTAGGTCGGTCTGGGTGGATTAGATAGCGTATAATTCGGGCAAGATGGCAGCTGAGAAAAAGCTGTTGATGACGTCGTACACTCGCATGATTGACTCTATTGAGTCACGTGCTGAAAAATTATTAATTTTCGTGCGTTCTTTTGATACCGAGAAACAAGATAAATTACTTCTCGAAGATAAACTAGATACGGTTGAAGCTATGCGTTCTTTATTTCATGAGACTGAGGTTAAGTTGTACGGCGTGATTAAGGAAGATGAGGTGCAATCTTGGCAGATGACTAGTGAGAAGTTAGGAGATATGTTTGATGAAATTCGGCATCGTATTCGTAGCACGTTGCGGGAATGTAACCAACCTAAGCCCGTAAGTGCCCAAGTCGCGGTTGCTCCTACACAGCAAACACAGTCGAAACTGCCAGAAATTCCCCTCCCTCGTTTCAATGGCCAGTTAGAGGATTGGATCTCCTTCAAGGGTCAGTTCAATTCACTTGTTAAACGCCGAGAAGGTCTTTCGGAGAGTGAAAAGTTGTTTCATCTAAAGGCCGCTATTCAAGATGGCGCAGCTCGCCATGTTCAATCTGCTGAAGACACGTTTTCGTCTCTCTGGAGAGCTTTTTGCGGTGAATTTGAGAATAAAAGGTTTCTCGTTGATAAGCACATTGCCCAGTTGTTCCATGTAAAGCCAATATTTCAGTCAGCGTTGCGATCGTTGATTGATGACGTGTCTCGTAATCTTCGTGCATTGAGCAATCTTGAATTAAAACTTGAACCTTTGTCTGAACAATTTGTAGTACATTTGATCTGTACTCGCCTTGATTCTCGTACCAGAAAGGATTTTGAGCTACAATCGATCGAAAAGCAGTTACCGTCATGGGAAAAATTGCTCGAGTTTCTTCAATCTCGTTGTAGATGTTTGTAGAATATAGAACACGAAAGCAAGGTTACCCAAGTCTCAAACCACGGTACTCGCCAACAAGCAACCAGTAAAGCATTTCCTGTCAGTGTTGTTTCAGCCAAACCAAACACAACTTGTTTCGTTTGCAAGGGTGCGCACTATTTGAGTCGCTGTGAACAATTTCTGAAGCTAGTCCCAGGTGATCGATTTGCAAAGGTGAAAAGTTTTGGTCTTTGCTTGAATTGCTTTAGCAACAAACATAGAGTGGCAGATTGCAAGTCCAGCTCATGTCGTAAATGTGCACGTCGACATCATACCTTAATTCATGAATCTGAACCGAACCCAGTAAACGCTGGTGCTTCGTCTTCCACGACAAACACACTTGTTAGTGTTGTACCATCATTAACCACCACCTCACAATATGTTCTCTACACAGTTGTGGTGCAGATTGAGGATGAGTACGGGAACTCCACACAATGTAGAATATTACTCGATTGTGGATCGATGCATAATTTGATCTCCACGAGCATAGTAAACGCGTTACGTCTACGCAAATTCAGTACAATATAAGCATAGAAGGTGTATCTGGAACACCAAAATTGATTAAGAACATGGTTGGAGCACGGATTCGCTCAATCTCTAATAAAAATGTTTCGATGAACCTGAACTTCCTAGTGATGAAACGAGTCACATCCGATTTACCAATACGATCATTTCCTATCGATCCCGGAAGAATTCCTGTAGATGTACAGCTTGCAGATTCTCAGTTCAATCGGTCGAGACGAATCGATATGCTTTTAGGGATTCAAGCATTCAATGAATTATTCACTGGCCAATCATTTTCGTTGACAGACGATGGCTCGTTCTGGTGCAAAGAGACAGTTTTCGGCTGGGTGGTGGGAGGAGCAGTCAGTACACCGAAAGGGCAGCTTACTGCTACGAACTTTTGTGGAGTAGTAACGAATGAAAATTCGAGCGAGCAGATCAGCAAGTTTTGGGAGATGGAGACTTTTCCCGAACCTCGAAATTTGACCAAAGATGAACGAGTAGCCGAACAAAGTTTTTTGGATACGTACCGAAGGTTATCGGACGGTCGATATGAAATTGGCCTACCATTAAAATCAACTATCGATTCACTAGGTGACAGCCAAACGATGGCTTTACGACGATTTGTCCAAATGGAAAGACGATTGATTCACGATGCTACACTACGAGATCAGTACTTAGCATTTATGAGCGATTATAGCGAGCAAGGTCACATGATCAAAGCCGAATATCCTTGTCCTGGTGATTTTTTCTTGCCTCATCATGCAGTGTTCAACCCCGCGAGCACTACCACGAAGACACGAGTTGTTTTCGATGCGTCGGCATCCACGACGAGTGGAACGTCTCTAAATGATCATTTACTCGTCGGGCCGGTTCTGCAACGTAAGCTAACTGAAATTGTGCTTCGTTTCAGGGTACCGAAGATAGTGTTTACTGCGGACATTACACAAATGTTCCGGCAGATTGTTATTCGACCAAGCGATAGAAAATATCAACAAGTTTTTTGGCGTGCGCAGCCTGAAGACCCTTTGGAGGTGTACCAACTAGCGACAGTCACATATGGCACAGCATGTGCCCCATTTCTAGCAACTCGAACACTGGAGCAATTGTGCAAAGATGAGCGAAAACGATTTCCTTTGGCGTCCCAGGCTGGGACTGTAGACTTTTATGTTGACGACCTACTAAGCGGAGCAGAAACAATCGAGAAGGCATTTGACCTACAGAACGAGTTTATCCAAATGATGGCTTCAGGAGGATTCAAACTACATAAGTGGGCATCAAACTGTCCTGCATTACTGGAATCGGTTCCGAATGCTGATAACGAACAAATTGCCTTTTTTAAGGATGAAAAAACGACACGTACCCTGGGTTTAACGTGGCAACCCCGACAAGACGTATTCTTAACAAAACTGCACGAAATAGATTTCCACAACGGTCCAGTAACCAAACGATCAATCTATTCAGATATAGCCAAATTGTACGACCCTTTGGGCTTGTTGGGACCAGTGATCTTCGCAGCAAAGATACGATTGCAACGTTTATGGCAGCTTGAGGTTGAGTGGGACGATGTGTTATCCGATGATGAAGCTGATTGGTGGTTGGTACAGATGGGAGAAATACCAATCAAGCGCGGTGTCCTTCCGTACAATTTCCCTTGCCAAGTGGAGCTTCACGCATTTTGCGATGCGTCCAATCTCGGTTATGGAGCATGCGTATATGTACGTTCGATTAATAATTCCGGACATTGCTCAACTATTCTATTAACCTCGAATTGCACCACTGAAAAACGCTAAACCGACAATACCGCGTCTTGAACTTTGCGGTGCACGTGAACTTGCCCGATTAATTTCAAATATAACGCACAATTTGAACATTACTTTTTCCAAAATTGTTCTTTGGTGCGATTCCACCACCGCTATTTCTTGGATAAAGACCGACCCAAGCAAGCTGAAGACATTTGTTTGCAACAGAGTTATCGAAATACAGCAACTGACCAAAAGTATGGAGTGGAGACATGTGAGCACAAATGAAAATCCAGCAGATTTCTTATCGCGTGGACTATTACCTAGCGAGATCCGAGCATGCAAGCTTTGGTGGTTTGGTCCGACATTTCTGACCAAAGACGAGACAGACTGGCCTGTGAATTCTCAACAACTTCCGATAGAACAGCTTCCAGAATCGCGAAATCCTTCAATGAGCTTCGCGGTCATCGATACATCCGAAAAATTCATCTTGTTCGCCAGGCAGAGCAGCTTTAGGCGAATGCAACGTGTCATGGCATTTGCACTGCGATTCATCGACCATATTCAGCGAGGTAGTCACAAGGATCATCGATATGGGCAGCTCACCATCCAAGAATTAGACGAGGCAACGAAGGCGATGATCAGCATAGCCCAGAGAGAAGCGTTTCCCAGAGATTTCCGTTGTCTTGAATCTGGTCAGGTAATTCATCAACAGAGTAAGTTAACTCAGTATTCAGTGTTTCTAGATAAAAGTCGTTTTGCTGTGATGCGAGTTGGTGGAAGGAATCATAATGCTTCATGGATACCGATACATCAGAGGCATCCCATGCTATTACCACCTGGTCATCCATTCACACTTGCAGTTGTAAGAGCATATCATGTTGAACTTCTGCATGCTCCACAACAGCTATTACTCAACGCGTTGCAAAGACGATATTGGTTAGTACACGGTCGCAGCACTGTACGCTGGGTCATTCGATGGTGTGTGTGTCACTGGTTGGTGACCAGTGACAATGCAACAGATGATGGGCAACTTACCGAAATCACGCCTTGAAGGTGGCTACACATTTCGAAATACTGGAGTGGATTTTTGTGGTCCTGTGTATGTCCGTTAGCAAAATAAGCGGTCAACTGTCGTGTATAAGGCGTATGTGGCAGTCTTTGTTTGCTTCGCCACGAAGGCGATACATTTAGAGCTGGTTTCCAACCTAACGGCGGATGCATTTATTGCCGCATTACAACGCTTCATTTCACGCAGAGGTAAATGTGAACGATTGTTTTCCGATAATGGTCTGAATTTCGTTGGTAGCAAGAGCAAGTTACGAGAAATGTACGATATGTTCCGGTCTCAGCTTTTTAAGCACAAGCTGGACGATTTCTGTTTAAAGGCAGCCATAGACTGGCACCTTATACCGCCTAACGCTCCACACTTCGGCGGATTATGGGAGGCAGGTGTACGATCTGCCAAATATCATCTTAAGCGCATAATAGGGACGGCTAATCTGAATTTTGAAGAGTATGCAACCGTTCTTGCGCGCATCGAAGCCGTTCTAAATTCGAGACCGATTACACCAATGTCGGTAGACCCTAACGACGTCGCACCTTTAACCCCTGGGCACTTTTTAGTGGGACGACCTTTAACGGATATTGCTGAGCCCGATGTCACCGATCACAAAGAATCAACACTCTCCCGTTGGCAGCGACAAACACAGATGGTGCAACATTTCTGGCGTCGTTGGTCAAACGACTACATTACGACATTGCAGAATCGCAACAAATGGCACGAACGTTACCCAGTGAAGAAGAATCAAATGGTCATCGTACGTGAAGACAATCTCCCTACCATGCAATGGAAACTCGGCAGGATCAGTAACGTCATTCCGGGCCCGGACGGTCTAGTGCGAGTTGTGGACGTGCGTGTAGGCAATAAGCTGTTCCGACGACCAATTGCCAAGCTGTGCCTTCTACCAATAGCAGACAACTTCCCATCGGCTGACAACGATTATAATAATGATTGAATGATTGAAATTTTTCAATTTCAATGGGGCCAG
The DNA here is from genome assembly GCF_029784165.1 of Wyeomyia smithii. Classification (NCBI taxonomy): domain Eukaryota; kingdom Metazoa; phylum Arthropoda; class Insecta; order Diptera; family Culicidae; genus Wyeomyia; species Wyeomyia smithii. The sequence continues at coordinate 264,798,170 of NC_073696.1, read as the reverse complement.
CATGTTCAGAATTGAAGCATCTTATAAAATTAGTTTGTAATATGAAACCTAGAGGGAACCTTTCTTGTTCTAATGAATCGATGTAGAGAGATAAGCACCTACCATAGAGATAAGCTATTTTTGCTCTCCTGAGCTTCACTATGAAATTCTGAAGATTAAACGCTCTCTTGGCTTTTGACCACCGTACGACAAGGTTGTGTTCCTTTCAGGCTGTCCGAAATCGCCAATACGTTTCTCGTGGCCACTGATAGTTCGCTCGTGTGTGCAGAACAGGGGTTTTTAATGTATTTTGTCGAAATTAGCTTGGCAAATTGTAGGTTACGTTCACCTTCAGATTTGAATTATCGTTTTTTGATTTTAATTACACAGTGTTAAAGTCTCTGTTTTGCCTACACCTTAGCTATTTATGTATAAACTGCTTTATTAGGTTGGGGACGTTTATGTCGTATTCTAATCAACTCACAAAATCAAATAGCGTGAAAATACTTATTTAAAACGTCTGGTAGCTTTTTTCATGATTGGAAACCAAGCGAAAATTCATAGTTTGGTTGATCAAGGCAATTTGTCTGAGTGATGCTTTTTTTTTAATGTCCAACTCAAAAGTCAGCAACTGCATTGATTCTAACCTCAAAAGTCAAGTTTTGAGGTTCATTCGATTGATTGTCGATAATCGATCGCAGACACTTTTTTGAAATCCACGATGGCGCTCTCCGATTTCTAGGAAATAACCTAATGTGGCCATTAATAACCCAACATGGGTTTTTAGGAACCGGAATAATATTCAGAGGCTGAAAATTAACCCCAGGCTACATTTTGCTTTTCTCTCTTAATTCGAAAAAAATCTCAAGAGTTGTGTGCGAAGCTGCGATCGCTAGATAGACACCAATTTCGACAGTAGACGCAAGCTGCGATGCAGACACAAAATCTGTAGAGAAGAATGGTCTATCTTTAATTCATTTGTTTGGTTGTCCTGAAAGGATCAATTTGTTGTTCAATTTGAAACCGGATATGATACTGATCGCATCTCTATGCTACCCCGATATTGGGAATCAAGGCTTACTAACGTCGCAGTGGATAGCTGTTTTTACACAGAAAAATAGACGGCCGACATATTTTGATTGATAGGATCCAGAAAAGTTGTGTTGTTGCCAAAACAAGTCAAAGCTTCACCAAAGGAAGTGGCCGTCTCTGTGTCTCATCATCTGCTAATATAGTATTTGTGAGGAGCTGAAAGCAGACTCGGCAAGTCTCTGCTACCGCTACGCTTCTACTTACTCATTAGGATCGTCCTTAGCGCCATTTGCTAGTGAACTGATCGGTTTGAGCAGAAACAAGATCTTACCCGACTTATAAGCATTTGTAATTGGCCTTAATTTTTCTCTGATTCATTTTTAGACCGCTTTGTTTTCTATGTTTTCTTCTTCTTCTTCTGAGAGTTCTACGCCAAATAGCCGAGGCACGTCGACTTATTGCTGAAACTTATGGTGAAGATGGCAAATGGCAAATCCATAAAAAGACTGGGCAAAGTGATTTGTATCCACGACAACGCTCGGCCACATTTTGCTAACGTCGTCAAAAAGTACCTGGAAACGCTGAATCCGATTACCACTGGTTCAATGGCGCATGGCTGGTAAACCAGGTTGTTATGTTCTTTGGAAGTCCTTTCGAAATGCTAAAATCGCTTTGTTTTATCAATTGCAAAGACACACTGGACGCTTCATTTTTTTTGGATGCTTTTTCATCACCCGTCACGATACGATGAAGAAAACTCTTCCTTGTTTGCCGCTAGAGCAGTTTTTCGCAGGCAAAAAACGACGATCAATATCCCTTGGCTTCAAATCAACCCAGGCTTCTTATTTTTAAATAATTCCTAAAGCGAGCTGTTCTTACGTTTGGCATGGATCCTCATTGGACAATTGCTCCAATTCAGCATCTTTGAATGTTTTTGGCTTGCCTTCACACGCACAGTCATCAATATCGGATTCAATCACGGCACGACCTTTTGTTAAGAGAAGCATTTTCATGAACGTTTTTCCAACTCTCGATGTGCCTCAGCTGCCGATTTCTTTGAATGAAATGAGAAAAATATCACATCCCCTAAATGACGATTATTTGGCACAAAAACAGACATTTTCACACAAGTAAAAGTATATAATGCCACGATAAAATCAGTAACGTCTCAAAGCAGTTTGTTTAACATATGCCACAGCTTAGTTCATCACGCTTCAGAATATCAAAACCGACCAGCACTTACTGCTATATTGACTATATTACTCATATATTGACAAATAGTCCAAAGTTGCGCAATCAGTCCAGTTTGAGCTTTTTAATTAAAAAAACCTACCGAATAATCCAGGGTTTTAACTTGATCCAGCTCCATCTTCTTTCTGCCAGCATTTTTTGTTTTGTTTATGCATGTTTCATTCTGTTCAAAATAGCGGCTAAACAAGAAGCATTGCTCGAGCGCATTGTACAGTTAACTGATCCACACGAAAATCTTCCAATCTCGATTGTGTATAATGTTCTGCAAACTTCAACAATAATTCGCCAGCAAGGTAGTGAAAAATCAGCCAAAGTAATGGACAAAAAAGGTCTTTGTTTCTTTGTTCTTCATATCTAAATGCTGGTTCAAGCCCAGACTGATATGCGATTATTTAGGCCACTGAGTAGCAAAATAATCGTATACTAGTCTCACTTTCAATCGCTCTGTGTAGTAGTAGTCATATTTTTAGCAAGTATTTTGAATATGGGCACACGTTTATGACCGCAGACAGCTTCTATGCTGCATGGAGAATAACGGGGACGTCCACCCATTACTTACCCCGACTTCAAGGTCGTCGTTGAAAAAGCAAAATATAAGGTTGTAGTCTTGGATATGCTGCTGGACAATTTCCTTTTTTAACAAATTCAGCGTTTCGCAATACGTGCTGAATAAAAATATTCCGCATTAGCCCATGCACTTAGCATATTGGAAAGGTTGTATTGAGAAAGGGAAGTTTCCAATTTCATTCCACCAGTGATTTGACTGAAGACGACGGCGATAAAAAGTGGTACAAGATGTTTTTAGCTAAGCAACAAAAACGATTTCCTATGAGTTCTGACAATTGTGATGTCTCGGCTTATGTCCAATCACTACAGATTTTACGCGCATCTCCATCGTGTTAGGCTCGAGGAAAGTGGTATCTGTGCCTGTGGTGAAGGTTATCACGACATAGAGCATGTTGTTTGGTCATGTCTTGTACAACGTGATGCCAGGTCTGAATCAATAGCTTCCCTTCAGGCCGAGGGTAAACGACCAGCGGTTCCTGTTCATGATGTCTTGACGAGCCGTGACCTACCCTACATGTCCCTTATATACGTTTTCCTAAAATCCATCCATGCCCCAGTCTAGTCCCTTCCGCCCACATCCAACCAAACGACAAGAACACGTTTGAACCTCAAGCACAGAACCAGCAACTAGACCCCACACAACACCTCCAGGACCCGAGGATTAAAAGCCCCTGTCCCAGCTCATGACATCGTGGCTCAGTAGAACATATCATCCATACTGCATATTCATGGCCATTCGAAGATCATCAGAAACCCATTTAACCACAAAACACTGATTGAAAAATCCATGTTAGTTTCAATTTAGACTTAACTTCAGCTCGTAGTCGGCAGCGAGGATACAAAATTTGCTTTTAGTTTTTAGTCATCAGATATAATTGGCGCCGTTAAACATTAAATTGTATTTGTGCCGTGTCAAATAAATGATATTTGAAAAAAAAAACATGTTTATTCAAGTGTGGACGGTGAAATTCATAAGAGGAAAATTGCGGAAGGACGATTAACTCGAGTTAAGGGCAGAAGAGGAAACGAAGTATTGTGCATCAGGAAGAGGTAACTTGAGCTCAGACGTGGAGTGGATTAATGCAAAGGGTATTGATGAAGGAGAGACAACACTGATGTATTTGAGTGTCCTAAAGGTGTGAGCGAAGTGTGGGCGAAGAATGAGTTTACCGTCAATGATGAGCAGTGTTGATACTAGAGATACTTAGAAAGAGTGAGAGACAAGCGATGAAAAAAACGTTAATTTGGCAACTGGGTTTCACATGTCAGAGGTGCCAGTTTTTTTTAAAGCGCATCGTTGACTAACTTTTTTATTCGACTCGTATAATCGGTGGTGCCTAGTGCTGGAGAATAAAGTGCATCGCAAAAACCGTGAAGGTATTAAATTTTATGTTTATGTTTAATTTTACATACATTCACCATAATTGATTATTATTTTGTGAACCACACACAAAGTTTGTGAACCTTCGGTTAAAAATCACTAAGACAATGCAATTCTGAAGCATTCCCTATTCATTGTTCTGCTCGAAAAAGTGAAAAAATATGCTTACGTAATTATTGAAGGGCCTCTAAGACGATTGCGCGTTACGATCCTATTGAAACTAACAGTCTCTCTTCCGAACCGGGATTCGATCATCAATAAACTCACGCGAGACCCGCTGTGTGTTGAGCATGAGCATGAGCATGATTGACCGCCCGCGGTTGCTACTCCGTTATTGCCAGATCAGCTGTAATTACACAGAGAACCAACAGATGATGCTTGGGACTAATATTCATCCTCAATGTGTAAAAACTGGTGACCTTAATCTTTATATTAGGCAATACCAGCGCCGGCCGCATCCGAATGCAGGTCAAAGAAGGAGTGTGTATAGGAATATGTTGACGTAATACTCGCTTTATTGGAAGCCGAGAACACCTCTGCACTTCCACGAGAAATCACTGGGATGTTGGAGAAAAGGGTAAGGTTTGCAGCAGGTTCGTTTTGGTAAACGATGCGCTGAGTTCGAGTACCGGGTTCATAATAACAAATATCGCGCGTACGAGTTCATTATACCTTCTACGGAAATCATAACGCGATCAATATGTTAGATGAAGTAACACTGCAAAAATAAAGCGCACGCGAGAATACCGGACCTATGACTCAATCAAGACCGACTCAAATATTTGAACATCTGTTTATGTAGTCATTATGCAACTACCGTAACGTGTCTCCCATTGATTGATCTCAGCTGACTACACAATGTTACGAAAGCTACGAGACTTGAGTCCACGTTAACGCCTCGCGACTTCTATCACTTCTTCGTGAAGTGACCCTATTTATATCAAAAATTATAACACGTTTATAACCAATCTGTAGAAAATACGACCTCATGAATGCTATCGACGCGAAGTCTCTAGATATTCGGTCACCCGGACATCTGTCTTTGAGCTTAACAGGTCGACTAACGGCGTTTCTTGTATACTGTTCGTCTGTTCTTAGAAAGCGATTTTTTTATTTGAGACCGATTTAAAGCAGTAATAAACTAAAGAGTGTTGTTACCGTCACGCACAGGTAAGTGTGGTACATCCTAGTGAAACGCAAAATGGTATACCACACTAAGTGGACGATTCGAACTAACATATCATAAAGTTGGGTCACTACATTTCGAAAACATTTATATGAGCAAAACTCTCCCGGACCGGAGACGCGTTTTACCAAAGCATTGTGCACGACCGCTCAATCCACGACTACCGACGGAGACGCTCGGGAGCACGATATTTCACGCCGATTCTCTATTAACTGTCGATGCGAGTGTTGGCTATCAAATAGAAAAATTGGCAAAGTTTCATGCATCCAAAGCCCCAATAATTTGAAAAATGCAGATACGCAGATTGACCAAAATATATATCTTAAGTTTGTTGACAAAATGCCGAACTAGTCATTATTGGGACATAGTATACAAAAACCTCTGCTCAAAAACTAGACAAATCGATAAAATTGAATCAAAAACTAGACAAATCGAAAAAATTGAATCATCAGATTTCGACTTCGACTAGCAACAATGCACCATATTCCGAATTCCACAAACCACACCAGTACTCTCTGGGTGACGAGTTCGAGTAATGTTACGCGTTATGTTGACTCATTGTTAAGCTGAGCGATGGGGACCTTTTTGTCAAACGACATGCGTAAAAGCATAAGTAATGTCGAACTCGTCTCCGCGGCGCATTCACACCCGGACTACAGTTTTGTCCTGTACTTTTTTTCACTTTCCGGACTATACTTTTTCTGTATCCGACTACACACTTTATCCTGGACTACACCCGAAAGAGACAGGGTGCAGTCTAAAAACACTAATAACAAAAACAAATGCTCTCAAATAGCGTACTTAAAATATGACAGCTGAGTGTAGCGTCGCTTGCGTGTTTGTTTTCGAGCTGTAAAGTGTAGTCCAGGACGGTGTAGCACAGCCGCAGAAACGAGCTTGACACAACATTACAGTATTTCTAAACCCTTTACAAAATGCCAGAACAATTATTATTCATTTTACCGTTTCGGATCTGCGTCTATAAAAATTTAGCATGTTTAACAAAACTTTGCTATGGCGTAAAAATAATTATTCAAAAGCTAGTGAAGTCATAAATAGAAAAGGAATGACAATGGATATTAAAACATGGTCATCAGATATATTTCAGTTAGGAAATTCATGACATTTTTAACATTGGGAAATATCGCAGAATAGATAAACCGCAATCGTGTGGTACACCTTTTCAAGCGGTGCATGTATGAATGACAGAACAGTACGAAAATGCTACGCTGTGGTAGCACACATGAAAGATGAATTCGCCATTAAATGACGCACAAATTCATCGCTAAAAAATTCATACTATACTGCACACACTACAAGTCTACAGTCTACAACACGAAATATAGAAAAAAAAAAACAATTTGATTCTTATCGGTGAAAACTACTACCTTCGAGTCATTTATAAATAAATAAACAAACATGTCTGTAAATGTATGCACTTATCTTTGTCATTGAATCAGCTTTCAGCAAACCAAACATGCCTCCGCTCGCACACAAACAAGTATAGCCAACTTGTTTCTATGGTCACAACTGCCGCTCTCTCAGTTTCTGCCTCTCAGCAGATCGTGCCGTCGGCAAAGAATATGCTTGCACATTACCGTATCAAAGGAAAGTCACCAACACAACACTGCGCTTTGAAAGCAGCCATTTGCTAGGCGACAAATTGTAAAAAAACGGCAATAAAACTTTGAATTTCCAGATCGTTTTACTTCCAAATCACTTTCAATACAATGTTATAACACTCGAAACACTTTCACCTACAATTACCACACGAAATTCACAATTCATTGTGCTATATACCACTATAAAATGCGATTACCACGGACGCAATAAATAAAGCGTCTACCAACAATAGAAGCAAACTGTGACCTCACGCGAGACCCGCTGTGTGTTGAAGATAAACAGATTCATGCTTATATTGTGAAGTGGACACTCGAAGGTGTTAGGTCGTACCCGATGGGATTCGGTAGAAAATGGTGCGGAGTTAACACGACGATTTTAGAGAACAGAAAGTTTTGGAGTTTCTACTTTGCTGCGTGCCAAAAAGTGCATTTCTTGTATGCCTGAAGGGCATCGGACAAAAGTGCCACTCGACAAGAATGTTTGTCTTTTGTGGCCGGTCCCGATTGCTTTACAAAAATTACAAGAAGGTCGAACTCATGTATGGAGTTGAGCTAGTTGGTTGTAAGCCTGTGCACCAATCCGAAACTATATGGTTGATGAAACCAGTGACCGTGGAATTGAGGGATAACTTTCGAAGGAGTTAAACCTCGATGAAGTAAGAGCCCCGCAAAAGCAAAGAAGATGCGCTGAGCTCTCAGGTTCAGCCTTGCAAAGCCTCGTGCGAAGTTCACAACGAATTATACTAACTGCGAGGCTAGGGAAGATAAATTGTTTAGCTTGTCTGTAACCATGCGTATGTTTCCAAGGAGATGCTATTTCTAGCTTTTCCCATGTACTTAGTTCGCCTTTGAAAGCGGATCTGGAGGCGCCCATCAACGGTTCAGGTCCGATGGATTGCTGAGCAGATCCTTGTTTTCTAAGCTATCGACATGTTCATTTGCTTCGATTCCGCAGTGACTGGGTACCCAAAGTAGCATAACCCTGAGTGTTGCAATGCACTCCCAGAATAGCCTGGAAGCACATATGGCAGACTTTAATGCTAGTAGTACAGCCTGACTGTCTGGAAGGATTCCAATTTTCCGCTCCCATCCAGTCCGAGACTGTTGTTACTAAAGTTGTTAGCTTGAACTCCTTCAGGATGTTTAGATGATCCGTTATGTCACATTCGAGCATCGTTGTATTCCTTCGCAGCCTTAGTGCGTCAAGCTCTGTCTCCTTCTTCATATGGAGATGTAGAGACAGTAAGCTAAGCATGGCTTCCATGACTGTAGTCGACGTTGGGCACTGGTAACTGAAAGACAGGTCAATCGTTGAAGTTTGGTAAGTTTCGCCTAAGCTGTCGTTTCTTTTACCTTAGGCCGCCATACGAGGCCTGCGTATGTTATACGTGACCGATCAATGGTGATGTAAAACTAGAGCGCTGAAACGTAGTATAGTTAAGTAGTCCAGTTCAGCTTCTTATCCTGAATGGTTCTAAGATATTTGGTCTCATCGCTAAAATTCAGTCTTTCCCCATTTTATAGCGGAGGAATGATTGAATGTATCCTTCGATTGGTAAAAAGTATGATGACTGCTTTAACAGGGTTAATGTTTAGCCCTTCGTCTAAGCACCACTGAGAGGTGGTGTTAAGAACAGTTCCCATACGACTAGATAGAGTTCATCACATTTTTTCCCAACAATAAGGATTACGTCATCTGCACAACTAATGACTTCGTAGCTTAGCTGCGAAAGCTTGGTTAGGAGAATGTCGACCACCAGTGACCATAACAGTGGAGAACTCTTCTCTGAGGACATTTTTTCACTGCCTCTAGACGATTCATTCGACCTTGGCGTGATCATACCAACTTACCACCCTATCCAGACCGTTGCCGTCTACTTGGACTTGACACTCTAGAACGCCACCGTAATTTACAGCAGGCTGTATGTGTCGCCGAGATTTTAAATGTTGAACTGGATTCCCCGAAGCTGCTGTCCATGATAAATTTTCGTGCATCTCAACGCATACTGAAGCCTTCTTCTATGCTTGTAAACCAATACCATCGAACAAACTTTGGTTATAGTGAACCTGTATATTAGAGAAATGACAAGGCACTCACCGTTTAGCAACTGTCACACCAAAACGAATATCGGCAATGGTTTTGATGTTGACAGTTGCCATAACGGTGAGTGTCTTGGGAGTCTGGTGTATAGGCTGATTATTACGAAACTGCGTCGTTTGATGTGAGATGTGATGATGTTCACGAGTGTCGAGCATCTATATGAATCAGGAGTGTCGAGCATATGAATAACTTAAATAAATAAATTAATAAACTCCCTCAATATTAAAAAAAAAAGCTTAGACCGCTATTTCTATATATTTCAGTGACTTGTCGATCTTTGTCGCTACGCGATGCTAAGTAGATTCAGTAGATTTACCCTATTGATAAGCATATTGGTGCTCATGCAAGGTGACACCTTCAGGAACTCGCTGCGGATGTTGTTAACCGTAATTTTCTCCATCAACTTGAGAAGAGTTGACGTCAGACTTATAAGTCTAAAAGCTTTGTGCAATGTTTTGTCTTTTTTTCCCGACTTTGGTATAAACAATCATTTAACGTTCCGCCAGCTGAGCGGGATATGTTTCAGAGTAAAGCTGGCTCGAAAAAGGCTGATGAGTTCGGACATGATGACTCCTTCCGATGTTTGCAGAAAGATTGGTGAAATGCCATCCAGCTCTGGTGACTTCATAGCCTCAAAAGAGTTTAGTGCCCAGTTAATAAAAGTTTCCGTGAACACTGAACAGTCGACGAGTGAGCACTGAGTCTCGTGACGTCTCGTGAGTCTCGTGAAGCAGCACTTGCAACATTTTTTCAAATGAGACTACTCAATATGTGTTGTTTTAAAATTTTTCTAACGGTGCAAGAAACTTTTCCGGTTAGTCTAAAGAAATTTAAAAGAATTGAGCAACATTTTGTTATTTACGTGTATCATTTTCGTAACTGAACCCTAGAAATTGCTCAATAGTTTTCTGCAATCTATTTCCAACTGCATATTTCATGATGCTATTAAATAACGATAATATCACATGATGTTGCATATTGTTGTTTCACAAATGTTTTCTTTTAAGAAAAGCAATCTAGTGCTGGAAATGTATAGCAACATCTTGTTAAACCATATATTTGATAAAGTTACCGCATAGTAAACGGCCATCTTAATTATAAATGAATGATAAATGATTATTGTTGGAAATATGGTTTAGTTATTCCATATTTCGCATGATTAACACTGCATATCCACTGAGCAAGGCTTCCTGAACTATCGTTTCCCAAAACATTGCTTGCAATTTGGCAAGTTTAAATCATAAAATTTCTTTTACAACACTTTATAAAGGACCCGTGAATTGGTAGTGACAGTCATACTTCCATCTCCCTTATTCAAATGCCCAAGACCATTCGTATGATTTTGGACATCGCTTTTTGCAATCGCGTTGCCTCCCATGAGAATAACGAGTGTTCAATAAAAAAAAGAATGATTTTTATACCTTTCTGTAAAAAAGAGCGTAAACTTTTTTTTCTCATCGAGAGAATTGCTGTCTGAGCTCCCTTAAAACTAGGGAACCTATACATTAGAGAAATGACAAGACACTCACCGTTAAGGCAACTGTCAACATCAAAACGGATAACGGCAATGCAAAATTATACAGCTCGCCCGTTTTGATGTTGACAGTTGCCTTAACGGTGAGTGTCTTGTCATTTCTCTAATGTATAGGTTCCCTACTTAAAACCGGGTCGCTCGTTTCTTTTCGCCAGTGACACTAGATGTACAGATTTTTATTGATTCGCAGATATTTGAAGTTTTCCATATTTTCTGCAGTTTTTTTTTGTCAGAGACTCCTTATATTTGTGCAGATTTTTGCAGACTTTTGCCTGCGCGAGCGATATGTTTTTCGAATCACGAACAGACTTTATTCAGAATTCAAGCAGATTTTTTCGATTTTTCAAGCAGTTGCAGATTTTTTTCAGAAACATCTGGCATCTCTGCTTTTCGCTCGGGTGCTGTTAGTTCGATCAAAGATGGCGTCGGAACAACAATGTGCCCGTGAGCACAGTTTCCTGGATACTTACATCCTGGAACGTCGAGCGGAAGACCGCTAATGGCCGTCTGGCAAAGATCATGGAAGGAACCTCTGAAAAGATGTTCGGTAACAAGGATGGTACGAGTTTGCGTTACGCCGACAGAAAATTTCACTGCTTCGATTCCTACATCCACAGAACCTTTCAGCAGAAGTGCATCGTCCGTCGGAAGAAAACGTGAAAGCTCAGTGCCGGTGGATGACGAAGAATTATCGCGGGACGCTGTACGTGCTGGACGTCGAGAGCTATTTTCCGCAGTCAAAATTTCACATTCCCGACAACCCTGGGATGATGTACAAATACAAGCCATCGGAGAAGACTGAGATAGTAGTTTTTTATAGGAAGCGCGAGCCTGCTCAGCTCCACTTACAGTTAATGGGTGACATGACTTCTCAGGTTTTGGTATATAAATATCTTGGTGTCTGGTTCGATTGGAAAGGCACCTGGGGATGTCACGTTCGGTATTTGATGAAAAAATGTCAACAGCGGGTAAGTTTTCTCCGGAAAATTACTGGATCATGGTGGGGCGCCCACCCAGGAGGCTTTACCAAACAACGTTATTGTCGGTGCTTAAGTACGGGTTTTTCTGCTTCCTCTCCGCTGCAAACACCCATTTAATCAAGCTGGAACGATTGCAGTATCGTTGTTTGCGTATTGCCTTGCATGCATTCGACCCATACGATGAGTTTGGAAGTTTTGGCGGGCGTTCTCCCATTAAAAGACCGCTTTTGGGATCTGACTACTCGTATTCTCATCAAATGTGAGGTTTTGAACCCCTTGGTAACTGAAAATCTCGATAGGCTAATTGAACTTAATTCTCAAACCCGTTTCATGACTGTGTATTTCAATCACATGTCTCAAAGTATAAATCCTTCCTCATACATCTCCAATCGTGTCAACTTGTTAGATACTTCTGTTTCTACTGTGTTTTTCGATACATCCATGATGGAAGAAACTCGTGGAATTCCGGATCACTTACGCGTGCAGCAGATCCCTAAAATATTTTGTAACAAATATAAAAACATCAACTGCGACAATGCGTTTTATACTGATAGATCACTTCTCAACGGGTCCACTGGCTTCGGTATCTTCAACAATAATTTTACCGCCTCCTACAAGCTCGATAATCCTTTTTCTGTTTACGTCGCAGAATTGGCTGCAATTCAGTATACCTTAGGGATTATTGAAAAAATGCCCACGGACCATTACTTCATCTTTACGGACAGTCTCAGTTCTATTGAGGCTCTTCGATCGATGAAGGATGCAAGGCACTCTCCGTATTTCCTGGGGAAAATACAGCAACATCTGAGTGCTTTTTGCTTTATCCGAAAAATCTACTCAGAATACCTTAGTGTGGGTCCCTTCTCATTGTTCCATTCCGGGCAATGAGAAAGCGGACACTTTGGCTAACGTGGGCGCAACAAACGGTGATATTTACAACAGACCAATTGCCTACAATGAATTTTTAAAATTTTCACGTCAGAATACACTTATCAGCTGGCAAGCCTCGTGGGATAAGGGAGAACTGGATAAGGGAGGTGGCTACACAGTATCATCCCCAAGGTTTCCACCGAACCTTGGTTTCGGGGGTTGGATGTAGGACGAGATTTCATTCGCATTATGTCCAACCACTACGGGCTAGATGCACATCTCTTGAAAATTGGGCTGGCGAGCAGCTTATCATTGCGTTTGTGGATTGGGGTATCAAGACATTGAACACGTGGTTTGGGTGTGTGCTGAATTCCGCGGCGCCAGATCTCTACTTTTGGATACCCTCAGGGCCCGAGGAATACAGCCCTATGTGCCAGTTCGTGATATCCTCGCTCAGCGAAACTTGCCATACATGCTACTTGTTTATAGCTATTTGAAGAGCATCAAGGTGCCCATTCAACAGCGAAACGAATCTCGGATAAAAAAAAACCATGTTAGTTTAAGTAATAGATTTAGTTTCAGCTCGTAGTCGGCAGCGAGGATAAAAAATTTGCTTTTAGCTTATAAGATATTTTAGACCATAAGGCGCTAGACTTAATTGGCTCCGTAAAACATTAATTTGTATTGTGCCGTGTCAAAAAAATGTTGTTTGAAAAAAAAAAATACAAGCCATCAACCAGAAGGTGTACCAGGAGGAGTGCCTAGAGAAGATTCTGGCTCCGTTCTTGGAGGGTCATCATACTGATGGAAAGGGCGTCTTCTGGCCGGACAAGAAGCGTTGGCGTACCTTGAGGAAAAACAGGTACCACACGTATCCAAGGAACGGAGCCCGACCAACTTGCCCCAGTGCCACCCGATCGAAATTTTTTTTCAGATCCCTCAGTGCCCTGATGTACAAGAATAATTGGTGGGCCACGGACACCAAGTAGCTGACCGCGAGGACCCGGAATAGCATCTGGAAGATGGACGCCAGTGCCGTCCAGCGCTTTTGTAAGTGCACTTCCACCAAGTTGCGCTGTATGGCTAACCACGGTCCTTGTACACTTTACACTGCTTAAAAAGGCATTTTCTTAAGGAAATTCTCCTTTTTCATTGAACTCCCGTTGAATATCGCGAAAACGGATTTTGCAATATTTTGCGATGGTATGATTAGTATTATACAAATCTATGAATTCTAAAGCTGTGTTTACCGTATGCTGTTTATCATATTTCTCATTTCAACGCAATCATATCATTCTTTTCTCCGAACGCTTGTAAGCAGCTTGTCATTTTATATATTTTTGTGCACTACTTATATTTTATTTTATTTTTCTTCATCTATAGTTTATTTGACACGGCACAAATACAATTCAATGTTTAACGGCGCCAATTATATCTGGTACTTTCTAAAGTATCTTAATAACTAAAAGCAAATTTTTTATCCTCGCTGCCGACTACGAGCTGAAACTAAATCTAACTTAAAGCTAGAATATTTTGCATTAAAAGCACAGGTTTGCTGTTTGATGGTTTTCATTGCCATAGGTAAGCAGCATATTAAATTTGTTCCGCTGCTGGGCCAAGATATTACGGACTGGCATATTGGGTTGTTTCCATCGGGCCTTGAGAGTATCGTGCGGGTCTGATTGCTGTTTCCGGATCCGGGGTCTTAACGTGTTCTTGTCGTTTGGTTGGATGTAGGCGGAAGGGGATAGGACTAAACTGGGGCGTGGATGGATTTCAGGAAAACGTATATAAGGGACATGTAGGATAGGTCACGGCTCGCCAAGACATCACGAACAGGAACAGCCTACCTTCGGCCTGCAGGGAAGCTATTAATCTAGACCTGGCGTCACGGTGTACAGGGCATGACCAAACAACGTGCTCTATGTCGTGATAACCTTCACCACAGGCACAGATATCACTCTCCCCGAGCCCAACACGACGGAGATGCGCGTCAAATCTATAGTGATTGGACATAAGCCGGGACATCACGCAAATGAAATCCCGACCTACATCCAACCCCTTGAACCACGGGTTCGTCGATACCTTGGGGATTATGGAATGTAACCACCTTCCCAGTTCCCCCTTGGTCCAAGAATTTTGCCAACTGATGATCGTATTCTGACGTACAAATGCGAAAAATTCTTTAAAGGCACTTGGTCTTTCATAAATTCCACCGTTTGTTGCGCCCACCTTAGCCAAAGAGTCCGCTTTCTCATTGCCCGGTATCGAGCAGTGAGAAGGGACCCACGCTAAGGTAATCTGATACGATTTTTCGGATAAAGCAATCAGATGTTCCCGTATTTTTCCCAGGAAATACGGAGAGTGCTTAACATCTTTCATCGATCGGAGAGCCTCAATGGAACTGAGACTGTCCGTAAAGATGAAATAATGGTCCGTGGGCATTTTTTCGATAATCCCTAGGGTGTACTTAATTGCAGCCAATTCTGCGACGTAAACAGAAGCAGGATTATCGAGCTTATGGGAGACGGTTAAATTGTTATTGAAAATACCGAAGCCAGTGGACCCATCAAGAAGTGATCCGTCAGTGTAGAACATAATGTTGCAGTTGATGTTTCGATATTTATTGGAAAAAATTTTGGGGATCTGCTGCACGCGTAAATGATCCGGGATTCCACGAGTTTCTTCTATCATGGATGTATCGAAAACACAGTAGAATCAGAAGTATTTGATAAGTCGACACGATTTGGAATATTCGAAGAAGGGTTAATATTTTGGGACATGTGATCGAAATACAATGTCATAAAGCGGGTTTGAGAATTAAGGTCGATTAACCTTCCAAAATTTTCAATCACAGGACGGTTCAAGACCTCAAATTTGATAAGAATGCGAGAAAACAGGCTCCAGAAGCGGTTTTTCAATGGTAGTACTCCAGCTAAGACCTCCAAACTCATCGTATAAGTCGACTGCATGCAACCTAAGGCGATACGCAAACAACGATATTGTATTCGCTCCAGTTTGATCAAATGTGTGTTTGCTGCGGAGCGGAAGCAGAAACACCCGTACTCAATAACAGACAGTATCGTTGTTTGGTAAAGCCTTATAAGGTCTCCTGGGTGGGCTCCCCACCATTGTCCGGTTATTGTACGAAGAAAATTCACTCTTTGTTGACATTTTTTCATCAGATACCTCACGTGACAACCCCAGGTGCCTTTAGAGTCGAACCAGACACCAAGATATTTGTGTACCAAAACCTGAGAAATCGTTTTACCCATTAATTGTGTTTGAAGCTGAGCAGGTTCATGCTTCCTAGAAAAAACTACTATCTCAGTCTTCTCCGGAGAGCATTCGATATCTAGCTGTAAAGCCCAAGCAGACAAATTGTCCAAGGTATCTTGCAATGGTCCTTGCAAATCGGCAGCTTTGGCACCTGTAACAGAGATTACACTGTCGTCTGCAAGTTGTCTTATCGTGCATGAATTTGCCAGACATTCGTCGATGTCATTTACATAAAAGTTGTAAAGAAGGGGGCTTAAACATGAGCCCTGGGGAAGACCCATGTAGCTAATGCGAAAAGTTGCCAAATCGCCGTGCGTAAAATGCATGTGCTTTTCGGACAACAAATTGTGCAAAAAATTGTTTAAAATTGTAGAAAATCCTTGTCGGTGAAGTTTACCCGAAAGAATGTCAATAGAAACGGAATCAAAAGCCCCCTTAATGTCCAAGAACGCAGACGCCATTTGTTCTTTGCGAGCATACGCCAGCTGAATATCTGTTGAAAGCAACGCAAGACAATCATTCGTCCCTTTGGCACGGCGGAAGCCAAATTGAGTATCTGATAGTAGACCATTTGATTCGACCCAATGGTCTAAACGACGGAGTATCATTTTTTCCATCAATTTCCGGATACTGGATAGCATTGCAATCTTGACATTGCCGGGTAGATTCTTCAACAAGTTGAATTTGATTCTATCTAACCCAGGCGCGTTATTGTTACAGGACAGAAGGGCAACTGAAAATTCTGCCATCGTAAAAGGTGATTCTATCGCGTCGTGGCCCGGAGACCCATCGCGAACAATGTTTTGCTCAGGAACAGAGTCCGGACATACTTTCCTGGCAAAATCAAATATCCACCGACTTGAAGACTCCTCGCTTTTGTTGACCGTTACGCGATTCCGCATTCTTCGGGCTGTGTTCCAAAGAGTGCTCATCGATGTCTCCCTCGACGTCTCGTTTACGAACCGACGCCAATATCCGCGTTTCTTTGCTCTAGCCAAGCTTTTAAGCTTGGTATCAAGCTCCGAATACCGTATATAATCGCCAGGTATACCTCCCTTCTGGAAGGCCAAAATCGCCTCGGATCTTTGCGTGTAGACATCGGAGCACTCTTGGTCCCACCACGGAGTGGGAGGCCGTTCTTTGATCGTTACGCCGGGATATTTCTTCGTTTGGGCTTGCAACGCGGCGTCGAGAATCAAGCCCGCGAGGAGGTTGTATTCTTCAAGTGGTGGATGTTGTTGAATCGACTCGACCGCTTTTGAAATCATTTCCTCGTATAACTTCCAATCGACATTCCGTGTGAGGTCATACGGAATGTCAATTGGTCGCATGCGAATCGACCCGTTATTAATTGAAATAAGAATAGGCAAATGGTCGCTACCGTGAGGATCAAGGATTACCTTCCATGTGCAATCCAACCGTAGCGACGTCGAACATAAGGATAGATCCAAAGCGCTTGGGCGCGCTGGAGGTTTCGGGATACGTGTCATTTCACCGTTGTTTAAAATAGTCATGTCGAAGTCATCGCAAAGGTTATAGATTGAAGAGGAGCGGTTATCATTGTAAGGGGAACCCCAAGCCACGCCATGAGAGTTGAAGTCTCCCAAAATCAAACGTGGCGAGGGAAGAAGTTCTATTAAATCAAAGAGCAGCCGTTGCCCAACCTGTGCTCTGGGAGGAATATATATTAAGGCAATACAAAGCTCTTTACCTTGTATTGTCATTTGACATGCGACAACTTCGATGCCTGGAATCGAGGGGAGGTTAATACGATAGAAAGAATAGCACTTTTTAATCCCTAAAAGTACTCCTCCATATGGGGTGTCTCGATCAAGGCGAATAATATAAAAATCATGGAAGTTGAGATCAATATTTGCAAAAGTTGGATGGTGCGAAACCAGTACATAATTGTGCGTTCTTAGCGCAATTGTTGATGTAATTCGGAACCAGTACAATGATTGCGTGTTGGGCATAACGCAATTAATGCTCTAGCGTTTCTTAAATGTATTTGGCAGCTCCAAACTACTACACCCAAACAGTTTCAACTGGTATCAAGCAGCATTGCAAAGCGAGCGAGAAGCAAAACCTTTCTCCTCCTTTCTGCTTGAGGACGAGACATATGCTACGCTTTTCAAGTCTTTTGCACACACGCTTTCGAGATACGTTTTCTTCTTCATGCATTCCTCTGAGTAGCAGCAAGCACGCACCGACAGTATGAGTGAGAGACTAACAACACTGGTATCAAGTATGTACAGCACGGATGTCTCGCTCATTTCGTGAAGCAACGAGATATCGCCTTTCGCGTCGCATAGTCTTGTCGCACATACATGGAAACTCTACAAGCGAGAGAGAAATTTCTCTCGTCGCTTGAGAAAAAAGCGCGTGCAGTCACTAATACACTCGACGTGAGAAATAAAGTGTCGGTGTATGATACATATTCTGATTTCATTCTATGTCAATGTATTCGCAGTACAACTGTTGCGTTATGCGTTTCACACATTTATTGTGCGATTTCTGTGCAACATTTGTGCGAATCGGGAAGACACAATGATTGTACAAGACTTCAACTTTTGCGTGCAGAGATAGAATCCTTCATATACGCAGTTGAATTAGGCATCGAAGGATACAATCGCTGCAAGGAGGGGCCATTGGGCAGTCAACTGCTTCAAAAATGATCTAACTGTTGGGAGGAATGCTGTAAGAAAAATTTTATTTGGATCGGGTACATTGAAATTTTCAAAAATCCAGTCCACAATGTCAGAAAATTTCACTAATCCAGAGTTTGTTTCATCAACTGGATGTGCAAAAGGAACAACTGGGGTTTTAGATGTTCCTGGCAGTGCTGGGAACTCCCTCTGGGACTTTAAATTTGCAAGCCCAGGAGGAGTTTGCTTCGGTTTTTCCGCAGCACTGTTTGGTTTGTTCGTACTTTTCATTACACTTTGGGAAATCTTAGGACCTTTACGGGGAAGTTTAGGAGAAGAAACATTTTTCCTCTTCCTAGACTCCCCAGGATTGGCATAAGATGTTCCCGCCGATGAATCGTAAGAATCGGTTTCATCAGAGGACAACAGATCAAAGAAGTTCGATGTTATGGTAGAAGTGGTCACGGTCTTCTTCAGCATCTCAGCATAAGAACGCTTTGAACGCTCCTTAAGTGACCGCTTGATTTTATCTCTGCGCTGCATGTACACCGGGCATGTGGAGAGCTCATGCTGGTTTTCCCCACAGTGAATACATTTTTCAGCATTAACACTGCAAGAATCTTCCGCATGAGTCTCCCCACACTTGCTACATCGTGCCTTTTTGCAGCAGTAGGCGGCTGTGTGGCCTAACTGCTTGCAATTGGTGCAATTCATAACACGGGGTACATACAATCGCACAGGCAGACGGACCCGGTCGATCGAGACGTGGCTAGGGAGTGCAGATCCGGCAAACGTAACGCGAAACGAGTCTGACGGAGTGTAAACTTTTTTACCGCCGACGAGAGACATGGACCGCAATTGCTTACAATCCAAAATCTTCGCCTGTGTTTCGGTATTTTTTAAGCAACCGGTTGCGCTTTTTAGGATACACTCGACAGACAGACTCGAATCGGTTATGACACCGTCGATCTCCACGTCTCGTGCGGGTATGTAAACGCGATACTCGCGTGTGAAGAGCTCAGAGCAAGCGATAGCATTGGCCTGTGCTAGATCACTGACCACGACACGGAGCTTGTTAGGTCGGACCTTGGAAATTTCGGTCACGGCCTTGTACCCCTTCGTCAGGTCTTTAGAAATTTGCAGTATGTTTAATCGCTTTGAATTCACTCTTGCCTTTGGACGAAAATAAACAGTATAGCTGCCCTGTTGAGATCCGTCCGGGTAAAGCCTGGGGCGAGGGGGGACTGGAGAATGAACAGGGGAGGGGGTAACAGAAGGATCAGGGTCAAGGGGGTTCGGGGATGGTGGCACGGGAGGCGAGGGATCTATATCCATCGCGCTAAATGTATTGCACTAGCGCACTAGCGCCGACAAGAACACGTACCTATTTACTTCTTCCTTCCAGCAGTGGTTGTCCGATCGTTCGAAGCTGCACCCAAAGCAGCCAGCAGCACCAGTACAGCAGCACCAATACAGCCACCAGCAGTGAGCCGGGTGTGAGATCACTCTGCACAGCGACACGACTCGACTGTCAAATGATGGCCTTGAATTAGAAAGATCTATTCACTGTACACAGATCAAAACTGCAGCTGGTATTTTGCACCAATACAGCCAAAGTTGCGAGCCGGGTACGGAACGTAGCGACACAACTCACAATCTAGCTGGCCTTTTGCGCGAATAATACACTCTTTTGTTTGGCTATTCGTACACACGGACCGGATTGTAATAGAACGAACGAACGAACGAACTTTGCACGTCCGTTTCTGTCGAGTGTTCGACGCGGAATGACTTATATTTTATTGAATAATTTAATAATATGAATATGAACATGAATGCAAAGTATCTCACTTGTTTTGGGTAATCAATAGCTATAGCATGAACATGAGTCATAGAAAGAACAGAACAATCAAGTGTAGGAAAACTGAATAGCAACTTTTCTACTTTGCTATGCGCCGTTTAAAAATAAAGAATTTTTGAACTAGGTAGTTGTTGAAAAAGTATTTTTTTATTTCCCTGGTGGTGCAACATGAACATTTTGTAAAATAATTGAAAAAATGGAGATAATGAAAAAAAATCTCAAAATATCTTACAAAAGGCCGAACTAAGAGCACTTCTAATTTATATTAAATTGATTTGCATTCATAACTAGAATTTAAAAAATAAATTAAAAAATGCTTTTTATTTGATGTATGTAGTCATTGAGGTATGTTGTCGATCAGTTAAACTCTATTAAAAAAACAAGTTAAATTTTCTCTGATTACCAAATCACTGCTTCCCGACATTAAATCAAGTAAAAAAATCTACACTACTGTCAGGAACCAAGGAGGAAGAACTAAATTAAAAATATTTTATGTATGTTGACACAAACATATTCCTTACCATCCGAAAAAGAGAACATAGTAAACAAATGTGTAATTACATACAAAGTCCCTCGCTCAGCAGAGCTTATAAGAATTTAAATTCGATTCAAATTCGACTAATGTCATCAATCGGTTTTACACCTCCACCCAGTCCACTAATTTTCTAGTCACTACCTCTGACCGAGGACGTGATGCAACTTAGTAACCCGGAAGACCCAATCGAACTTCAATATTCACACTAATTTAAATGAAGTATCAACAAAATTAATGAAGAACGTCCAGCAGGCAGATGGGGTCCGTTTGGTTGGCTGGAAATCTAATTTGCCTGTACGCTACTAGCAGGCTCCCCTGTTCGGTTCGGTCGATCTTGCTTTTTTCTACACCCATTCGGCAGCGAGGTCTGAGCGAGTCCGCTGATCGAATGCTTGGCCTTCGGTACCTACTGTGAAACTCACGTCACATTTCCGGGTGTAGATAGCAGTGTAGTGGAAGCTTCCGACAATCTTTTTTACCACTTTTTTGTACTTCTCCTTTCCCTGCTCGTTCATAGTGACAAAATAGCGTATCCAATTTCGTCCGCCCAATGCGACGATGAACCGAGCGACCGAGCGCCCGCTGCAAAAGAGTATCGCTGGCATCCGGGTGAATGCTAATGGGTCCGATTAAACGGACACACGTGATTCAATCACTGTCCGAGCTCTGGCCAACTCCGGTTTCAGCAGCAAATAACATCCAACCGATGAAACAAATCGCCTCCACTGGCCCGGTAGATACTTTGCAGCGCGATTGGGTCTTTCTGTCATTGTTCTGAGAAAAAAAAAATGTTTAAAGAATTTCCGCCGGTGAAAAGTCAGATTTCAAACTGTGCTTCTTTAAGGAACAATTTGAAACACAAAGTTGCAAGATTTTCTCGGAAAGCGAAAAGTGAACCAGCACTCGGATTCGAACACCATGGGGTCGGTGTGACAAAATGAAGTCTAATCGACAGGTCTCCCTCTGACTGCTGATTCAGTTCGGACGGAAGCAAAACAGAACTTTAGTGTTAGCGCTGAAACTGACAGACGCTAAAACTTTGCCTGTACTCTTGCCTTGACAAATTGCCGCCAATGTCGACGTTGGTCCGTCACTGCTAGGCGACCCAGTCTCGAATGCGTAATTTGCCTCAATTTCATTCTGTGGGCTAATTGAAATTACACCTGATGAGCGGAATAATCCACTCCACGGTTGGGTGCCATTAGCTGGAGCGGGTCCGAGTGACTGCATCGACAGCTTGCTTGACGGCCGGTGTGCACCGTCAGCACCGTCAATCATATGGAATCACAAACGAGAAAAGCTGTTGTGCGTGAAGAGAGCTTTATGGGCCGTTTTTCCACTCTGATGGCGCAATTAATTGATTGCGGCTGGTTTTCCACCCAGCAGGGCAATTGGTTTGGATTATTGGACATTTTGACACTCAGTTTTCATTCAAACAATCAGTTTCCTAGGAACTCTAAGTTCGGAAAAATAGTAAGGTAAACAGTTTAGTAAAGTATAGAAACTGTACGCTAGATTAAAAAGCAGTGCTGTCCGATTGTATATTTCATACCACTAATCTTCCCAAGGATTACAATATAACTGAAGATTAGGCAAAATTGGATACCGAATCATGGAATCATCTATCCAGCAGTTCTACAAACCAACTCCACAGCACCCGACACAATCTAGCTTATCGAAAAACCGAAACCGAATTAGCACACAAGTCAAACTACTCTACAGAGGCAATTTTTCGTTCGCTTCCGTCGTCGGTGTCTCGGGTGTCCGTCCAGCAGTCCATGGTCGGAAACGTCGACAGAGCCTCGCCTAAAGCACTGTTTTTCTGTCCTGTCAAATGACCTTCTTCATCGCCCGCAAGCCCAGCTTCGGCGCTGGTGAATACATTTGAATAATTCCCATTTACATTTTTACATCTATCTCTCAATTTTCACATCAACCTGGCGTGTTCTGGTTTCCGGCGCTGTCCGAAAATCTCACCGTGACACGTAACGGTGTAGCAGCGTCGGGAAACGGAGCGCCTGTCGGCACATTTTTTTTGTTTCGCTTCCTCTACGGCTACGGTTCCTGTCCGATGGCACCAAAGAGGGTTTACTAACGGTTGCTTGGCAAAGCCGAAAAGTCCCGTCGATTCCTGCGCTTTTTAAAAATTTATCCGAATCTACCGTTGTTCCGCTGCTCGACCCACTCACCTTATTGGTTTGTTAGCCGTGATGAATATTGAGGAAGTAGGAAAAAAATATGACGTATAAAAGTATAGCGAGAAATTCTTGTCTACCCGCGTCAATCGTTTTGCTCGGACAGCATTTCAATCGCATTCCCACTCATTCCTGGTACAGCTGGCGGACAGGTGCTCAGCTGGAAATGAGGTTAAGAAATATTATGGGACAGCCTTAATAGAACTGTCCGTAACATCGATGTTATTTTGAACATTTAAGAGACCTAAACTATTCCGGTAAGTACTTCTGTATAATGAAGTCCTCCCAAGCATTACCGATTGCTGGGCGAGAAAATAATTGCGGGAATTTAGATCGTTCGGGAGTAAAATCCAAATTGGATTGGATAGTCCTGATAGCAGGGGGCCTCCTGTACGTGACAAAAATTGATCGGTTCCGCGTCCCGTAGTAGAGAGCGGGGAACAGGGATTTTTTTCCTAGAGCTAAAAGTTTTTCCCATTGCGGAAGTCAATATCATTTCAAGTCCCATCACATTTGCTATTCGTTTAGGAGCGCTTTGAGCTGCGAGAAAAGTTGATACCTGCGCTTCTGTTAGTTTTGTGGCTTATGCAAATTGTCGGACTGGCAAAAAAAGGTTCCGAATAGTAAAGCGAACCCAACCCGTAAATTTAAGAAGATTATCACTTTACACGATCAACAATTCACCCAGTCTTTCGTGTCCGGCTCAGGAAAGTTGAATTTTCAACAGTTCAATCCCAGGAGAAATGCGCCCACGAACTTACTTTTTAATTTTCTCCACGGTGTCCATTTACTTACCTTTCACCAGGCGCTATACATTGTCTTCATTGACCCACGCCAACTAACGGTTTTATTTAAAAGAAAAAAAAAAACAAAAACCTTCCACGGAGTCATTTCAGCCGATAAAACCCATGTCCAAGAAAAATACGACGACTGGCAAAACAATAAAAAAAATCCGGGGTGAAAAGGAACCTGTAAAAGATTACTTCATTCTGATGCGGCCTCGCAGACAGTACCACCCAACAAAGAGGAAGCACTGGGAAAAACGCGAGGCGAAGAAAAGTTTATTGCTTTTCAATAATTAATACTAATTAGGTCGAAAATGCGGATCGTTCGCACCAACAGCACCAGCAGCGTTGAGAAATGGGGTGGGAAGGCAAACAACTTTTTTCTTGCTCCGAAAGCTTCGGAGAGCTTTAATAGTAAGCCTCTCGAGCAACAAAGTGGGTTGAATGTATTACAAAGTATGCCGAATAGGATGGAGGTGAGATTGTTTTACTTGGATATAAATATTTTTTAATGGTAGTAGGATGAAAATATCGCTCGAGTAGTATAGAGTTCGGTCATTGTGCTTTAGGTTATTTAATCTTTTGTCCTGGGTTTCTATTTTTCATTCTTAAGTCTCGAAACAAAAAAAAAGGTTAACACTAACTCTTCCACATCCCGTCTCAAGTATCACATTCTTTCATTGGAGATAGTATCGCCCACTCAGCTATCTATTATTCGTGGAAATGGACCTTCTAACCTTCTCACAACTGGTCGTAAGACGATACTTCTAGATTTAAAAGTAAACGTGCATTGGCCGATACCGTATCGATACCCTCGGTATCGATACCGTGGGGCCTGAGTATTGGTAATTTTTTATCGATGCAGCTGACACTGATATTAAGCTGGATCGATACTTTCGCACCGATATTTTTTCGATACTGAAGGGAAACTATAAAATCGGAGAGTTTACGGATACGACCAATTGCCTGAATGTCTTAAACAAGCTGCGCGGAAATTTAACTCTATTTGTAAAAGTCACCAACAGATTGCATATACTCGTGCACTTTGAAGATAGTTTTCATGCCTCTTGCGAGAAAAATTGTTCCGCTATTGACAATACTGTCTACGCAGAGCAAAACCGGAATCGCCGCGTCACTCACCTGACAAGCATTTTGTGGTGAATGGCTTAATATTCCAATAACTATACAGCAGGGGGTTGCGGGGGTTTCGTCTCAAATTTTTATGAAAACGCGTAAAATATGACTAAATTGAGTTGAAAAGATTACTAAGAAAACCGTTCTAAAATCTTTTAACTCGCCAGAGAATAAAACGCCAGAGCTTTTGTGCTGCCCGAAATTTCAAATCAGGCCGCAGACGCGTTTATGCTATTGCACTGATTTGTATGTGACATATAATTTCCACCGTGGTCCCATTAGGTCTATTGACCGCAGGGATACCAAATGTGCAGATTTGTCTGCAAAACTCAGATTTTTGATTCGAAAATAATTGCAGTTTTTCCATAGTTTCTGTAGATTTTTGTCAAAGTTCCTTTATACTTGCGCAGACTTTTTCAAAATCTTTGTAGATTTCTATAGACTTTTGCCCACGCAAACGCATTTTTTTCAAATCACGGCCAGATTTTTTTTTCAAATTTCAAGCAGATTTTGTCAGTTTTCCGAGCAGTTGCAAACTTTTTCAAAAACATCTGCCATCTCTGTCTGACTGTGATGAAGATAAAAAAAATGCCCTTTTCATAGACCTGTTTCAAGTAGCAGGTAGAATATCGATACAGCTAATATCGATGCTCCGCGTTCAAAATCAGCCTGGTATCGATACGACCAGAAGAAAGTTATCGATACTCAAGTATCGATACTTTTGCAGATTTTGGCCAATGCTTTTACCCAACATTTTTTTCTCATGTTTCAACTGGACCTCGTTGATGTAAACTTTTAAAATATAATCAAGCATAATTTGATAAAAATCATCATTGCAGCGTTTTATAAAATCCATTTAGATTACCAAGGCATGAAAAGCTTTCTCACTGCATTTTTAAAAATAATTTAATAAGTAACTTTCAATTCAAAGGTCTAATTTTATTTACTTTAAATAATTGGCATTAAATTCAGCCTCCCCAGCTGGTCTCGGGGTACGATGCTGGCCTAACAAGCCAGTCGTCGTAGGTTCGAGTCCTGACTCAAGTAGTAACGAATTTTCGATGCAAAACATTGCCAAATTAATATTCTAAATTTCAACAACAAAATGACAAACAATTAAAGTCATCTTGGTAAAATAAAATAACACCTAAAGAGAGTAGATCAAAACATAACTAAAAAAAAAAAAAAAACAACACAGAGGAAAAGAATAACAAAAATGTTAAAACGTTAAAAATGTCAAATATGAGTGCCTCTGAGATTAATTTAAAATCAATCATTTTATAGCCCGTTTCGGGTTTTAGAAGCCCTCTGCGGTGATTCTGATCGCAATTTGGGAGCATTTTCTGGTCTTTAGAAGTACTTTTCAGCGATTCTATAGTCTAGTTTAGGATCATTTTCTATTTTGAATTTTTCGACAATTCTGAGCTTAATTTGGGACCATTTTCGCTTGACTGCTGGCCTTTAAAAGCACTTTTCGGCGAATCTGAATTGATTTTGGGATCATTTTCTGATTTTTTGAAGCACTTTCCGATTTGATTTTGTGCTTAATTTGGGATCAATTTTTTATTGCCTTTTTTGGACTTTAAAAGCGTTTCTATAAACCAGAAAAGTTCATTTTGTATATTAAATTTCTCTGGTTTTTGAAAGCGAACCCTTTTCAGCGAATCTGAGGTTAATTTGGGATCATTTTCATTATAGCCCTCCCTGGCATGCTTGTAGTTTCTCCTCAGAAAACCAGAACATCTTGCACTGCGGAAACAACTGCCGTCACACTAAAGAGCAAATCAATACGCTCATGCTAGAAGAGAGCGACAAACGATTTTTATCTGTTGAGCTACCTGAACGCACTGCGATGAAATCTGAAATCTCTCTCTTGCGAGACAATGAACTATGGTGTACTTTCTCACACGTGTGGACATCACGCACAATAATTACACTGCAGAGCTATCTGCGGTGCGTTTCACAGTTGGTTTCTTGAGTATGGCAGAAGAGGAAAAGAGAGTGGGAGAAAAAAATAGACTGCGTTGCTCGTGCCTCTCGTGCCGGTCGAATTTACCAGTGGTGGGCACCGCTAACCGAAAGTTTAGCGACGCTAATCGCTAAGCCGCTAACCGGAAAATTTAGCTCGATAACCGCTAAACGCTAAACGCTAAACCCACATTAGCGGAATTTTCGCTAACCGCTAATCGCTAACTTATTAATATGTAAATAGTCATATTGCTATACTTATGGCTCGTATATACCACTTTGATCTTTTGTGGTTAAAAAATGGAAACAATTACTTCTTAGAGCTATTTACAGTAAGGGGTTCACGAAACGGTGTCCAAGCTTGATTTTGTAAAAACAAGGAATAACAAAGTTATTCATCTTGCATTAAAAATAGATACTTTTAGGAAAGTTTTCATAAAAGTTTAATTATTATCTGAATCGAAAAAGTAGAACCAAATTTCTCATATTTTTAAGTGCATTGCAATTTACAAAAGTTCTTGGTGTGCCGAAATTCCAATCTAGACCTTGGGCTTGTTCTTCAGAATGCCCCTGTGGCTTGTACGATAACTGGAACTCCATTCTAGGGTAAAAAAACTGACAAAAGTAACTTTCGCAGTAAAGTATGTTCATCTTTCGAAGCAATTTACGTACGCCATCTGTAATTCAGAGTTTTTCTAAAGAGTTCTATTCTCGCTTCTCTACAATATTTAGCGAATTAGCGATTAGCGTTGCGAAGGCCAAAATTTTAGCGACGCTAACAGTTTCGCTAACCAGTTGAAAAATTAGCGAAATCGCTAAACCGCTAACTGAATATTAGCGTCGCTAATTAGCGATTAGCGAATTAGCGGAATGGTGCCCACCACTGGAATTTACTCTGGTGGAATTCGTTCGTAGCTTCACGAGGACTACATTTTTGCACGGTAGGTTTTTTTTCACCTTTCGGACTACTCGCCAGTGGACACTGTTGTGTATTTCTGCGTTAGAGTAATTCACCCCTCTTATTACTATCAGATGTGGGGTGACCTGGAAGTGTGTTTGTTTCTCTGTAAGCTGGTTGAGACACTTTGGAGTGGAGAAAGAAGCAGTGTGGTGAAAGCATTTGCTACACGCAGGCACATATTGAAAGGGAAGTGCACGGTGTTTTTTTTCTCCTCTCCTTTCACATACGGAGGAGAATGACAAGCATGCTCCCTGGTTTTCACAAAGCACTTCTAGGCGATTTTGAGCTCGGCGAATTTGGGATTATTTTCTATTTTTAACTTTTCGCCTATTCTAAGCTTCATTTGGGAACATTTTCAAATTAAAAAATTAAAAGTTTCTTGAGAATGCTGTAACTCGAGTTTTTCTCATAATACCTCTACGTTCCTATACTTGTTGGGATAACATTTTCTCAGCGACACGATGCAATTGTCGAATTTGAAATCAAAATATACTTATTGGCCGGAAAATGCAATTTAATTTTTCAACTGTTAAAATAACATATCTGGCAACGCTACCAGGCAAAATTGTTATTTGTTTTGGATTTATAGAAAAATTTTCTTCAAATTTCATTGTTCAGAATGTCCATAATCATGCCAGTTTTGAAGATATTAGCAGAATAATAATAAAAAATGCAATAACTCGAGTTTTGCTCATAATACCTCAAGGTAATAAGTGTTTCTTATGTAAAATTTTCTCAGGAATACAATAGAATTGTCCACATTGTTATCAAAATATACACATTAATCGAAAAGTGCAATTTCATTTTTCAAATGCAAAATCAATATATCTGGCAACACTGTCGTTCAATTGATATTTAAGAAAACGATAGATATTAGAAGATATTTAAGAAAACAAAACTTTTTGACGAAAAATGGCACTTTTTTCTCAAAAAAGAGGAGGATCTCACGTGACGGGGGGTAGACCGATCGGCACCAAAATTGGGATTTTTGCATAATGACCTTAAATCAACCATTCCACAAAATTTGAGCCAAATCTGAGAAGGTCGCATACATGAGGTGTGCACACTTGAGATGGAATAGAAAATTACACAATGTTAGCTTAACATTGATAGTTGTTTGAATTTGGAGATTAAAAAATGGAATAGGTAAAATTTTTCAAAAACGCTTTCTTCCTTCCACGGTGCAGGTTTTGATAAAGGAAAATTATTATCTACTTGCCAGAGACATTATACCGATCAAACAAACCGTTTCGAATCTAAACATATTTTTATCACTAATAGGTGCTAGGCTAGCCTTCCCAGCTGGTCTCGAGGTACGATGCTGGCCCAACAAGCCAGTTGTCGTAGGTTTGAGTCCTGACTCGGGAGAGACTGTTAGAGAGAGTGTTAGCCCTGCAGTTGTTGCTTTTAGGTGCTCGGCTAAGGATATACTCTCAAAGTTAGATTCCCCATTAGCACAAAGAACTTTATGCTGTTCATATACAAGGTGTTCAATAAGTTCGAATACAACATTTCATCGTTGTGTAGGTGCACACCGTGTGCATTCTGTGTATTGGTATTGGTGTCAGCTTTAGCCTCATATATAGGTTAACCGACGCGCATGGTGTCGACTTGCTGACATTTGTTGTTTGTTTACCGCACACGATGAAAGAGTACCGCAACGTCGTTGTAAAGTTGTTTGCGGCACGCAGGTCAGCAGTTTGTGTTTTCTGATGAGAAACTCTTTGTCTTGCAACAGCCACACAAAGTCCAAAATGATCAGCTCTGAGCGCCGATGTTGGCCAGCATGCCTCTGTCACACATGAACATCCCGCGGCTCTAAAGCGTCGGTGGGAGGTCCATATCCAGGCGTGGGGAGCTACTGTTGTTTATCGAAAAAATAGTTGAAGAGGCTGTTTATAAGACATGACCGCCGGGTTTACGTAGAATACGACAGTCTGTCTTAAGTCAATGTATTTCTTGCAATAGGTTTGGGAATACACTCGATTGGGGTTAATCAATTCAATGGCCTCTCTGCTACGTGTCGTTTACGCCTATAGACGGCACCGGTAACGACAATGAACAACAGTAGAAGCTATGTGCAGCTATGCAGTTTCACTTGCTGCCGTATTTAAAACAAGAATGAAATTGAATTGTTTTGAGGCTGTCTTTTGTATCAAGTTGCACTGCTATAGTTTAATTTAAGCAATGACTACAAAGAAGTTTTAGACGAGGGCCAATAGTTCATTCCCGGTTAACTAGGTTCAATACGAACAATTATCTGCAGATTGCGGTAGCGTAAATAATTTTACAACTGCTTGCGGCAAATAGTAGGACTTGAGCAAAAAAACATGTGATTCAGGTTCACTGGCTCAAACATTCTTCAAATAAATGTGAAAATACACTCAGTAGGCTTTGAGGCTTAACTGAAGTCAAAAGACAGTTCAGACAAATTGACAACTGAATATTGTTTTTTGAACATGGGTAATATTTGATTCATTTCTGAATGATTATTTGTGATATTTAAAATCAAGATTAGGTGATTTATTTGCAAATATATATGATATTTTCATCGCTTTACTGCTAGCCAAACACGCTATAGACATGCACACACGCTATAGCATACACACGCTATATAGCTAGCCACACACGCTATATAGCAAGCCACGCACGCTATAGACATGCACAGACACGCTATAACCATGGACACGCAAGCCACGCACGCTATGTAGCAAGCCACACAGGCTAGAGACATGCACGCGCTATATAGCTAGCCACGCACGCTAGCGACACACGCTATAGATATTCACACAGTAAAATTGAGTATATCGGCTTTCCAATCATCTGCTTATCAAAACGAAAATTTATTTTCTTTTTCCGACGTTTCGATTTAATATAGAATCTTTTTCAAGGATGAGAAACGATATCCTTTCTAATTCTTGAAAAATATTTTATATTAAATCGAAACGTCGGAAATAGGAAATAAAATTTTCGTTTTGATAAGCAGATGACTGGAAAGCCGATATACTCAATTTTACTAAAGCAATTATCAGTCGTAAGTTGTTGCATCCGATATTCACACACGTTATGTGTGCATACACCCTATATATACATACACGCTGGATGATGGTGGCTTCTCAAACCACCTGGCGGTGAGAGTCTCGTTCAGTTTCTGGCTGTATTCACCTTACGATATCTGAGTTTGATTACCTGGTGAGGTCCAACTCAGATCGAAGGCGAGCCGAACTGAAAAAGGTGGGAACTGCAGCTAACCACTACAGCCGCCGCTGTTGTCCGCTGTTGCTCCACGCCGCCTTCGCCCACTTCTATCGCTGTTACTGCCCGCTGCTGCTGCCTGCTGCTAGTTAACTGATTTGCTTGATTGATTGATTTCTTTTGAAGGGACTGATTTGCTTGAGGAGAAGCAGTCTCTTATATAGCCCAACGAGTGCATTCCCGGATAACTAGGTACTCCCTTCTGTCGTTCTTTTTAGGGAAAGGCAGCAAGCGACCAATCAAAGGTCGACATTTACGTTTGGGAACTGACTTAGTTAAAACATTTGAAATTGGACAATGTTCGTGACGCTCTCGATGTTTTCGGTTTCCGGAATTGGATCCCTGTATTGAAGTTGGACCCCTGTATATGTTGCCGTAAGACGTATTCTACGTCACAAAATCTCAGTACATCAATATTTTGAAGAAGATTGTGACTCCGGCACAGAATTTTACGGGAAGGATCATTGAATCATTAAATCCTTCAACAGGACGGTGTACCGGTCCACACAGCGAATATCGTCTCAATGTGGTGAGCAAACATAAAGTGAGCACTATGGACCAATTTGAAAGGCTTATTTCCAAAATTGTTTGGTATATGGCTAGACACGTGTAACTTAAGACCCTCGCTTCTGTCCTGCAACTCCTATCCCAACCTCTACGAGGTGCCGACCGGGATACGAGTAACCTTAGCGGAGATCAAGAAACCAACCCCCGGTGGAAGCTTGTCGTATGCTGACTAGGAAGGAACACCGGCTGTATCCCCATATTAGGGGCGGCGTATAACAGCGTCTGACCTGGAGCGGGAGGCTGAACGATAAAATGCTCTATCGCGCCAGCTACACCTAAGATGGCAGCCCCATCAGAATGATGTGAAGTGAAGTGCGAGAGGAACAAAATAGGAACAGGATGAGAATAATGAGCGACGAACAAGCTGTAGAGCCACCAACACCGGAGGAGGAGATTAAAAACTGACGATAAGCAGGCTGAAAAACGGCAAGGCTGCTGAAAAAGATAGTATCCCGGCCGAACTTCTAGAAGCGGGAAGCGAACGGTTGTACCATGCAATCCACCAACCATGCACCAAGTCGCACTGAGGATTTGAATGGATGAAAAAATACCGAACGACCAATCTGTTAGAAGGGTCATCGACTGAATTGTCGCAACTTTCGAGG
Organism: Wyeomyia smithii; assembly: GCF_029784165.1. NCBI lineage: Eukaryota > Metazoa > Arthropoda > Insecta > Diptera > Culicidae > Wyeomyia > Wyeomyia smithii. The sequence continues at coordinate 264,765,880 of NC_073696.1, read as the reverse complement.
CATTCCGCTGCTCAACTCCGCATATATAGTGCTCTACTGTTCTTAGATGAATTGTAAGCTCGAATACATTACAGTTGCACACGATTAAATGTTGTGAACCTAACATATTCCTAATTTTCAAATACACATCGAAAAACACATTTCTTTTATATGTATACACTCATTAAATTTCTGGCATCAAAAAATAAAAGTTTGGAAAATTGCATAAAAAATAGTAGTCAAGCCAAAGTTAGTAAAAGATACCAGTACTTTTAGACCCTTAACCATGATTCTATAGTAAATACTACAAAATAGATGTGATTTTCGAATTCAGCATCGAAAAATACACTAAGATTAACGTTTTGAACTCAAAACATAGGAAAACAATATTTATGACCGCCCTTCTTAGAAAACGGAACCACTGTGCGCCGGAACTATCTTCAGTAGAGAACCAGGAAGAGGCCGTCGACTCCGTGGTAGATCTCACACGCGGTGGATGTGCGCGGTGGAAGAAGATGCACGATCTGCTGGTTTACAAGGAGACTGGAGAACGGCTGTCCAAGACAGAAGAAGCTGGACATCTCTTATTCGTTCGGCCCTAGACTGGTGAACGGTCCGTTAGCCAACAAAGTAAAGTAAAATAAGTAAGTACCTGTTGACATGCATTTACAAGGACACGACTACCGAAACACTACAGGGTAAATGTAATTTCTTTGTGGTAACTTCAAAGCTGCTCTCAACAAGTCAGCAGGCTTCTTCCGTTCTCTCGATTTTTGCTCAAATTACCTTCTCTACCTGCCAAACCCCTTGGAGAACTAGACTTTCTCTCACACAGAGTGAGTAATTATCCACGATTAGGCGTAAAGTATTCCAGTCGCAGAGTTCCTTTTCACTCTTATTCATCGCGTGTTAGGGGTAAACATTTGTTTGCTCTCTCAGTTTAGAGGGAGTAGTTTTCGTTAGCTTCCCCTTTACTAGAAGAGAAGTTGGCCAAATATCAAAACACTTAGATTCACATTGAAGCCACATCCTAACCGTTTTCAAATTTATTATCATAGGAAGATTCACAACTCACCATGGGTGCCTGTTTTGCAGAAAGTTCGATTTTATACTGTTTTTGTCGCACCCTAGAGCGATGAGAACGGTAACGCAACTCTCATTTGATCGCCGAACAATTTATTTCACTTTTCTTGCGTGCGCGGATGAGCAATTTACAAGAGTTTCACTGGGTTTTTGCTCTGTCAAGTTAGGAGCGTTTTTCCGTCAGAGAAACTATTACTCTGCGCTCTCTCTACAGCAGATGGTGTGATGCACATTGAATGTAAGCTCACAGTTGTTAAGAGGGAAAAAAACTGTTTTCTCTTCAAGATGAAGATGAGCAAAACAAAGCCTGCAAGTCAGTGGCATCTCGCTAGCAAATAGAAGATGCACTCGCAGATACTCCGAGGGATGCAGTCGAGTTTAGTATCTTTGAAATCTATTTAAACCAATTTAAGCAGCCATCGACAAACTGAAAGCTTCCTGTTCAGTCGGCCCGTATGGTTTTCCTGCCTGTGTCCATTAATATTACCATTAACATCGGAAACTATCGTGGCACAAAGGTGTTCGAGATCATTTTAAACGATACTCTTTCTGATGTTAAAATTTACGTGATTATAAAGAGCCTTGCAGACTGTGTCACTCGGTTCAAGTACGAGACCTTAGTGTCAAGCTAGATAGTGCTAGACATACTATAGTGAAGTAACCTCGAAAGCGAAGCTGTCTAAGCTTGGACTAATTTCCAAAATTTCTGCTGAGTTTAGTGATGCACTGTGCTTTCGATCCCTGCATCGCTCGTTGGTCCGATCAATCCTCGAGTCAAGTGTTGTCGCCTGGTGTCCATATCATGATGACTGGAGGTTCAAACAGTTCAGAGAAAATTTCTACGTTCTTCGTACCCTTTCATGAAACAATCCTTCCAGCTTGCCACGTTATGAAAACCGCTGCCAGTTTTTTGGACTTGAAGCACTTAAACCATGGTGCTTTATCACACAGGCAATTTTAGTGTTCAAATTGTTAAAAGGCAAAATCGATGCCCCGAACTTTCTCACGGAAATTTCCTGTGTCTAAGATAGCAGAGAACGAACCATGCGCAATATATGTGTAGTACCTTAACTGCTGTTTTTGAGACTTCTGACTTTAACATTACAACTTAGACTTTCCAAAACCGGCTTTCTTCAAGACGGTAATGGTGTTCCGCTTTCTTAAATAAATATGTTAGTATTATTTTATGTGCATTAAGTCAATTAATAACGTAAGTTGAATATACAGAATAACGTTAGATGAATATATATAAATTTATATATTGTATAAAAATAATAATAATGATTTCAAAAAATTGTATCATTATGTGTCATTTGTGTCAAAAAAGTCTTCAAAAATAAATGTAATGATATAAATTTAAAAAAAAGTATCAAATATACAAGAATTGATAATTGAAGGAAATAAGTTCTAAATTACCGAAAATGCGAAAGCTCCCAATAATAAAAATCAATCCTTCACTGTTTCGATTCTTAACATGGTTCCATTGGGAACAGTCCAACTATTAAGGTATAATTGTTCCAGCAAAATACTTACCATTTTCCTCGGAAATCAACAGTAGCCTTTTGCAAACAAATTGTGCATTTTGTTTACGGAGAGCAATTACCATTCACACGCTGCCTAAGCCTCTGCTAAACGTTCTACTTAACAATTCTGAGTCTAAACCGGCGAATAATCTAAAATCAAATCAAAATCTTCCAACCGCATCCGTGAAGCGGCAAGAAAATATCGCCATTATACCCTCCTCACTTGGGGGGAACGGCTGCTCGCAATGCTGGGCAGGAGCACAAGCGGCGGCGGGAACAAGGACAAGGTTGTTTATTTGCCGACGTCGCCGGTCCGCTGAAAGTGAGAGTGGCTAAAGTTCCATTTTCATTAGCGGCTTTTTTTCTGCTTCTACCGCCACTTTACACCCCCGCAACGCGGGCAGGCTATGGCAATCGGCCTGACGGTGCTCAATTATCCCATGCTCTTGCGAAAGTGCGATTCATACTGATTTGGGGTTACATTTGGGTTCCCTTTCTCTAGTGGGAACCGTTTGAAGTTGAGGTGAAAATTCGTTCCTAATCGAATTATGGGGCATATTTTTTGCGGTTAGGTTAGAACTTTGTCGGAGTTTTATTTATTTACAACACAAGCACAGAAGGCAGGCTGGGTGGAAAACAAATGGACGTAAATATGCTCGAGCAGGCTCGAACTTCTGAGGAGAAAAGTTTTTCCTCTTTGAGTGCGTTTTTTTTCTGGGATCGGAAGCCTGTAGGTCATCGTGGAGAGAATGAGAAAAAAAAAAACAACCGCGCTTTTGGTCAATTTTTCTACTGTTTTTTTTTATTATTCTCAAATGATTCGTTTCATGTTCCACCCAACTTATGTACTATTTAAAAATTTCATCTTTGATCTTATGTTTCTTTTTATTTCACTATTGTGGCTCTTGTAGCCAGTTTGCAGAGTGCTTCTATGGCCGTTTTATTGTACGCAGATTCCCCGCTGCATTTCTATAATTTAAAAGTTGCCATACTTTTGCTCGCATTCGCCACTCTAGTCTTCTTTTCTATCCGCCCGTACGCCCGAGCTTTTCATTTCGTCAAGTTTAAGTACAACCTAGTTTCTGGTACGGCGGTTTCTATAGCCTCATCATGTTTCGGTTCAGCAACTTTACGGTTCGGCCTTCGCCGAAGCGAGCTTCTTCTGGTCGGTGAAGGTCGCTTTTCAATACAGTAGCTTTTCAACTGTCCATCCGCGCTCGCAAAAAACTTGCGGTTGTGGTTTAATTTTGATTTAATGCAGTTTTGCAAACGCCCCTTTTTTCTCGTTCGAATCTATTTTTATAGTTGATTGCTATTAACTATCGCTTAGCGAGTAGGATTTTACGGTAATTTTTTCTTCTTTGTTGAGAACACTTTGTCACTCAGTAATGATTTATACTAACACTTCGTAGTAGGACGCAGGACTTTTTTTGTTTGCTTCTTCTGTTCCATTATTCTGTACAGCTTTTGGGTTCGTAGTGTGGATTAAAAATTAAAAACTTAACATTGATACATTTACAATTCCATCCATGGCCAGTCTGTGGGCGATTTTACCGGTTCCGTTTGCTCTGCATAATTTACAACCGCTCTAATTTCATTCTCTTATTGTTTTATCTGTTATCTAATTATCGAGTTTTGCTCTTCTCCCAGTGGGGGAAACTATTTTTCGTTTAGTTTTATAATTGTAGTTATGTTTTATTCACAAAACAAAAAAGGAAGACCGCTTGGATGAGGCACTGTAAAAGGTTTGTCGTTTGTATTTCCTTTCGATTTGAATTAAATTCAACGCCTTATAGACTCTAGGCTTCGATCAGCTTCGAATTCTAATTTGGTATGCTTCGAAGAGTCCACAATCGATTGCCACGTAATTCATCAAGCTAGCAGCTCCTGGTTGAATGAGCTGACGGCTGCACGAGGCAACATCAGTCAGCTCACCCACGTCCAGCAAACTGTCACCTTTTACTATGCCTCAACAGCGTTGGATATCTTTGCTCGGAAAAGCAAAAGCGGATGGTACAGAATGGGGTGGGTTGTAAGAAAAATTGTCTCGGTTCAGTTAACACTACATTTAGTTTTCTGATGGAAACAGAGAGAGAATAAGATCCCTCGGTCTTCCAAGCGATGCCTGGTTGGCTGTCATTATCCTAGGTTATGAGTCACTATTTTGCTAACTTTATTTATTTATGTACCTACTATTTATTCACAGACACAACAAACGTCGCTGATGGAATGATGGAAGAGAACGATCATGCTACTGCTGCTCTTAAGGATAAAGATGATAATGGGAACGGGAGGCTGATGGTGATGATGACGATGAGGATGAGGATGATGATGAAGATGAGACAGGTTCTGCATTTCCCATGAATAGTAGCGTGGGGATCATCTTTTCTGCTGCAGTGTCGGTTCCCGATTCAAATGCGCCCCTCTGTCCTTTCTCAGACTGGAGATGCGAAGCGAGCTTAGATGACAGGAAGAAACTGATCGGATGTCGTAACTGCTATTACTGCTGGGAGGAGCGACAGGACGACTGCAGACGAACCGGCGACGGATACAAATTAGAAGACTGACTGTCGTTGACACGAGCACGAAGCAAATTGCTTCGTGCATGACTGATATGAAGTAGATTAATTTACTTAAATTACAACTATTTAGTGACGCTAGTATAAAAACAAGCACGTAACACGAAGCCGGACAGCAAAGTTGTCCGCTGCTGGTTTGCATTGCAGCCGGGTGTTCACCTGCAACAAAACGAGAATGCATCAGAACTGGAACTGAGTTCATCTTCTGGTTAATTACGGACAACGATTGTTGCTCTATTTTAACGAAATGCAAACGCTCGGTTGACTTACCGTTTAGCACGTGAACCTGCACACTGGCGGAGATGGCTGCCGTGGGAACGCAGGTGTAGTTGCCCGAGTCCCTCAGGGTAGCCCTCGTCAGCATCAGCCGGCTGCTGGTGCCGCCCTCGGTTTTTTCCGTCTCCAGATTGATGCCCCCTCGGGCCGAGTCAAAGTCAACCACTGATGAGCCGTGGTACCTGGAATGGAAGAATAATGAACAGTTCGTCATGTTAATTGCTTCGCCAAGCAAAACTTTATGCAGCCATTGGCAGCACTAATGAAAATTACACAACGACCGAGCAAACGTGAATGGAAGTCTTGCTGCCATGCCAGTCAAGCTGTATTTTCCGGCTGGTGCTCTTTGTACTCGTAATTATTTACTACATTCTTAACTGAACCACTGACTCGCCTCTTTTTCTGTGCTTCAAATATGGACACGTGTAATTGGAAGCTGCACAAAAAGCGTAATCAACTATGACCGCAGAAGGTTGTTTTATATTTTGCTTCAATACAGGTCAGATGTTAATTTGACCTCATTCGAGGAGAAATTAACAGGCAAAGGTTGGAGGTGGAAGATAATTACAATATTATGAAAATCTTATTTTTGGTAATTTCAAAAAATGGTTTTTATTTGGAATAGGTAGATGATTTTTATCCTTATGCCATATTTCCTAATAAGAATTATTACACATATTTGAGGAAAGCCTGCCATGTAGGTTCCGAAATTTGTGAAATAATGTTTCTTGCACTCATTAAGTAATGTATATTTGAATTTAAAGTTATTTTTATAATATGAAGCACACAATTTCTTGCTATTTTTTCTGTGAATATTGTTGTCTCTCTAGGCACAATTTTTCGGTTTTAGGCATTTTTTGGGTTTTTGTAGATTTAGTGCTTTTTAGCCTTTCTCCTAGAAAGGTATAGCAATCACTTGCAAAACCGAGAGTATAAAAGTGCTCCAAAGGGCCGAATGGCATATATCACTCGACTCAGCTCAACGAGCTGAGCATTTTCTGTATGTGTGTGTGTATGTGTGTGTGTGTGTGTATGTGCAGATTTTTATTCTCACTCACTTTTCTCAGAGATGGCTGGACCGATTTTCATGAAATTAATTGCAAATGAAAAATCTCATTTGCATTAAGACCCTAACCTTATTTGCCATAAGACCCTATTAAAATTTATTGTAATCGGATTTTTAGTTTAGAGGTTATGTATCAAAATGTAAAAATCATTAAATATCATTATGTCGAAAACTACACAACCGATTTGAACAGAATTGGTTCAAATGAACGGGCTACCTGAAATACCCTTAACTTTTGAATTTCATAAAGATTGAACTTGTGGTTCAAAAGTTATGACAAGAAACGTGTTTTGAAGACTACTTAATCTCACTCATATTTCTCAGAGATGGCTGAACCGATTTTCATAAAATCAGTGTCAAATTGATGGTCTAGTTGCCCCATAAGACCTATTGATTTGTTTAGTGCGCAAAATTAGTGTCAACTAATAAGTCTAGCTGCCTCGTAACATCCTATTGAATTTTACTGTAATCGGACTGTAACTTCGTCTGTAATGTACCGAAATGTGAAAATCACGAAACTTCATTATCTCAGTAACTACACAACTGATTTAATCAATATTATTGTGAGATGAGCGGGCTAATTAAGGGTTAACTAATGAATTATGATTGAACACGTGGTTTCAAAGTTTGGCTGTCCAATACGTTTCCATTTCAATTGATTGTAATCGAACTTAAGCAACCGTTATGTATTAAATTGTTAATAAAACAGCGAAAGTCTATTATCTCAAAGATTACATAACTTATTTGAACAGAACTAGTGTCATACGAACGAGTCATCTCTCAAACTTACAAATAACAAACTTCATAACAATTTGATATGTGGCTCAAAAGTTATGGAAAGAAAAGAAATTCAAAGACTATTTAAAACTATACCTGCTTTGATCGATATATGTGGCATCAACATAATTTAAATGTGGTATCGTACTATTTGAACGTTCCAAATTCATTGATTCCTTGCGATGTGTTCAATATCTGCAAATGCACGACGAATCGGCTATAGGATATGTTCAAAGTCAAATAACAAATCGTTTGAAATAATTGGTTTTGTCGAAATGACAACATCCTCGACTTTTGGCTTCTGTACATCACCTTAATTCTGAATATATTCATATTGGGTGGTATTCGGTCATTTCCAGCAGATTTTCTGACATCAATCTGACACAGGAAATACTCATATTGGGAGGTATTTATTTATTTTGGTTGTTTTCCAGGAACTGAAAGTGGTCGTCTTTAAATTCGAAATGGTGTCGAGGGTCAATGTTTGGTTTCTATGCATAGCAATAGCACAATAGCTCTATGCAAATAGTTTCTATGCATAGCAATAGCACAATAGCTCGGTTACGGAAATATCCATATTGGTCATTTTCGACTGTTTCTTATAAGTTGCCATTTAGCGATTCAAAATGGTGCCTGTGGTCAATTGTTAGCTCATAGCATCATTCTGGTTCCAGAGATACTCATATTGGATGGTATTTGGTTATTTTAGGCTGTTTTTCACAAACCGGAAGTCGCCATCTTGGATTTAAAAATGGTATTTAAGATAATTTCTGGCCTCTTAGCGTCATTCTGGTTGAAGAAACACCCATATTGGGTGTAATTCGATCATTTTCGGCTGTTTCCCAGGAACCGGAAGTCGCCAACCTAGAATCCAAAATGAGATCTGTGGTCGATTCCAGCTGCTGAGTATCATTCTAGATCCGGAGATACTCATGTTAGACGGAAATCGGCCATTTTTGGCTATTTTCCAGAAACCACAAGTTGCCATCCTATAATTCATAATGGTGTCTGAAGTCGATTTGTGGCGCCAGTACATCATTACGATTCTGGAAATACCCATATTGGGTGGTATTTGGTCGTTTGACGCTGTTTTTCCGGAACCGGAAGTCGCCATCTTAGAATTCAAAATGGCATCTGTGGTCGATTTTAGCTATCATTCTTTATCCGGATATTATTATATTGGGTGGAAATCGGCCATTTTTGGCTGTTTTCCAGAAACCGGAAGTTGCCATCTTACAATCCAAAATGTTGCCTGAGGTCGATCATGGAACATATTTGTTACCATTGAAAACATTCACCTGCAAATATGGTTTAATTTAGTTGATTAGTTCTCGAGATGTGCAGAAATTTGTGCAGAAACATGTGCTTCCAGAAGAGGGAGAGGCGTCGAACCATTATGGACAAACTTTAAAACATCCACATGCCAAATTCGGTTTCATTTGCTTGGTTTGTTCTTGAGTTGTGCAAAAATTTCTGTTTCATTTGTATTGGACCTCTCCTTTCCAGAAGAGGAGGGGTCTCAAACTATCATAGGAACCTTTATCGGGACCAAAAACCCCTACGTACAAATTTTCGCGTCGATCGGTTCGGTAGTTTTCGAGCCTATATTGTTCAAATAGACAGACAGACCGGACTACATTTTTATATGTATGGATTACAACATCTATATTTTAGAACCTAAAGAGTGAATATACATACATTTATTGGATTGAAGCGTTCATGTAAATCTATTTTTACAAATAAAAGTTTAAATGAGAAAGGCTGGGTCTGACCGCTAGGTGGAGTAATTTAGGTTTATCTTTTAGATTTAAATGATTTTTTAATTTTCAGTTGTCTTTCTGGTATTCTGGTATTTGCATTTTTTTATTCTTGTTAGCGACTTTCGGTTTCATAATTTTGCGAAAAACGAATATATGCTCTGCAATATGTTTATTTTTGGTATCGAGATAATGTTCAGAATTCAAATATACATGTCTGGCGCCAATTTTCAAATCCTACATGACGACTTACATTTTATGGAAAGCTTGCTAAAATAGAGAATAAGGCTTTCTGGTTTCTGCCAAGCTGTGTAAAACTGAATAAAAAGCTTAAAATGATGTAGATATTTCTAGAAAGAGAACTGTGTTCGGAAAATGAGAGCAGGTGTCCATCTCTGGTATCTGAAACGCTGTGGAAAGCAAAAGAAAATACTACAAGGTATACAACCCTAGGAGTTGTATGAAATGGTGACGTAGGTCAAAAAACAATATTGATTTTAACTCTTGTCTTGTTTAACATATTTCACTACGCCTGTTATACACCGTGTATCTAACACAGGTGTAAGGGCTCCACTTGCTATCGTGTTAAGAACAAGAATAAAGCTGTATTTTCTACACGTGGTCTTTTGTATCGAGTTGAGCGTAGATTTTCGCATTAAAGGCGTGGCCATGCAGTCTCGAGAAAGGGAAACGAAACAAAACATCTTCGATACTACTGAGTGATTTTCATAAGCACCAAAAGAAAGTTTGTGCTTTCCCGATGCGAAAATTGCTCTAGTTCTTATATTAACTAATTTGCGTTATTCAGTTTGACCGATAGCGGTGTTCGAGTGGGCACAATTGAACCGGAAAATCACCCAATTTAAAAGTGAAATTTCTTAAAACGAGGGTTATATCTTGCTATGATAAACGATAATCTCTGGTGCCCTGGTCGTTATAGTAAAAATGAACACTGAGAAACACATGAACATTTCACACTAGTAGTTGTGAAAATTCTCATAACTCTCATCTTCAAGCATTCATTGTTCTAAAAAGAACTGATTCCATAATTTTCAAATAGGAATGTGTACTACAGAACGCTAATTATCGCACCACCGGTAGCATCAAATATTTTGCTTGGCCACACATAATAAGTTTGCTCTTCGCTCTGCCCACCGGTAGTTGTGCCAGCAGAATATCCTGCAGCATATGATGGTACCTGTTGCTGCTGTATGCAAAACAAAGGTAAGGTGTTCCGCAGTGCCTAAAAGTTGACTCATATGCAGCTCTCGTTTCCTTATGCCGCGTACCTCTACACGCAGTCTTTTGTATCGAGTTAAGCGTAGATTTTTGCGTTGAAGGCGTGGCCACGCAGTCTCGAGGAAGAGAAACGAAACGCAACACTTTGTTGAGTTAGAATATGTAGACAGTGGAATTTATTCCGTCCATGTTATTGTTATCCGTGCTAGGGAAGTAAGGAAATAACGAGGGAAATGTATGGGGGAAAGCTTGACCTTGGATTTTTTCACCTATTTTCACCATTAAGCAGTGAAGCAACAATATTATACATAATATCGAACAATTGTCGCACATTTTATCTATCCACCGACACATAAATGACTAAGATGCATTAAGTCGTTCGCTTGCTATAATCTTTTGAAATCTGACGCAACATTTGCCAGTTTCATTTTCAATTTTACAAAATGTTATCTAGCATAGAAAACAAAGACGTAGTCCTACGTCAAAATTCAAATACTCCCTGATATTAGGTTTATAGATCAGAGTTGACTCCCCAAAAACCGAAAATAGATGTCCGAACGTTCAGTAAAGTGAGGGTTGTTTTTCTGCATTGAAAATGATTCAAAACTTGACGAAAATTTGAAGTCTCCTTTTATCCATATTGTTAATTAACGCAAGAAGACTGATGCTCAACCATAAGGATGATATTGATATTGGTTGCACAGAAAAGTAAAACGAGAATACATAGCAAGCATTGATTTTCACTGCCAGAGGTTAGCTTAGGTTATTGATTATGTGATTTTAATGTAATTTGAGTTCATTAATAGTCAATAATTTCTGTAGTACCTGTTAACTAAACATTAAGGTATATATTATAGTTATATTGACAATTAGTATGTGTTTAAAATAACTGACATAATGTTGAATAGAAACTTAAGTATTTTATTGTTACCTTATTATCAATGAGGTAACAATAAAAACCTCAAGTTTTTAGTCAACAATATGGTCGAACGCTATATGTTAGAAAGATGCTCAAAAATATAATTGAAGCAACAATCTTGAGTGGTTAAAATCAATAAAATTTTGGGTATAACTAGTTTAGAGTGTTTGTTTATGTGTGCAAAATTTTATCGCGATACGTGAAGTAGTTTCCCAAATGCATTCGAAATAAGAAGGGCTACGCCAGCAAATCTTGGGTGCGGTGATCGATAATGCTGGTCAAAAGGTTGGAATCCTCCATTCCATCGTGTCCCGCGTTGTTAAGATGTTCTGGGAGACGAAGCTATCGAGCGGCGCGGTGGAAGCGGCCGAAAACCGAAAATGGAATACCCAGAAAAGGCACGGAAGATAAGGCAGTACTTTAAGAAGAACCCAAACTTTTCCACCCGAGACGTGGCCAAAAATGTCAATTCGTCGAAGTGGTTCGTCTACAGTTAATAAAGCGGACAGGGCTACGCGTTTTCAAGTCAAGGAAGGCGCCAAACCGGACTGACAAGCAAAACACGGTGGCCAAATAGCGTGCCAGACACCAAACAAATCCCTCACCTCGAGTTTTTTGTCGTTACGTCCCGCATTGAGGTTGCGGAAAAGTTCTAAAAGAAAAAGACGGACAAATTCGCGGAGAAAAATCTGTTGTGCCAGGCGATCTGCGAGTGCAGACGGTACGGCAGGCCGATCTTTACAACCGGAACCACAAACGGGCAGATTTATCGATAGGAATGCTTGTAGAAGTTCTTGCTGCCCTTTCTCTGCTCTCACCGTGGTCCGATGTTGTTCTAACCGGATCTCGCTTCGTGCCATTACGCCAAGTCTGTATTAGATTGGTACGAAGCGAAGAGCGTTATCCAGAACTACTTCCGATCGAAAAATTTTGGACGATAATGAAGAATAAGCTGGATAAAAGCGGAAAAACATTCAAAACCGTTGAAGCTTTGAAGAAAAACTGGGAGATATTGTGTAACGAAGATGGGCAAAGCCTCACCCAAGATCTCATCAGCAGTGTCAAGTGAATTGCACGAGTATTCAGCATGGGGAAGGAAATTTAATAAGTAAATAATGTTAAAAAATAGCTTATATATAGTTATTTATTCCCTGAAAATTCGAGAAGTATCCGATTTAAACTGAATTTTTGGTGGAAAATTTTTCTTGTTTCGATATTTGATATCATCCTACTAAAACAGTCAAAAAATATTTTCAGATTTTTTTTTACATTTTCTGACTTTTTAGTGCTGCCAAATTGGGTAGCGGCAGAGCTGAATGCCACCACGGGTCGGTAATTGGCGATTACCGAAGGCCACGGAAGTGCTCACTGCTAGCAAGCAGTCCCGGACCATCAGCGGGAGCTAGCCTAGGCCGTGGCGAGATTCAGGCACTGGGCCGCTGAATTCTCGCAAAAGCCACACTGGCCGGAAGCAGCTCCGACGGAGCGAGTAGTGCCGCTCCCACCACCCAAATGCACTATACCGCCCATTGGGACTGATGCCAGTAATGTTCCCAATTACGGCAACTGGTCGCATCACTATAGGATAAGAGTCGGATTTCGTTTTCGTACCATGATTTTGGGCTGGCACCTGCGCCGAGCTCCCTTAGTAATGTCGTGTGATAACGGCTTGAAACGGCGAGATTACAATCGGTGCAGGGGTCTCCGTCCCGTAAAACCTGGCAGGCCTTCCAGTACGTTCCGAGTCCATTGCCTGGTGGGAACCCGGCAGGAGTAGGATCAGATGCCTTTTCCTGACTTGCGCCGGTCGGGGTTGTCATAGTTGCCCATAAGGCGCTATGGCAGCCGCCCCTAGCCATGGCCTCACTGCTCCGGCATAGACTACCTTGGGACCATTTAGGCGACTACTCCATTATGGATAAGGATAGCGGCTGGTAGGGGGACCCAATAAACAAAAATGTTGAACTCAAAAACAAAAGAGACGGGTGCGGAGGGGTTACCAAATCCCTTCGCACGAGGTGGCATCCAGCGGTCTCCGCAGAAGAAGGCGGAGACGGATGCGGCGAAGTCTGGAGGTGGAAAAACGGCGAATCCGTCGGTGTCCACACCAGACATCTCGGTAGACGGTCCCTTGCTAGTCAAGGCCGTCGAAAGGTGTATGGACACGCGGCCAAGAGTGGCGGCGCTGTCTGAACAACTCGATGCCATAATCGAGTTCTTGGCGAACAGGCGAAACATCGCTGGCGACCTGAAGCAGAGCCTCCTCCTGCTTCGGAGCACCATTGATGAAGCCAGAAAGGAGCACGAAGAACTCGTAGCTCGGGTGAAGGCGGCCGAGAAAGCGGCCAGGACCGGGAGGGCGACTGCATCTAAAGAGGTGCAGACAGACGCCCCCTCGTTCGCGTCGGTCTGCTCCACGGGGCAGGTCGCTAAGCGAACGAGGCAGTCCCCGGGGGAAACGGCCCCCGGGAACACCAAGAAACGATTGGTCGTGCTACTCCCACGGGAACACACGCCAACCGGTTCAAGGTCCACCGCGGAAAAGGCACAGGTGGAGGCTACGGGCAACCCTTGGACTACCGTAGAGGGTAGGAAGCGTCGGGAAGGTGCGACGCGACATGATGGCGGAGCGGCCAGAGGACCAAAAAAGGTCAAAAAGGCGCGGAGTAGGGGTGATGCCCTCATACTCAAGACGGATGGGTCGAAGTACTCAGAAGTCTTGAAGAAGATGAAGGGGGAAACCCTCCTCAAGGATCTGGGGGCGGATGTGCGGAGTATATGCCGATCCCGCACTGGCGAGATGATACTTGAGCTCCGGAAGGACGCCAAGAACAAGGGGGCTACCTACAAAACGGTAGCTGAAAAGGTCCTAGGGAAGGAGGTGCAAGTGCGGGCACTCACCTCAGAAGTGACTCTCCAGCTTAAAAACCTGGACGAAATCACTGAGGGGTGCGACATTGCACAAGCCCTAAAAGCGAAGTGCGGGGTGGAGGTGGCTAAGGAGTCAATCCGCCTCCGCAAAGGTCCGGCGGGGACCCAGATAGCTACCTTCCGACTACCGTCGGCGGACGCTAACCTGGCCCTGAAAGAGGGCAAGTTGAAGGTCGGCTGGTCTGTATGTCCTTTGGGCATACTACAGCAACCAGACATTTGCTTCCGGTGCTTCGAGGGCGGACATAAGTCCTGGACCTGCAAGGGGCCCGATAGGAGCCAGCTGTGCAGGCGATGTGGAGGTGCAGGCCATAAAGCGAAGGACTGTGTGGAGTCTCCCAAGTGCATGGTATGTTCCGGGAAACGGGACGCCAAACACTTTATGGGAGGCCCCAGGTGCCCAGCCGGTAAGCCGGCTGCGAAACCACGGGCGTAAGGGTGACGCAACTGAACCTGAACCATTGCTTCGCGGCTCAGCAGCTGCTACACCAAGCAGCCACTGAGTCGTTGTCGGACATCGCCGTCATATCGGATCCCTACCGCATTCCTCCCGGAAACGGTAACTGGGTTGCGGATAGGTCCAGTTTGGCGGCCATATGTACGACGAGAAAGTTCCCGGTTCAGGAGGTTGTCTCAAACTCAGAAGAAGGGTACGTAGTTGCTAAGGTAAACGGAGTGTTTTAAGTGTAGTACGACTGGAAATTTTTAATTTCTGGGTTGGGTTTCGGCTACGCAGTCTGTCACGGATTCAAAACGGGTGTTTTCTACTGCCCGACGTTTCGGCCAGGGGTTTTGGCCTTTTTCAAGGGAAACTATTAAAAACATTTATTATAAACTATTTTTAAAGAACATGTAATGTAATGGGGACTCACTAGATTATCGTTTTTTCGTCAATGTGTCTGTTTTCTGTGGAATAGCATTGTTGAGTTTATACGCCTATCTGTATCCAAATTAATTAAATTTTAAAACTGTTTTACAAACGAAACTAATTTGAAAGCTTACAATCATTAAATTCATAGTTGTTTAATTTAATTAATTTATTTATTTTTTTATTTTTTTATTTTTCTCGAACTATTGTGCACTAATCACTGCCGTACCGCACTGCACTATCTATACTGTATACCTATCTGCAATTTGTTTCGTTAAGTTTTGAGTACTAGCTTTGACAATTATGGCCAAAACCCCTGGCCGAAACGTCGGGCAGTAGAAAACACCCGTTTTGAATCCGTGACAGACTGCGTAGCCGAAACCCAACCCAGAAAGTAAACGGAGTGTTCTACTGCAGTTGCTATGCTCCGCCACGTTGGTCTACCGAAAGGTTCACCCAGATGGTCGACTTCCTATCCATGGAGCTAACGGGCCTAACGCCGTTGGTGGTGGCGGGCGACTTCAACGCTTGGGCTGTTGAGTGGGGAAGTCGCTTCACGAACCAGAGGGGCCAGATCCTGTTGGGGGCTTTTGCAAAGCTCAACCTAGATCTGGCCAACGTTGGGAACAAAAGTACATTTAGCAGAAATGGTGCGGAGTCGATCATCGACGTGACGTTCTCCAGCCCAGGACTGATCAAGAACTGGAGGGTAGACGATGGCTACACTAATAGCGACCACCAGGCGGTCTGTTATAGTGTAGACAACAACGAGAGGCGGCAAGCGACGGGTAGAGCCAACACTCCGACCGTTCGCGGGTGGAAGACATCGCACTTTGATGCCGAGGTATTCGAAGAGGCAATGAGAAGGGAGCGCGAGGGGGGCAGTTGGCTCCGCCCGACTGCTGACCAACTAGTTGCTATGCTATCGCGGGCGTGCGACGCCACCATGCCTAGGACTCGCCAACCTAGGAATGGAAAGCCACCGGTTTACTGGTGGACGGACGCGATAGCCGACCTTCGCAGTGCGTGCCTCCGTGCAAGACGGAGGATGCAGCGTGCGCGAAACGAAGAAGAGAGGACAGAGCGCCGCGCAGCATTCAGTTCGGCAAGATCGATGCTAAAGAGTGCGATAAAGGCCAGCAAGAGGGCCTGCTTCGATAGGCTATGTGCGAGTGCCAATACAAATCCGTGGGGTGACGCCTACAGGATCGTAATGGCCAAGACTAAAGGCGCGCTGGCGCCTGCAGAGCGATCACCAGCGATGCTGGAGCGTATCATCGAGGGACTCTTTCCACGCCACGAGCCAAGTCCTTGGCCTCCGGCAGTCGAGTCTCACGTCCGACGTTCCAGTATCTCAGACATAGACCAGAGATGGTCGGCCAACCTGCCGAGCATCCAATCCGTGAGCGACGACAGCCGTGTCGAGGCAGGGGAGGAGGCAAGGGTTGCGAATGAGGAACTCATCGTGATCGCCAAATCCCTAAAGGTGAGCAAGGCACCGGGACCGGATGGTATCCCTAACCTGGCGATCAGGCTGGCGATAAAAACGGCCCCCGGGCTGTTCAGGGCTGTTCAGGGCAGTCATGCAGAGGTGCCTGGATGACTGTCTCTTTCCGGACAGGTGGAAGCGGCAGAGACTGGTCTTATTGCCGAAGGCTGGGAAACCGCCAGGGGACCCATCGGCATATAGGCCTATCTGCCTGCTGGACACCGCGGGCAAGGTGCTTGAGAGGATCATCCTCAACAGACTGGTGAGGTACACGGAGGGTATACACGGTCTGGCAAGTAACCAGTTCGGCTTCCGGAAGGGCAGGTCCCCGCTGGACGCAATCTCTTCCGTCATCAAGACGGCGGAGGTAGCAATCCAGCGCAAGAGAAGGGGAATACGCTACTGCGCAATCGTCACGCTCGACGTGAAGAATGCGTTCAATAGTGCCAGTTGGGACTCCATAGCGCTCGCGCTCAGGAGCATCCATGTACCGGTGTCGCTGTACAAGATTCTGGAAAATTATTTCCAGAATCGAATACTTGTTTACGACACGGAGGAGGGTCAGAAGTGCGTCCCAATTACCGCAGGAGTTCCGCAAGGTTCTATCCTGGGCCCGGTGTTGTGGAATGTCATGTATGACGGAGTGTTGAAACTCAAGTTCCCTGTAGGGGTTGTGATCGTCGGCTTTGCAGACGACATAACGCTGGAGGTTTACGGCGAGTCTATCGAGGAGGTCGAGTTGACGGCCGCGCACTGTATACGCAAGGTCGAGGACTGGATGCGCTCCAGGAAACTGGAGCTCGCGCATCATAAGACGGAGGTCACGGTTGTGAACAACCGTAAATCGGAGCAACAGGCGGTGGTCAGAGTCGGAGACTGCACCATCACCTCGAAGCGATCCCTGAAGCTCTTGGGGGTTATGGTGGACGACAAGCTCACGTTCGGGAGTCACGTCGACTATGCCTGTAAGAGGGCCTCATCGGCTATTGCAGCACTATCTCGTATGATGTCCAATAGCTCAGCGGTTTATGGCAGCAAGCGAAGACTTCTTGCGAGCGTGGTTTCGTCCATACTTAGGTATGGTGGGCCAGTGTGGCCAGTGCACCGACTCATACCGGAGATATCCGGCTGGGTCGGGAGACGACATGGTGAAGTGAACTTCCACCTGACACAAATCCTGTCAGGCCATGGTTGTTTCAGGCAATATCTGCACAGGTTCGGACACGCGGTGTCCTCCATGTGTCCCGAGTGCGTGGAGGAGGAGGAGACTGCTGAGCATGTCTTCTTCGTATGCCCCCGTTTCGCAAGAGCGAGGAGCAACATGATGGCTGTGAGCGGGCCTGGCACTACTCCGGACAATCTAGTCCGGAGGATGTGCGACGACCCGGACATCTGGAACGCGGTCTGTGCGGCCACCTCTCAGATTGTTCTGGAGCTGCAACGTGTGTGGCGGGTCAACCACCAACACGCCAGTGGTAGCTAATTACCAGTCTCCAGGTAGTTAGCTAGGAGGTTATAAGAGTAAAGAGGGTGCATCACGCACAAAAGCCACTCCCCGACGTAATACTTAACCGTCGTTCCGGGAAGACAGGGGCTGGAGACTGGAGGGGTTTTAGTGGGTCGGGACAGGGATCAGTAGTTGTCTGGGCGAGTGTAACTACCCCAGCATCTCTCCCCTAGTCTCATCCCCACACCCTGAGTTCTCTTCTCAGGTGTCTGTTTGCAGATTTCCCCGCCACCTTAAAACAAAAAAAAAAAAAAAAAATTGGCAGGGTGACTAAAGAAACCGTAGATTCACATTATAGAACTGTTATTTTGTAATTAAAATGTGTAAATCGGAGGAGGTGCACCTTGCTTCAACGGTGCTTATTACCCCAGATACTCCTATATATTATAACTAGAGATGCACCGAATAGCACTATTCGGCCTTCGGCCGAATACCGAATAAGCTTTTTCCCATTATTCGGTGAGACGAATATTCGGCCGTATATTCGGCTGAACACAACGTTGGTCGTATGATAACAAAATAACCAAATGGTCATTGTTTGAAGTTTAAATTGTTTCTTTCGCTCTCCAATTGTTCATGTACGAAAACGATTGAAAATTGTCCGAACTATTGCACAAGAATTATTTGCTAATTCGTGGCGCACCTAGTTTTGTTCTTATTTGAGTTGTCGTTTAAAAATAATGTTTTTGAGGATTATGGTTAACACAAGTTTGTGTTACAACTACATTTTGAGTGTTTTGAAAAAAAAATTAAAATGCGAGAAATGAACGAGAACTGAGCATGTGACTTTGGCTCAGAAAAAACATACCTCATCCAGACAAGACATGAAAGAGATGTGTGGAGATTGCGGTTCGTGTTCCGTTTAATGAGATATGTTCCTTTCTAAGCCCAAGTTACATCTTCAGTTTTCGTTTACCCCCGTTCATAGAACTTTGCACTATACTTTTATATTATTTTCTGATAATCATTGGCCACTATTCGGCATATTCGGCATATTCGGCCGAATAATAAACTTACTATTCGGCGAGCCGAATATTCGGCAAAATCCAATTTTTGCTGATATTCGGCCCGAATATTCGGCGACCGAATATTCGGTGCATCTCTAATTATAACCAAATACCAAATCACTGACCAAAATGATCTGTTAAATTTTTCAGAAAATCATTTATTCTTTGCGCATTTTATTTGAAGTCAGGAAACATGCAGAATTCAAAACATATTACTGTTTCTATATAGTCAGGTTTTTTACCGTGTTTTCTCCGCGTTTTTACGAGTTTTTTTATACGCGGATTTTCGAATTAACGCGGGTTTGGAATCAAAATCGTCTAACTGTTTATTGAATAAAAGACTTAGTCAAAAAATCTCCGTCCTTCGAAAGATCTGGAATGACTGTTAAAGAGAACTATTTTTAATGCTGGTCGTAGAGCGTTTCGGGTTTTTTGAAACCTTTCTTTGCGGTTTATTTTACATGACTTTTTAATTACCGCGTTTTTTCCGCGGATTTTTTCAATAACGCGGTTTATTTTTACACGGATTTTCCAATTGACGCGGTTTTTTTTACAAGCTATGTATCCCCCGCGTGAAAAAATCTGATTGTATTACTATTTTGAGCCGACATATTTCTCCAATGCATTTTTGAATCACCTTGCGTCTCCGTTGAACTTTTCGAAAGGAAGCGCACGATGATTTTTACAATTATTGTAGAAAGTTCGGAAGCCACCTAGAAGATTCCAAATTCAATACATGTGTATGATGTATCACCCAAGGGCAATTTAAATAATTTTCCGAAATATCCCTTTTAATTGCTCACATGGGCAGAAAATTAAACGAAATGAAAAACTCATCGATGCGAGAATTATAAGGAATTATGTAGATATTAGATAAAACATGAAAGATTTATTGCAAAACACAAAAATGTCACAAGAAAATTTTTTACAGTTCAATATTAGATTATTATTTATATTTTTCAAAACCCATCTTTAAGTTTCGAAAAATGATTCAATCTTCTTAATCTAATCTGAAATGTTACCCTTATTATAGAAGACGAGGCGAGCGGCGAGTTACTCGTTTGCCCAATTTTGGTATTGCAGATGGTGAGTCGGCTGGATTTTGGACGAGTAGCTTGACACAGCTGTCACCAGCCAAGTTTCACTCGCGTTCTCTAACACAACATTTTGCTCGCCTTGTCTTCTGTAATAGGGGTCATAAGCAGACATCCAGAAAAATACAAAAAGGTTAGCTTTTCATTTTGAAGCGTGGAAAGATACGAAAATCGAGCTAACACTTTTATCTTAAACAGACTTTTCAGGATGGATAAATAATTTAATGAAAATGGTGTTGAAGGAAAAGTTGTGGGAAAAGAAATATTTTAAATCGGAAAAAATACACTAAGTCAAAAATCGTATCTTTTCATCAACAATGCCATTGATATATGTTATTTGCCACAGATTTCCTTAATTCCTTAATTAAATCCTTAATTGAAGTTAGCGGTAAATTTAAAATTTCATTGTTTTTTGCCTTTCTCCTAGAAAGGTATAGCAATCACTGGCAGAACCGAAAGTATGAAAGTGCTGAAAACCGAAGGTATGAAAGGGCTGAATGGCATATATCACTCGACTCAGCTCGACGAGTAGAGCATTTTCTGTATGTGTGTGTATGTGCAACTTTTCAATCTCACTCGATTTTCTCAGAGATGGCTGGACGTTTTCATAAAATTATTCTCAAATGAAAGATCTAGTTGCCCCATACGACCCTAATAAATTTTATTGTAATTGGATTTTTAGTTTGTATGCTATTCATCAGAATGTGAAAATCACGAAAGTTCATTATCTCAGAAACTACACAACCGATTTTAACAAAATTGATTTAAAATGAACGGGCTACCTAAAAACCCTTAGGTTTTCAATTTTATAAAGATTAAACATGTGCTTAAAAAGTTATGGAAAGAAACGTGTTCTGGAGCCTGTTTAATCTCACTCATGTCTCTTAGAGATGGCTGAATCGATTTTCATGAAATCAGTGTCAAATGGAAGGTCTAGTTACCCCATGAGATCCTGTTGTTTTTTTTTTTTTGTAATCGGACTTTTACTTTGCCTGTTATGTTAAAAGATGTGAAATCTTTCTATGAAAAGAAACATATTCCGAAGACTACTTAAACTTACTCACTTTTTTCAGAGATGGCTGAACCGATTTCCACAAAATAAATATTAAATAAAAGGTCTAGTTGCCTCATAACACCCTATCGAATTTTATTGTAATCGGACTGTAATTTTGTCTGTAATGTATCAAAATGTGACAACACCGAACCTCCTTCATTATCTCAGAAACTACACAACTGATTTGAACAATATTGATACCAGATGAACGGGCTATTTAAGGGTTAACTGAGGTTACCTAAGGTTAACTGATGATTGAACACGTGGTTCCAAAGTTTTGCTGGCCTGTAGGTTCCCATTTGATTTGATTATAATCGGACTTTTATTTCAACCGTTATGTATTAAATTGTAAAAACAACGAAAGTCCATTATCAGAAAGATTACACGACGTATTTCAACATAACTAGTGTCATACGAACGAGTTACCTTTCAAATTTACAAGTACCAAACTTTATAACAATTTGATATGTGGTTAAAAGATATGGAAAGAAAAGAAGTTCAAAGACTATTTAGAATTATACCTGCTTTGGTGAAAATATGTGGCCACAACATAATTTAAATTTGGTATTGTACTAGTTTAGGGTTTGCAATATTCCCGGGATTTGATTTCCCGGCAAATGGGAATGAAAAATCTTATTTCCCGGGAATTCCCGGGAACCGGGAATGGAAAAAAATTCTTAGCAACAATGAGATTTCAAATAAAGTTTATTAATAAAAAGTATCAAAAAACCGTTTTTGATTTCATTATCAACTTGCATGAAAAACGAATTACAAACCAAAACTTATTCAATTTTACATCAGAGCCTCTTCGCTAATTTTTCATCAAATATATTTGCTATGCCGTTACACGATGCGAATTATTTTTAAAAAATAAACTGCATAGTTAAACTAGTTTTCATTGGCATAACAAACCCTTTTGAAATTGGTTGATTAGAGAGTAGGATTTCATGTAAGAAATTTGATTGTTCAACTAGAACGCGATTTGGCCTCTCGGTAGTTTTCTTTGAAATACCGCAACAAACTGGAAGGAAATGATAGAATAATTAATAATCAGTTCAATACGACTCCAAATAAATAAGTTTTAGAGCATTTGAATGTCTACATAATTAATCTCAAAAATGATTTTTCGTGTGAAATCGTGGCCACGACCCAAATTACGCTGACTGAGTTTAATTAAGTTATATATTTCTGGTCGCATTGATTCACGGGTTTCAAATTTTCTTTATCAATTTAATTTAATTTTCATCAATGAACAAAAAAAGAAATCACTATTCGCTCAGTAGTGAACTAACTGTCGAAGAACGACATTAGACGAAGCAAATATGTACCAAATTTTTCATTTTCTAGATAAGACAGCAAATATTTTCGACAAATAACCGAAGCAAACAAATTGATAGTACACGGCAAATATTGACCGTCATTCCAAGGAAATATTTACTACGTATAATTCCAACTTTAAAGTTGCTATACATTTTGACGACGTTAGTTTCGTGTTTCGATAGTCAGTATATTAAGTTTTATTGCAAAATTGTATAGGAAACTATATTAAATCTTTCGACACTTTTTAAAGAGCCCGGGAATCAATATTTCTGTTCCCGGGATCCGGGAATCTCGGGAAAAGGTAATTCCCGGGAAGTCGTTCCCTTTACTACTATTTGAACGTTTCTTTCTTTTAATCCGCTTTTTTTAAGCACTAACATTATGTAAAATTTCATGTTTCATACTTCAAATTTAACTTTAGAAACAATATCAAAATTTTGGATCCCAAATAGTGAATATACCTTTATTGGATTGGAGTGTTCATGTAAATCTATTCTAGCAAATAATGAGTTTGAATGAGAAACGCTGGGTCTGACCGCTAGGTGGATTAAAAATTAGTAAAAAAAGATAAAATTAAATTTGTTTGCAGGTGGTACAACTAGTAGCTTTGTATATGCAATGAGTACAGAGAACCAACATATTCGATTCCCTCAGAATCACCACAGCTCACCCCGTGCAATCATTAGAATATTTGCTCTTTATTTCAGGCAAATGAATTTCCCTGTGTGAAATATCATGATTCAAATAGCAAAGTAAAAAAAAGCCGTCGTAATTAAAACCATAGAATGGTTGATGCTTACCATGAGATGGACGAAGCGTGGACGTTGACCACACAGGACAGGTTGATGGTGCTGCCCTTCATCACGTGGACCTCTTGTGAGTTGAGGATTTTGGCCCGTGCCGCTGTCGAGAGAAAATCTATAAGTTGCAAGTGAGTTTGTTGCGGCAATCATTATCAAAGTTCTGCGAAATGACAAATGGATTTCGTGTGCGTGTTCGTATGTATGTGAGTGTGTGTGAAAGGAAAAACACTAAGAGGAACAACCATTCATCCATTTCATCGCCATCATTGAAAAATCCGTTCTGGGAAAGCGAGATTCCGATTGCAGATCATTCTGTCGATTGGATGTGCGTGCGGCCGGACCGACTTCCTGCTGGAAGTCGATAGCTTTCCGGTCAAATGAGCTCGAAAATGTGCCTGGTTTGTGTAAAATCAATTTAGAGTTTTGCTGGGCGGAAAATACGAATTTGCACATAATTGATGGCGGGTGTTGGTGGCGCAACGCTCGGTCCGTTCGAGCAGGGGACTTTTGAAGTATGCACTAATTTGCATTTTCCAATTTACAAGTTCCCGAAGCGCGTGTTCAATAAAACTCCCGCCGGTTCCCATTCGCTGGTGACTATTGTCCTGCTGAAAGTTAGCCTTCGACAATGGCCAGTCGTCCGCTAGCCAGTCAGCGAGCCGCTTGTGGCTGGTGGCGTCGGCGATGATTTGCAATCAAACGGATGCAATCTACGCCGTCAGTTCCGGGATTGTCTGTTCTATTGCGAAATGATTCGTGCATGTGACGAAAGCGCGATGACAGATAACAGGATGGACCCGGGTGGTGGAGGGTTGCCGGAGCGGCTTTGATTGAAACTGACGAGACTCGCAGCGTTCGAATGTGTAGCGAACACATTTTAGTTGCAAAGTTTGGTATGTTTGCACACAAGAGGGAAATTAGGTTGGGTGCATCGCTGCTGTCGAAAATCATGATAGTTTAGTCAGTGTGATGGAGGAGGTTCAAAATTAAAAAAGGTTGTCCCTTCCGGATCAACAGACGACCGGTGGATGGTTTGCCAGGTGGTGTAAACAATCGCTGATGCTGCGGAACGCCCTGTGCCGGTGTGTATGTGTTATTTCGCAATCAATTCGAAAAATAGAAAGTCACTCGCATCGTACGCGGCTGGTCATCAGGAGCGTCTACCTGAGAAGTCAATAAACAGCCCTAAAGATTTTCCGATATCAAACTTGAATTTTATATACTTCCAAAATTAAATCAGTACATCAGCACCATTATTCAATGGAGGCGCATTATAGTTGGTAAACGTAACTCGATGGAGGCGCATGGTCATCATTGACAATAAATGAGGAAATTAATTTAGTGCGTATAATATCTCTATTTGTAATGGAAAATGAGAGGATGTTTCCGATAGCTCTGGGTTATTATAATTTCCTTTCCATCTTGCGAGTTTTTGACAGCAAAGATTGATATCGCCAGAATTATATTTCAAGAGGTTTTTGTATTCAACCAAAAACTATAAAGGCGACATTAAAAGAATGTAGCCATATATTCACCAGTAACATCAGCAGCTTTTACAATTATATTAAACTTTTTGGATTCCCATGTGAATGCAATCCACTTGCCACGTCACCGACGACGACGGAACACTAGACTTGACCTCACCGTGCGCACCAAGTTTTGTGATTTCCGTGTTGCACCATTTTCCTGATTTAACAGTAAGGCCTCCTGCCGCCGCATCCCCGCCACACGCCATAATCCGGTTGCAAGCGATTTCTATAAACATTCACTCAACGGTAGCGGATTCAACAGGAAAACCTACAATTTCACATGATTGCGAGATACGAGTTTCGACGGCCGAAGCCCGAGTCCCTCGCAGGGACTCCCAGCTGCCGGCTAGATCGGTCGGAAAATTATCCGTACCCGCCACTGATGAAGCAGATCCATGCAGTTTCCTCTCCCGGGAGCTGTTGCCCTTCTCGCCGGGGTAGCATAATAACTATCGAAAGAATAGCAACAGTTAAGTGGAGGCGGGCGCGGAAGCAATCATCGCGGCAGGCATTAAACAACTCCAGCGCTGGCTGGTTCGCGGTTAAGTTCGTATTTTGAACTAGAAACCAGCAAATAATGACGCGTTGATTCGTGGTATATTAGAGTAATGTTTGCGGTGTGCACCATGCACCATGGAAACGTTGGACAGTCATCGTTGCCCGGGTTGTACCCAGTCAGAGCTTCGACTATTTTCCGAAAATAATTTAGCTAGCGAACAATAAAAATCCCACTAACAGCGGCAGGTTTCAACAGTCGGGTCGAACGCTGCATCCGTTGGTTTTGTAGTAATGAGTCTGATACAAACTAGATGGGGACTACCGGACGTGGTTCTGACGAAGTCAGGCTGATCAGATTGACTCGGCATGGGGGGAAAATGTTCGCCGAACTTCGATGCGCACGGTAAATAGTGATTCTTTTGGTATGCACTCCGGGAAGACATATCCCACCGTGGTTTTGCTGCATTTGTAGGTTGATTCGAATCCTAGTAGAGCCTTTTTCGATCCGGCCAATGCTATTGGAACGCGAGTGGATTTCCGTTTTAATCACACGGCTTTGCCGTGTTAACAGTTTGGTTAGAATTTATTTAGAAATGTTTACATTTTGCGCGGAGTAATTTTGTGCCTTGGCATATTCGAATCAACTGAAAACAAATTCCAGTGCCCACATATTCTGCGAATGCACGCTATGCTGGGCAGTGTTTGAGCGTTATTACATCGATGGTCATGTCAAAGTTAGATTTTTAGGGACGTTCCCCAGCAACCTTGCGTGGTTTATTAAATTGGCGGTCTTTAGTGGTCTTCTGAAATAACCACATAGCTTTAAAACTGTTAGCAACTGAAACTACTGAAAGCACGTTGAACCATTCAAAGGTAAGATTTACCATACCGAAATCGGGAACCCCCTCCCTCTATGCTATCGGAGGCAACTACCAGCTGAACGTGGAACTTTTAATCGCCCGCATTCAATGAACTTTACATCGTAACAATCCTCAACGGTCACATTTGACTTAGTGCTACTGTTCAATTTATTTTGCATGTTGGTTTTTACTTTGTACGTCGTTTGGTTTGCTGCTACCGTCGCACATAGGAGTATTTTACCCAAAAACTTGGCAAAAAGTCCGAAATACAAAATACACGATTTCCATTATTTTTAATTGATTTCAGTTGAAACATACCCTCATGCTATCCCAGAACCCATTGGTGTCTTATCACATAAACCAAACTGTTATATTTCTAATTTATTCCACAGTGAATTGGTCAGTTTGGAAAATACGTGCTACTGCTCGAGTGGCGTAAAAAATTGGAAAATTTTGTCAAATAGTTTTTCCCTCTCACAGGACATAATCTACAAGATAAGTAAAATGTTTTGCTATATTTAAAATGTTGATTGCATAAAATAATCATGGATTGTTTACGAAATAAGTGATTGTGAAAACCGACCGCGAAAAATCCATAATATTGTGATATTAATTATCTGATTTAGTAACCTTCCGCGCAAGTCCCGTCGAAGCTTCATTCATTGACTGAAAGGTCAAAGCCTTCTGTAAATATACGAAAAGAAAAATCTTCCTCCTGGTTCCTCTTTTTTATTTTATTGACATTTTATTAAATGAAGAGTTATATGGAAATTTCTAAATCTTTGTTTTATATTATGTGCAAAAAGACACTAAAAATGAAGTCAGCGAATTTAAAGTAATATTTTATATGTTAGGTGACGTTTTGAATGGATGTCACCTTTTTTGTGTTGATTATACGAAAATAACACGTTTTTGATATAAATCTATCCAATTACTTGGACTTTTGGCCTTGCTTTTTGGCCCAAATACTCCTATGTGCGTCGCTCGCATGTGTACCCAACAAGTTAGGCGACAGCACTTTTTGTGGGAGGACTAAACAACATAAACACACACACACACCGAGCAAATGCTACACAATAAACAAACACAAACACGCCAACCTGCACCGGGAGTCGACGGGTGGCGAAAAAAAGTGCAACGCAAAAGTTTATCTATTATGCAAATGTTAGCATTCAGTTAGCGCTTTGCTGCTTACCGCCACTGATCAGAGAGCAGCAGCCAGCGGTCGTGAGCGAGGAAATAGAAAATGTACTTTATTCTATAAATGCATTCATAACTTAGAGGAGACCTATTCGCAGAAATGCGCAACCAGACGCCTGATGGATCCTGCCGCTTACTCTACCTCCTCCCACGTCATTCCTTACCATTGGCCGCCGCAGGCAGCCAGAAGCTGAATATATTCTCTTTTTTCTTCTCTACTCTGATGCAAACACGAACAAATCATAATCCCGGTACCATCGGTTCCCATCCAAACTGGGGCACTGAAAGGCTGCTGGCTGCAATAAATCATAGTCTTTGTGCATTAGGACTTTTTTTTGTAGTTGTTGTTCATTTCTGTTTAAGAGGATATTTGCCTTTCGCATAAGCTTCCTGCGCGGGCTACCGAAAGGCTGTATAGAGTCTGCTCTCTGAAGTGGTTTCCTTCTCCGGGGAGATGAAAAATCCGCGTGATGCCACTCCACAAGGCTGGTATTTGGGATGTCAGCGGGTTTGCGGGATTGCTCGCGGGATTTTTACTGTTAATTAGAAGCGTCAAATCCAATATTGTTCTGATATATTTTCATACAAAATAAAAAAAAACCTTTATATTATCAACTCTTTTAATGGAAGATTATCTACCAGTTTTTTTAATTCCTACATAAACATTCATTCATTTTGTGCCGAACGCGCATCAGTATCGGACGTGTTTGGTGATCGCTCCGATAGAATATAAAACAGAAGACGCGCGAGCAAGTGTTGGCATTGTTTGCCTAGTCGAGTGAAGGTTCAAGGTCGCCCGCCGTTGTGCAACTGTTTCGCATCGTGGCTGTTTGCTGGTGCGTAAGCCGATTTGGCTGCTAAGTGATTTGTGCTACAACAGTGGACGAGAATCTCAACACAAAGGAGGAAAAAGAAGAAGCCATCAGTTGACAGCGAGTTGTGTCGCTTAATGAGTGATCACACACCCGGCTCGCTGCTGGTGGCTGTTTGGAGCTGCTGTATTGGTGCTGCTGGCTGTAACGGCTGCAGCTTCGACCGTTCGGACAACCAACCCTGCTGAAAGGAGAAGTAAAGAGGTACGTGTTCTGTCGGCGCTAGTGCGCTAGATTTAGCGCGATGAATGTAGATCCCTCGCCTCCCGTGCCACCATCCCCGAACCCTCCCGACCCTGTCCCTCCTGCCAACCCTTCCTCTGTTAATTCTCCAGTCCCCCCTCGCCCCAGGCTTTACCCGGACGGATCTCAGGGCAGCTTTACTGTTTTCTTTCGGCCAAAAGCAGGACCGAAATCGAAACCGTTAAACATCCTGCAGATTTCGAAAGACCCGACGGTTCAAGACCCAACAAGCTCCGTGTCGTGGTCAGCGACCTGGAACAGGCCAACGTTATTCCTCGCTCCGAGCTTTTCACACGCGAGTATCGCGTTTATATACCCGCACGAGACGTGGAGATCGACGGTGTCATAACCGATTCGAGTCTGTCGGTCGAGTGTATCTTGGCAAGCGGTTTTGGCTGCTTCAAAAATGCTTTGTGTCACGACGTAAAAGTAAAGATCATAGATTGCAAACAATTGCGGTCTGTGTCTCTTGTCAACGGCACAAAAGTGTACACTCCGTCAGACTCGTTTCGTGTTACGTTTGCCGGATCTGCTCTCCCTAGCCACGTCTCAATCGATCGGGTTCGTCTGCCTGTGCGATTGTATGTACCCCGTGTTATGAATTGCACCAATTGCAAGCAGTTAGGCCACACAGCCGCCTACTGCTGCAATAAGGCACGATGTAGCAAGTGTGAGGAGACTCATGCGGAAGATTCTAGCAGTGTTAATGCTGAAAAATGTATTCACTGTGGGGAAAACCAGCATGAGCTCTTCACATGCCCGGTGTACATGCAGCGCAGAGATAAAATCAAGCGGTCACTTAAGGAGCGTTCAAAGCGTTCTTACGCTGAGATGCTGAAGAAGACCGTGACCACTTCTACCATAACATCGAACCCCTTTGATCTGTTGCCCTCCGATGAAACCGATTATGACGATTCATCAGCGGGAACATCTTATGCCAATCCTGGGGAGTCTAGGAAGAGCAAAAATGTTTCTTCTCCTGAACTTCCCCGTAAAGGTCCTAAGATTTCCCAAAGTGTAATGAAAAGTACGGACAAACCAAACAGTGCTGCGAAAAAACCGAAGCAAACTCCTCCTGGGCTTGCAAATTTAAAGTCTCAGAAGGAGTTCCCAGCACTGCCAGGAACATCTAAAACCCCAGCTGTTCCTTTTGCACATCCAGTTGATGAAACAAACTCTGGATTAGTGAAATTTTCTGACATTGTGGACTGGATTTTTGAAAATTTCAATGTACCCGATCCAATTAAAATTTTTCTTACAGCATTCCTCCCAACAGTTAGATCATTTTTGAAGCAGTTGACTGCCCAATGGCCCCTCCTTGCAGCGATTGTATCCTTCGATGCCTAATTCAACTGCGTATATGAAGGATTCTATCTCTGTCTTACAGTGGAATTGTAGAAGTATTTTACCAAAAATTGATTCGTTTAAAGTTTTGATAAATAAAAACAAATGCGATGCATTTTTCCTTTGTGAAACTTGGCTTACTTCAAATATTGATCTCAACTTTCATGATTTTAATATTATTCGCCTTGATCGAGACACCCCATATGGAGGAGTACTTTTAGGGATTAAAAAGTGCTATTCTTTCTATCGTATTAACCTCCCCTCGATTCCAGGCATCGAAGCTGTCGCATGTCAAATGACAATACAAGGTAAAGAGCTTTGTATTGCCTTAATATATATTCCTCCCAGAGCACAGGTTGGGCAACGGCTGCTCTTTGATTTATTAGAACTTCTTCCCTCGCCACGTTTGATTTTGGGAGACTTCAACTCTCATGGTGTGGCTTGGGGTTCCCCCTACAATGATAACTGTTCCTCTTTAATCTATAACGTTTGCGATGACTTCGACATGACTATTTTGAACAACGGTGAAATGACACGTATCCCGAAACCTCCAGCGCGCCCAAGCACTTTGGATCTATCCTTATGTTCGACGTCGCTACGATTGGATTGCACATGGAAGGTAATCCTCGATCCTCACGGTAGCGACCATCTGCCTATTCTTATTTCAATTAATAACGGTTCAACTCGCATGCGACCAATTGACATTCCGTATGACCTCACATGGAATGTCGATTGGAAGTTATACGAGCAAATGATTTCAAAAGCGGTCGAGTCGATTCAACATCACCCACCACTTAAAGAATACAACCTTCTCGCGGGCTTAATCCTCGACGCCGCGTTGCAAGCCCAAACGAAGAAATATCCCGGCGTAACGATCAAAGAGCGGCCTCCAACTCCGTGGTGGGACAAAGAGTGCTCCGATGTCTACACGCAAAGATCCGACGCGTTTTTGGCCTTCCAGAAGGGAGGTATACCCGACGACTATATACGGTATTCGGAGCTTAATACCAAGCTCAAAAGCCTGGCTAAAGCAAAGAAACGCGGATATTGGCGTCGGTTCGTGAACGAGACGTCGAGGGAGACATCGATGAGCACTCTTTGGAACACAGCCCGAAGAATGCGGAGTCGCGTAACGGTCAACGAAAGCGAGGAGTCTTCAAGTCGGTGGATATTTGATTTTGCCAGGAAAGTATGTCCGGACTCTGTTCCTGCGCAAAACTTTGTTCGCAATACGTCTCCGGGTCACGACGCGATAGAATCACCTTTTACGATGGCAGAATTTTCAGTTGCCCTCCTGTCCTGTAACAATAACGCGCCTGGGTTAGATAGAATCAAATTCAACTTGTTGAAGAATCTATCCGGCAATGCCAAGAGGCGCTTGTTGAACTTGTTCAATAAGTTCCTGGAGCAAAACATTGTACCGCAGGATTGGAGGCTAGTGAAGGTGATCGCCATCCAAAAACCAGGGAAACCAGCTTCTGATCACAACTCTTATAGGCCGATTGCAATGCTATCCTGTATCCGGAAATTGATGGAAAAATGATACTCCGTCGTTTAGACCATTGGGTCGAATCAAATGGTCTACTATCAGATACTCAATTTGGCTTCCGCCGTGCCAAAGGGACGAATGATTGTCTTGCGTTGCTTTCAACAGATATTCAGCTGGCGTATGCTCTCAAAGAACAAATGGCGTCTGCGTTCTTGGACACTAAGGGGGCTTTTGATTCCGTTTCTATTGACATTCTTTCGGGTAAACTTTACCGACAAGGATTTTCTCCAATTTTGAACAATTTTTTGCACAATTTGTTGTCCGAAAAGCACATGCATTTTACGCACGGCGATTTGGCAACTTTTCGCATTAGCTACATGGGTCTTCCCCAGGGCTCATGTTTAAGCCCTCTTCTTTACAACTTTTATGTAAATGACATCGACGAATGTCTGGCAAATTCATGCACGATAAGACAACTTGCAGACGACAGCGTGGTCTCTGTTACAGGAGCCAAAGCTGCCGATTTGCAAGGACCATTGCAAGATACCTTGGACAATTTGTCTGCTTGGGCTTTACAGCTAGGCATCGAATTCTCTCCGGAGAAGACTGAGATAGTAGTTTTTTCTAGGAAGCATGAACCTGCTCAGCTTCAAACACAATTAATGGGTAAAACGATTTCTCAGGTTTTGGTACACAAATATCTTGGTGTCTGGTTCGACTCTACAGGCACCTGGGGTTGTCACGTGAGGTATCTGATGAAAAAATGTCAACAAAGAGTGAATTTTCTTCGTACAATAACCGGACAATGGTGGGGAGCCCATCCAAGAGACCTTATAAGGCTTTACCAAACAACGATACTGTCTGTTATGGAGTACGGGTGTTTCTACTTCCGCTCCGCAGCAAACACACATTTGATCAAACTGGAGCGAATACAATATCGTTGTTTGCGTATCGCCTTAGGTTGCATGCAATCGACCCATACGATGAGTTTGGAGGTCTTAGCTGGAGTACTACCATTGAAAAACCGCTTTTGGAGCCTTATCAAATGTGAGGACTTGAACCGTCCCGTGGTTGAAAATTTTGAAAGGTTAATCGAACAGCAGATCCCCAAAATTTTTTCCAATAAATATCGAAACATCAACTGCGACAATATGTTCTACACTGACGGATCACTTCTCGATGGATCCACTGGCTTCGGTATTTTCAATAACAATTTAACCGTCTCCCATAAGCTCGATAATCCTGCTTCTGTTTACGTCGCAGAATTGGCTGCAATTCAGTACACCCTAGGGATTATCGAAAAAATGCCCACGGACCATTATTTCATCTTTACGGACAGTCTCAGTTCCATTGAGGCTCTCCGATCGTTAAAAGATGTTAAGCACTCTCCGTATTTCCTAGGGAAAATACGGGAACATCTGAGTGCTTTATCCGAAAAATCTACTCAGATTACCTTAGCGTGGGTCCCTTCTCACTGCTCGATACCGGGCAATGAGAAAGCGGACTCTTTGGCTAAGGTGGGCGCAACAAACGGTGGAATTTATGAAAGACCAATTGCCTTTAATGAATTTTTCTCATTTGTACGTCAGAATACGATCATCAGTTGGCAAAATGCTTGGACCAGAGGGGAACTGGGAAGGTGGTTACATTCCATAATCCCCAAGGTGTCGACGAACCCGTGGTTCAAGGGGTTGGATGTAGGACGGGATTTCATTTGCGTGATGTCCCGGCTTATGTCCAATCACTATAGATTTGACGCGCATCTCTGTCGTGTTGGGCTCGGGGAAAGTGGTATCTGTGCCTGTGGTGAAGGTTATTACGACATAGAGCACGTTGTTTGGTCATGCCCTGTACACCGTGACGCCAGGTCTAAAATAGTAGCTTCCCTGCAGGCCGAAGGTAGGCAGCCGGCTGTTCCTGTTCGTGATGTCTTGGCGAGCCGTGACCTATCCTACATGTCCCTTATATACGTTTTCCTGAAATCCATCCACGCCCCAGTTTAGTCCTACCCCCTTCCGCCTGCATCCAGCCTAACGACAAGAACACGTTAAGACCCCGGATCCGGAAACAGCAATCAGACCCGCACGATACTCTCAAGGCCCGAGGGAGACAACCCAATATGCCAGTCCGTAATATCTTGGCCCAGCAGCGGAACATGTGCTTACCTAAGGCAATGAAAACTATCATACAGTAAACCAGTGCTTTTAATGCAAAATATTCTAGCTTTAAGTTACATTTAGTTTCAGCTCGTAGTCGGCAGCGAGGATAAAAAATTTGCTTTTAGTTATTAAGATACTTTAGAAAGTAAGCTACCAGATATAATTGGCGCCGTTAAACATTAAATCGTATTTGTGCCGTGTCAAATAAATTATAGATGAACAAAAAATAAATAAACATTCATTAAAATTTTATTTTGCATTTGTTAATCTCGTTTCTTGAATATTGGTTATGATCGCATTTAAATTTTTACCAACCCCTGTTGGGAAGTCGAATAATAAATAAAAATAATAAAGATTAATAATTACAATGGGAACAACAAAAATCAGTTGTTTTGCCGTTTCCTGGTTGACCACTAAGACGGCGTGTTCTTTAATGAACTAAACCCAAATTCATCAACTGTGCCAGTACTGGCAAGATTTTTACTGTTTTAAAAACAGTTCAATTTTTTTTTTGCTTTGAAGGTTAACGTTTTGATTGTTTTTTTTTTTTTAATTTTTCCAAAAAGTTCGGTCAACAATTTTATTTTTTTGGTTCGGTTCGTTAATGTTCATTGCAGTAGAATTGCGCTCGTAAATAAATAACGACCGTTGCACAGTGATATAAGAGTTCAAAATGCTGAACTCTTTTTCATTTACTCCTCAAATACTGGTTTTATTGACATACAACTTTCAGATAAAAATTTAGTAAAAAGTCTCAGACAATGACAATAAGTTTTAGTTCAGTTCAGTTAGTATTGGCGATACAAAATCTAACTTTTAAGTCTTACAGTTTAGAGAAACGGTGTCTTCTGAAAGTTGTAGATAATATCATCATGAAAAACTTTGCCGAAGACATTTTTCTTCTTACTTCTCATGTTTCGAAGATATATCGTAAATGGCTTCGAATGGAGTAAAATTCACGGCTTTTTTATAATTTTGGGTTGCTGAACCGTCGATTTGAAATTTCAGAAATTAAAATGCATCATGCTTGAAAGATTTCCATATGCCAGACAAACATAGGCACATTGGTCATTTAGGGAACATCCAGAAATGATGTAGCTTTTTTTAGGGTTTTTTGACCATCCCCTCCCCAATCATTGCATTTTGTCACAAAGTCTAGATAATTAGGTAGTTTAATAACAATCCCCTCCTCCCATGGGTTTTTTGCAAATTTTATCGTTCAAATCACACCTTGTATCATAAATGAACAAGAAAAGACAAGAAAATAATAAAAATGACCCCAACAGTTACAAAACTTATGAGTTGGTTTGTTTGAACTAACTATTTTAATTTGCTTCTTTTTCTTTATCATCATTTTTGTGTTCATTTTATAAAACTTGTTTTATGTAAAAAGTACGTATTTTTTGAGTTTTACGATAAAATTATACTTTATCCAATGATAAAGATTTGTTCTTTACTACTTTACAGACAACTTTTTTTCAAGCGTCATCAGGATTAAAGCTACTTTTGGAGCTCAGCAAATTTAATAACATTGCATTTTAATCAAGAAAAATGCTAATAATGCAGACTCAGTACATTTTAAAATTCACAGAAAATTCAAACTTCAGCGGCAGTATCAACAGTAGGTCCACAGATCGATGGATTTCTAATAAAAAATGTATAGAATATAGAAGGCCTCTGAAATCACATCCGAAAAAAGTTGTTTGATATTCTTCGATTTTTAAGAAATTTTAAGAATGCCTGTGTTTAGAATTACCTGTTTTGGGTTTTGGAAATGCACACTGTCATTTGTTCGACGATGATATTTTGTATTATTTCTGTCTACTCTATTCAGAATATTAATCTAAGAAGTAACGAGACGATTGCACGAGAGCAAACGAGACAGATGACACAAACGGGACAACAGACGAGACAGACGGAACAACAGACGGGACAACAGACGGGACAAAGACGGGACAACAGACGAGACAATAGACGAGGCAACAGACGAGACAACAGACGAGAAAACAGATGGGACAACAGACAGGACAACAGATGGAACAACAGACGGGACGTGGCCACAGACAGGACAGACGGGATAGTTGGGACAACAAACGAGACTACAGACAAGACAGACAGACACACTGGACAGGTGTGACAACACACGAGACAACAGACGGGATAAACGGGACAACAGACGGGACAACAGATGGGACAACAGATGATATAACCGGCGGGACAAAAGACGGGACAACAGACGGGACAACTGACGGGACAACTGACGGGACAACAGACGGGACAACAGACGGGACAACAGACGGGACAACAGACGAGGCAACAGACGGGACAACAGATGGGACAACAGACGGGACAACAAACGGGGCGATAGACGATGTTATTTTGTATTATTTCTGTCTACTCTATTCTTCGAGACAACAGATGAGACAGAGCGGGGGCCTAGTGTGGTTGGCAACGTCTCCGCCAACCACGCTCGACGGCTGGGTTCGAATCCCAACGCCGACATAGGTGTCGATGGTTGTGAGGTGGCGTGATCCACTCACAACCAACCAAACTGGTCTAGATTCAATCCTAGCCGACACCGGGAGATTTTCTGAGGCGAAAAATCTCTGGGATCACGCCTTCCATCGCATGAGGAAGTAAAGCCGTTGGCGTCGGTCCGTTAATAAACGGGTCGTGAGTTAGGGTCCTGGGTGTGGAGCCTCCCTGGGCGTCGGTGATGAGCCACAACAGTGACGGAACAAGACCGACGGAAAATAAGCGAGAATAAATAAAAAAAAACAGATGAGACAGCAGACGAGAAAACAGTTGGGACAACAGACGGGACAACAGACAGGACAATAGACGAAACAGACGGGACAACAGACGGGACAACAGACGGGACAACAGACGGGACAACAGACGGGACAACAGAAGGAACAACAGATGGGACAACAGACAGGACAACAGATGATATAACCGACGGGACAACAGACGGAACAACAGACGAGACAACAGATGGGACAAAAGACGGGACAACAGACGGGACAACTGACGGGACAACTGACGGGACAACTGACGGGACAACAGACGGGACAACAGACGGGACAACAGACGGGACAACAGACGGGACAACAGACGGGACAATAAACGGGACAACAGTCGGGAAAACAGACGGGACAACAGACGGGACAACAGACGGGACAACAGACGGGACAACAGACGGGACAACAGACGGGACAACAGACGGGACAACAGACGGGACAACAGACGGGATAACAGACGGGACAACAGACGGAACAATAGACGAGAAAAAAAATGTAACAAAATTGTACGTTTTTTTCTATTTCAGATTTGACTTATATATGGTCGGCGTGCGACCAGACCGAGCCAAGCGCCATTTTTTTTGAAATTGAGTTATTAGCACCAGTGGATGTGCAAACTGATAATCTATGTTCCATTAAAGAATGAAATCATTTTAACAGTTCATAGGCGTGTTATAATAAAAAATCTCTTTAGCACTTTGTGAAAAGAACGAAATTGCATTCGACCAGAGTGAACCGTAAAATCAGACATGGCATCTAAAGAAAGTGATTTTTTTGTGATTTAAACGCAAACTTTGCAATTTATTTTAACCAGTTACTGATTTCTCCGCTCCGGACAGCTCGTTAATACGACTGTCATCAGAATTAAATAAATAAACAGCCAGGTGGTTTTCGTAGAGCCGACGATAGGCACATCACTTTTTTCAAGATCTTGTTGAGCCAGACCGAACCAAGTGCATTTTATTTTCATTTGACATTTCTCAAATAAAATTAAATTTTTTCTTGTAACAAACGTCAGGACTGGGTTAATATACGTTAAATCAATAAAATTAGACAATACCCGCCTCAAAATACCAGAGCATTTTATATTGATACTATCTTAACACTTACCACTTGGTGCGCTTTGGCACCAGGAAATAGAGCAATAGAAATAAAGCTTTGTTGTCTATTAGCTGTATAATTTTTGATACAGATTGGACTGAGAGTTAAAGCAGCGTTGATATCTATGTATTACGTTTGACTAGTGAGAAAAATTAGTTTGTTTAATAGTCAAGTTGATATGTTGTAGTAAATACGTTGGACCAGACCGAACTGAAGCCCATTTTTAAAAATTTTTGTTCGACCAGAGTGAAAGGAGTACAAAAGTGTCAAAAATAAAAACCAAATATTTTAACAATTATTGCTATTTTTCGTGTATTTATGATAACAGGACATTCATTAAGCCCTGTTCATTACGTGTTAGCATTAAATTAATGATAAGTTCAAACACGATTAATGTATGGGTGGTCAAACTTCAATTGCTAATTACTCAAAACAATAATGTGTTTGGCGCTTGGCTCGGTCTGGTCGCACGCCGACCATATAAAAACTCAACTATATATTAGGATGAACTTATATTGCACTGTCGAAGCTGCAAAAATAATCAAGAATTGAGGATCAATATTCTATCATATTTTTAAATATTTTGATTTGTAATATATTTTTAATTGTATTTATTTGTATGAAAAGATGAGAGGGCTTTTATGCCTATTTAAGGAGGAATAACTATATTTATTCTACTCAAGCAGGTTTTTCCCTACTTCGTTATGCTTTTTGCGATTGGGCCTTCTACCAGGGCCGGTGGTTAATGTGGGTAGTGTGGGTAGTAGTACCCATTCGGAAAACGTCTTTGTGGGTACTTACTAGGGTGAGGAAAAGTGATCGATTTTCCAGAACCAAGTTTTTTTGTTCCTTTTAGAGTCCCAAACAACCCTAAACTTACCTGAAGTCGATTGATTTTGTCTTCGCTTGGCGCATTGCATTTCAAATTTGTATGAAAATTCATATGGGTAAACCTACTTTTTTGCATTTACCTTTCTAGAGAGTTCAATAATGCTCCAATAATGCACTACATTATGTTTAAGTATAGTATTTTAGATACCAAACAACTTTGCAGAAGACATTGAAGAGCTAGAATGTCCCTAAGAAGAGCTATAGTTGTTCAAAGTTGAGTATGTCGATTTAAATGCAGAAAATCTTGTTTTCTGCCAACATTACCAATGTACCGGCGTCAGTAGGATTCCCATCAAAGGTAACCTGTCGTAACGAGTTTATACACTCAGCTGGACCAAGCAAACAAATTTAGGTCAATATTCTAGGCGTAAATAGAATCTTCAACGTGTTTCAAAGGTTACTTCTGATGGAAATCTCACTGACGCCGGTACACAGGCAGTGTTGGCAGAAAAAATGATTTGCAACATAAATTTCGACATACTCAACTTTGAACAGCCCTAGTATTTTTTCGGCACACCCTAGATCTTTAGTGTCTTCGGCCAAGTTGTTAGGCATCAAAAAACCTACCATGTGAAGTCATGAAACCTATAGTTTGAGCCATTTTGAGCTCTTTAGAATGGAAAATGCAAAAAAAGTTGGTTTTTCCAAATAAATCTCCATATAAATTTAAAATGCAATGCGCCAAGCGGAGACAAAACCAATCGACTTCCAATAAATTCATGATTGTTTGTGGTCCACAATGGAACAAAAAAAAAACATGGTTCTGGCTTTCTACTATTAAGTTTCGTTTTTTCTATATAACGATTCTCCACCCTAGTACTTACCCACACGGAATTATTCCCCTCTATTGCTTACTACCCACTAGGGAAAATGATGTGACGCCGGCCCTGCCTTCTACTATAATTGTTATCAAGAATAAAAAAACAGAGTCAGGACAACAGACGAGACAACAGATGGGACAACAGACGAGAGAACAGACGGGACGGGGCCACAGACAGGACAGACGGGATAGATGGGACAATAAACGGGATTACAGACAAGACAGACGGATAGGGACAGGTGTGACAACAGACGAGACAATAGACGGGCTAAACGGGACAATAGACGGAACATCAGATGGGACAACAGATGGGACAACAGATGGGACAACAGATGGGACAACAGACGGGCGGGGCAACAGACAGGACAGACGGGATAGATGGAACAACAAACGGGACTACAGACAAGATAGACAGGACATACGGGACAGGTGTGACAATAGACGGGATAAACGGGACAACAGATGGGACAGACGGGACAACAAACGGGATAACAGACGGGACAGACGGGACGACGGGATGGACAGTATAGACAGGGCAGACAGGCCAGACAGGGCAGACAGGCCAGACAGGGCAGACAGGCCAGACAGGGCAGACAGGCCAGACAGGACAGACAGGACAGACTAGCTAGACGGGACAACAGACGGGATAAACGGCACAGACGAGACAGACGTGACAAACGGGATAGACGGGATGAATAGGATAGATAGCGCAGACAGGACAGACGGAACAAACGGACAGATGAAACAACAGACGGGACAACAGATGGGACAACAGACGGCCTAACAGACGGGACAACAGGCGGAACAACAGAACAGACAGATGGGATAGACAAGATATCAGACGGAATAGACGGGACAGGCGGAACAGACGGGACAAACGGGATAAAAGGGGATGAACGGGACAGATGGGACGGATGGGACAGACGAGACAGATAGACAGGTTGAACAGACAGATTATTGCCTAAATTCTAGACTTTATGAGTTTAAATAGAACCAGACTACATTTAGTGACTAATTTGGATATTTTGTCTTAATTTTTTCGTGAGCTTTTGATTGCTAGTTTTGACGTAGAGTTTCGTCTTTGAGGAAAGTCCATTTGAGTTTAAAATTGAAGTCTAAAATGAAAATCGAACGAATTCGTGTCCCATTTCAAATGCTTGTCATTCGGTTAGTTTACAACGGATTTTATTCGTTCGTGTAGCAATCGGGGTAGCAAAAATCAGCTATGAATCCACTCAAATGCAGAAAAAATTGTAATTTGATTAGGCGAACTATTGTACTATTGGAAATTGCCAAGCTTTGTAGAAACGCAGATTTTGACTAATTAGAGATTAGCTACATGCATGCATACGATTCATTAACGCTGTCCCTAACATGGTTATAACAGGTATAACAGAATATTATACCTAACCGACTGGGAATGCACTCTTTGGGCTATATAAGAGCCTACTTTCGCTTGAACAAAACAATTTTACAAGCGAACGGTGCGAGGGAAGCACAGTGGTAAACAAGGGCAAAAAGAGGAACTTTATTTCAGTTAATAGTGTCTTCGGAACGACAGTTTTTGTTCATGACCAGCATAAACTAATTGTGAAAATTCTGAAAAGTTTACCCCTAAAACACTGTGTTAGGAGCTAGAGGAATATTTTATTCGGCAAAGTTGTAGAATATATAAAAATATGAAACTTTGCTGAACTCACAAAATTCTTAGCCTCATTGGGTACAAAGCTATAAACTATATTATATGTAAGTTACTTGAAATTTAATTTTATAAGAAAACACAAAAAAGAGGCTTTTCCTTACACAGTAATCTTTAAGCTCATTTTTTCGATAACATTATGAACTTATAGGGTAAAAAGAGTCAAGTGGAATCATGATGTCAATACTATTTCTTAAAGTTTAGCTCAAACAACTATTGTAGGTTCCATTTGTCCCAATTCACCCATATCAGAGTACGACGTGCAAATGTAACAATAGGATTTCAAATACGAACAATACTAACGTTTTTTGTGTTACAAGATAAATGAATGGTTTGTTCGGTAAAGTTGTAGGACATGGTGAAATAGGAAATTAGCTGCATTTTATAAGAAAACGTTGTTCTTAAGAAGCTTTGAGGCACACAAAACACACATTTTGTCGCGGACCAATTATCTCCAGAACTGTTTTCTTATTAAGTTATAGAATATTTTAGCTAAATTTCCGATAACTTTGCCAACTTATAGGGTAAAAACACGTGGATTCGGGCAGATCGAATTTATAACAGTTTGTAGTACTTGAGCTAAACATTGAGGATACATATTAACATCATGATTCGACATCATGAATATATCGAAAAAAAAAAGCTAAAATATGCTATAACTTTATAAGGGAAAGTCCTGGATGTGTGTCCAAACAACGTTTTCCTGTAAAATGTGACTAACAAAAGTTAAGTACAAAAAAACTAAATTCTATGGAACTTCCATATAATATAGTTTTTAATTTTGTATCTAATGAGGATAGGAATTTTATTTGTTCAGCAAAGTTTAGTATTTTGATATCTTCTATAACTTTATCGATCTCCTCAAACAAGAAGTTAGTTTTTTTTTAATTTAAATACAGTAACCTATTTATAACTTTTATAAATTTGAGATTATGCGGGTCAATTGTTTCGAAGACACCATTAATCAAGGATAAAAGTGAAAGGGGCAGTGGAATTAGGTTCCACTTTTTGTCTTATTGGACCACTTTAAAATGGTCACATTTTAGAAGTAGCAGCAGACTCTCTATTCCTGTTAGTGTCGGCAGGCACTTAAAGGCATATAGGAATCTCCTTTCAGCTCAAACAAATCATTTCACTAGCGGACGGTGTGACAGACGGCCACATCTTAGCAGCAATTTCCGATTAATGTATAAAATTTCAGATAAACCAACAAACTGTCCTTTTCAGGACAACCAAATGAATGATTGAAGATTGAACATTTCTCTTAACTGGTTTTGCATTTGCATTGCAACTTGTAATCCGCCTGTTAAAGTTTATTAAGTAGTTCCAAGTTATGGCTTTGCACACAACCCTTCAAGTTCTCAATGTTCAAACATAGTATTTCTGATCAGTTTTCACTGCTCTTCAAACTACAAAACAATAAAACAGAACCAAATCCTCAAAAATGGTTCTGGTTAGAGACTTGTCTAACAAAACGTTGGTGGTTCGCTTCCAGAATAAACTTTCTAGGCCTTTTTCTCATTACTCTAGTTGTAATGACAATTTTTCCCTACTCATATCCTGATATTTTTGGAGACCATTTGACACTTATTCATGATCTACTGTGGGTAATAATTCTTAATAACTTACAAAATCGAACACCCCTAGGCGGCCGATATTTCAGCACTCTTTTTACGGGCAATCTGTTGAGCTTTAATCCTCTCCCATGCGGACCGCCATCAGTCTTGTCTCCTATGTGGACACTTACTGCGGACTACCGGTATGCAGATCCCGAGAGACGACAGCTAGAACCGCATTTTCTCAGTGTGCAACCATCCTTCCGGTCGGTGCTCGGGCATGAGGCAAATGTACCGGAACGAACAATGGAATGAACGAACGAATATGAAAACATGCACATATCCATCCACCACAATTACTTGGACACCAAAACAATGGGAAGAATGATAAATAAGGCATTTCCCTCTGTAAGGTTGTTATTGTTGTTGCCGCCGCTCGCCGTTCGGATGCCGAAGTCGCAGTAAAGGAAAACTCACCACCGCTGCTGTGCCCTTCTCTGCACTTGACGGGCATTTATTGAAGTGGTCGGCTGCAACCTG
The DNA here is from genome assembly GCF_029784165.1 of Wyeomyia smithii. Taxonomy (NCBI): domain Eukaryota; kingdom Metazoa; phylum Arthropoda; class Insecta; order Diptera; family Culicidae; genus Wyeomyia; species Wyeomyia smithii. Next base: position 264,723,007 of record NC_073696.1, on the reverse strand, counting down.
CCAGGGTGAAACTTCAGGAAACGATTATGTGAGTGCGAGTGTGTATGTATAGTTAGATGGATGGATGGATGGATGCAGCTACTGCCTCAAGCCATTCCGTAGATTCCGCCATTCCCCCCATCCTGGGGGCAAGGCCACCAGTAGAAGAGATCCGTGGCGATTGCTGCACTGCACGAAGTATTACCACACGAGAGTGCTTTCATAAATTTGAATAAATAATATTAAATGCAGCACAGAAGTGCTTGTACGGGGCAGCATCATTGCATAGATTGTGGACGATAATAATATTGACGCTAAGCTTGGTATGCTCTCGTCGTTGGATGGGCCGCTTAAATTGCAATCCGATCAGGCACATACGCCATTAATAGGAAATAATGAGCCTGACAATGAGAGGTTCTTGTGACCGGCACGGGAATCGCTATTTGAAGGAGGATTCTCCCCTTCTCTTTTGACCTTGTACCCCACACTGCTTTTCCTCTACCGTCCGGGTAGCATTTCGTCACGTCACGCGTAATGCCTCGTTAATTTGAAAAGGGGAATTAACGTTCGCACAAGGCCAATAGAATCAATCCGCCGAGGCCGTCGAAGCCACATGCCGCGGGCCAGCTAAACATGTGATGATGAACAGGACGCGCTCGGGTCAGTCAATATATTATGGCGCGCGATTAGACATTCCGGCGCTGATGAATCAACAATGAGGTTTGTTTGAACTTTCGGATAATTCATGACTATAATGGTCTGCTGCACTCTAGCTTCAGGGCGATTCGGGATCGATTTCGAGTAGAAATTTGATTGGATCTAGTGAGATAACAAGTATTCATCCGATGCACTGCTATGGCTAAGAGAACTTCTTTTTATAATTTAATCCTGCAAATGGGTGATATAATATTGAAAACCCAAACGCAGAGCAGGAAAAAAATCCGTTACCGCTACCAAACATAACCTAAAGCAGTTGATGATGGTCCCACCTCATACCCCTACATCGGTTTGAGCTGGTCGATTTATCTAAGTAAGATATTATATAGAGTCATACAATGTAACCAGTTGACAAACAAATAACGGACTGGTTATTAATACAGACATAGTAACCCTTCAAAAGAATACCAATAATTTTAAAATAAATAAAAAATAAACGATTTTTCAATAACATTGATCTAAGGCTCGTCCAGAACGTTTCCAACCCGAAAATTATCTGGACTTGGTTAGGAATTGAACCTAGCATTTAGGAGCGTTAACTAATCAGAATTGGTTCTGGATAACGATCCAGAACTACGAGAGAGATCCTATGACACTAGAATTCCCGATAACGAGCTCTACAGTCCACAGGCAAACCCAAGCCTTTTCAGTTTTTTTCTCCGAACCCTTTTTTTAAATCGTAAAAGCAAATAAATTAAGAAAATAAAGGTGACAGCAACCCAAAAAGCAACTTATCAACCCGTTATGCTTTTTGTTTCAATATCAGGGGTTTAAACCTGATGTACTCAATATCCAGATTGCCTATGTCAGTCTACGCGCGCGTGACTCAAACATGTGTAGCCGACTCATTTTATTTAACTCTAATATTGATTATTATATAACTATATTCAAACAAAAATCCATCATCATCAATGAACATAATAACTTAATGTACCCAATAAATTAGAAAAAAAAGTTTAAATTTTACAATCTTCGTCATTAATTTACAAAAAATTCTATATAATCTGTCTACAAGACAGACTTTATGTGTGAAATACAAAGCCTTTTAAGCTCCGCCATTGTTGCTAAACGTTTTACTTGTCTTGGCATCGAATTGAAAAAGTTTATTCCTTTGTACAACAGAGAGTTCTGTGATCTTCCGAATAAAAATGTGGTGTTCTAGCATCATCCGCGTTTCTAGTGCTGTACCTATGAAAATCACTTCCTCTATCAAATCGATCACACAAATAGCGAGGCAGCATATTATTCAAAATCTTATATAGAAACACCATTGTCAAAAAATATACTCTTTGCTTCACAGAAAGCCATTGCAATGCGTCCAGCATAAAACTCGAGGAAGTGTATCTATTACATCTTAATATTAATCGCATTACTTTATTTTGTAAGCGCTGCAGTCTCAACATTTGTGTATTGTTTGCAAGAAATATTTTGGATGAACAAAAATCTATATGTGGTGAAATGATTGACTTATAAAGACTAATTTTACTACTAACAGTCAATTCATTTTTCAAACGGCACAAAATACCGGATTTTTTCGCCATTTTCTTGATGACATTATCTATGTGAGACTTGAAAGTTAATTTGTCATCAATAATAACTCCAAGATACTTTAATTCACTTACGCGATCAATCGTCTCACCATCAATTACAATGTTCACGTCTGGTCTGGAGTTGGCAGAAGAAATAATCAAGTACTGTGTTTTACTGATATTCAATTTAAGCTATTTAAACTTTAACCAATTCGCCAGATAATGTAAATCTTGATTCAAAAGTGCAACAATATCGTTTGGATTTTTCGCTGCAATGAACAGAACAGTGTCATCGGCAAATAAATTTATATCGCAAAACCGTAAAACTCGCTTCATGTCATTAATATAAATTATGAACAAAATGGGCCCCAAAAAACTTCCTTGCGGTACACCAAGTGTATTAGCAATGGAATCCGATTCAAAATCATTAAAACGAGTCTGCTGAGTTCTAGCACACAAATAGCTTTCAAACCATTTATATGCTGTCCCTACGATACCAAAGCGCTCCAATGTTTGCAACAATAAGGGCCTAGGAATTGTGTCAAAAGCGCGTTTTAGATCCAAAAATACAGCAAGAAAAGTTTCTTTAGCCTCGAATTTTTCTTTCCATTTTGCTAACACCAGATTCAATGCAGACTCACAAGAGTGCCCCTCTCGATAACCTGATTGCTCTGGAATTAGCAAATCATTACGATTTAAATAATCCATCAGCTGGCCTTTTACAACAAGTTCTAATATTTTCTCTAATGTGTGCAACATGTTAATGGGACGGAACTCTTCGGCTTTATCCGTCCCAGTAATCTTGGAGATAGGAACCACAAGTGATTTCTTCCAAACTTCAGGCACGTGCCCTGTTTGCAGTGATTCATTAATAAGGTCCAGCAGATCGTGTCCAATGACATGAAAGCAATCTTGTATTACTTTTGCGTTGACATTGTCGATACCAGCCGATCTCTCCAAAGAAAAACAAATATCTTTCAACTCTGCAAAAGTAATAGGATGAAAACCATCAAAGCTACAGTTATTATTGATCGGCTGTATTATCTCGTCCGGCTCATTGACCAAATCAATGCTTTGATTTATCGATTGAACACTGTTAACGAAATAATTGTTAAATTTATTTACTATTACTCGCGCCGATTGTTCTTCTAAGCCATTAAAAGTTATGGATTGCGGGCTACAATCTTTACCTTTCATTAGTTTCTTTAAAATTTTCCATAACTGTTTGCTGTTATTTTGATGTTGATCAATCTTCCGCTGTATATATTCACACCGAGCCTTTTTCAAGGCACGTGAATACATGTTACGCGCCGCGGTGTACCTATACCAATCATCGTTACTGTTACTTCTGTAAAACTGCTTGTACCTTTTATCTCTTTTTCGTTTTAAACGCAGAAGATCTAAAGTGTACCAGCTGTTTGCATTATGCAAGTTTACATGTTTTTCTAAAACTAAACTATTGGTAATTCTTTCAGCATTCTTTCAAATCACCAGTTACTGGTTGAAAATCCAAGCTTCTCGAAACAAGTTGAGACACTGCTTGTTTCGAATATCTGTTCCAGCACTTTATCTTTACATTATCGTCACGGTTTTGGTCATTCTCAATAAAAACAAAAATTGTCTCATGATCTGTAATTTTGTAATCGGCCTCTGTAAAGGAATCAACATTATCAAAATTTGAAAACACGTGATCTATTAATGTACGAGATTGTCTGGAAATTCTTGTATATTGACAAACAGTTTGTCGCAAATTGAAAAAATCTGCTAATTGCTTTAATTGATTTGAATTTGGTTCATTAAGCCAATTAATATTAAAGTCACCAGCGATAACGTTTAATTTATTTAAATCTACAAAACTCTCCCACCAGTTATCTAAAATTTCCAAAAAACGCTGGTCACTTGAACTGGGGGAATGGTATACAATTCCGAAATTTCCCATCGTCATGCCTCTTTCAACTGATATACCCAGGAACCAATTGTTTTCAACACATTCGTTTAACCGAGTGTTGAATTTAACAGATTGCTTGGCGTAAATAGCAACCCCTCCAGTATGTCTGGAGTGTGAAAGGCAAATAGCAACTTTGTAACCCGGTATGTTATATTGATCAAATGCATCAGCTTCTACTATATGAGTTTCAGCCAGCAATACTAACATCGGACGGCATAATTTGTAGATAAACCAGCCATATTTAGATAAACTATCTCTCGCTTCCTCTCACATTGCATTTGCTTCAGCTGCTATTTACTTAACAACATGTTGCTTTTTTTTTTTTAAACAGTCTCCAATATACCGGACACTGCGTGCTAAATGCTGTAGTTTAATTTATGTACCCAGGCGCAACCATTCTTACCAAATCGGGCCCGGTGCGACGCGGTTGATTGCTTCCGTCGTCGTTAGGAAGTTTCGTTTCTGCCGCATCTGCAGCACGTCTCGTTAATTTATCAAATTCAAATCCTATTTACCTGTAAAAAGGTAACCGGTCATCAAAGCGAAGGAACAGACTTCCCACAGCAAATTGGTCATTTTCCATCGGGAGGCCGAGACCCGAGAGAGGTGGTCGCTGTCGTCGTTTTCATCGGAAAAACGTGACATCATTTGTAGACCAGCAACTGTCGCACGTAGTTATTAGTTCGAAACCGAGCCGCTAGTGCCTCTCAGCAGCAGCAGCAGCATGCCCATTCATCAACGAAATGGTTGAAATTTATCACTTTATTACCATCATGTCTGGGATTTGCGGATATCGGATTTGAACCATCCATCAGGATCGTTTACGGGAAACAAAACTTTTCGCTGTAATCCATCAGGAAACCGTACTTCTGAACCGCCACCGCAAGCTGCCGCTGGAAATGTGCGCTCACGAAGTTTTTAACGAAATTTATTAGCAAGGAAATTTAAGTTGTAATTGAATTTACACCTCTGCTGCCATGCGCCAGGCCAAAATAATGTGCAAATCGTCGGTGAGAATCCCCTACTGCGAAGGATAGTACACGGAAGGGAGACACTACTTGCGACATCAACTGTTTCAATTATGCACCTAGTCAAACTGTTATAAAATAATTTAAATTTCTTCCCTGCTGTCTTGTGCTAGTGTTTATCACTCGCCCCTCACTGCGGGAGGGGTTCGCGTACTGTGTGCTCTCGGTTTTCCATTATATGCCGGTACTTTTCCACCGGCCTCCGTACGGGACCTCCGTGATCGGAGTTGGCAATTATACAGCCGCCCGGTGCGGTCCGTAAATGGTATGCGCTTCGGACGGACCATGAATAATAAATGCGGTAATATTGTGTGACCCTCGGAAACTCCGTTTCCGTCCGTTTTTATGCTGACATAAATTTAAAATTTTAGGTTTGTTTGTTAACTCGGGGGGTAAGTGTTGCGACCGGCGCACAGTGTGTCCAAATCGAGAAACGGACGGCAAAACTATTTTTTCAAGTCCAATGTTATCCATATATTCTAGAAAGTTGCTTCGTTTTCTGCTATCCTTCATATGCTTTAATGGAATCAGTTACAGCTTTTCGAGTTTCAACTCAAATAAAAAAAGCCTTTAAAAACACTTTTTTCCAGTTTTTATTCATGAATACTGTATATAAAAACCAATATATCACTAGAAATTGTTCATCTTGATTTACCACGTTACTCTCAATATTATACAGTCATGTTTTAGGCCTTAGAGTTGAACGTATGGATGAAAAACTGCTTTTAAAAAGCCTTTTTAGAAAACATCTTGTTGCTCTGAAATATCAATCTCTAGAGGTTTGAGGTTTTCAGCAAACATTTTTGTAATAAAATTCTACACAACTTTGCAGAAAAAACTATCCGTCTAGCAAGTCACGTTCAAAAGTTAGGTAAGGCGCCCTCTATACGGCGAAATTTGTAACTGATTCCATCAAAGCATATGAAGGACAGCAGTAAACGAAGCAACTTTCTAGAATATATGGATAAGATAGGACTGGAAAAAATAGTTTTGCCGTCCGTTTCTCGATTTGGAAACACTGTGCGGCGTAGAGCAGTATAAGTAAACTTTTTCGTTTCAGCGTTAAACGTTATCAAAGCGAAGTCGAGAACGATGAATTTCAGTAAATTCTCAAGCTTAAATGCATCGGAATGAGTTTACAATAATTTAGGATCACTTCAAAAGACTAGAATACAAAAAGTTGCTCTTTCAGGTGATGTAGGAATTGTGAGAGTTCGAAATCATTCTTGCAAATAGATACTATTCTTGGTTGAACATTTTATTGGAATTTGTGTTTGTTCGCTGTCATATGTATTTACCTTTACTTACCATATATGTTGTTATTTTTTCAACAATAAGTCACAATTACACACTGTAGCGCATTTCCACACGAAATTGGTAAATGATAAAATTTGAGTTTTATTTGATTTCAACGAAACTTTGTAATACTTTTGACAGGAGGGCACATGACTTTTTTACATGAATTTTATTATTTTGACTCAAACGTTATTTGTAAAAGGGCGTATCAGTTTGAATAGGCGAAATTTTTGAACAATTATATCTCAATAACTTTGATCTCTACTGAAATGTTTTATTAAATTTCTAAACATAAACTAACAAATAGAGATTTTTTGATTCTTTTCAAATTTAAACCAAGTGAAATTTCTGTCGCTTAGAAGCTTTAAAAACTTGCTGCAAGATGGAGTAAAAATTGTTTATGAATTTTTCGGAACAGTGAATTTTTGCGTATATTGAATATTTTTCTATGTAAATTTTGGTAGCAAATAATAATGTATTTCAAATCAGACATGCTTTCAGTCAGTACACCCCTCAGTGGATTTTTGTTCCATTCAAGTGAATGAACGAGGACTCAAACTGGTCTAGATATTTTTAATAAAATAAGATGATTTTTTTAAGTGGAATTGAATTAAGTTGTCCATTGATGTGAACTTTTGTAATAAATAAATAAGATGAGTTAAATAAAAACTAACAATAAAATTAGGAGAGTTTAGTAGTCGCGAGGGTACAGAGTCCGCTTTGACAAGCGGGTGATCATGAGCTTTTATCCTAGTAGAATCAGCCCATTCGATATGAAAGGACTCAAGTATGATATATTCACAGGCCCATCCACACGAAAACTTCCTCTCAGACTGAAAAACTCACATTTAACCTCAAATGCCTCAAAAATCAAAAGTTACTGATCACGGTTGGATCTACAAAAAAAAAAAAAAACAAATAATTTAATGCCGTACATCCGAAGTGCAGATTCAAATTTAGTTCATTTTGGTGAAAAACCTATCGAGCGATACGGCATTAAACCCTTTACGACCCGACCTTTTTATATTTTGCACAAACTTTTTAACATGTTTTCGAGTGAGTAGTTTTTCAATGTCATATAGTGTAATTTTGTCCTAATGTAAATCAATTTGTACGTAAAATGTGAAATATATTTTAGGCCCTGAGGATGATCCCAGAGAAAGACCGAAACGTTGGTGATGAGCAGATGGAAATCAACGCAATTTATTGGACTGCAAGCCGAAATATAAATCCCTTAAGAAATAAATTAAACTTGGCTGTATTTTATCGCCACCATAAAAAAAGTCGTGGAGATAAGGCCAAACCAATACCATACCTAAAAACACGCGTCATGCTGAAAATCCTTGTGAATAAATTTTGATGGTGATCGGATTTTTGCCTTTAGAATCGAAATAATGCATCTCACTTTTTCTCATACTAATTAAAAAACATCACAATGACACAAAAACATGCCCGAGATAGAGTAAAACTAATTTATTACTGACACTCCCCGTACTGAAGAACCTCTATGTGAAAATTTCCGCGGTAATCGGTTCAGTAATTTTTTACTCTACAGGAAACAGTCAAGTGGGCAGACAGGCATTTGCTCCTATAATAAATATAAATATTTCAAGAGGCCCGAACTGGTTTGATTGATTTTCTCGATCGATTTTTTATTTGGATGGAGTAGTTCAGTTTCAACCACTTTTCTTTATATGTTATTCGTCATTGTTGTGAGAGGACCCACCTCTTTTGTAAGTTGTGTCATTTTCGCAGCTTCGCAGGACGCAAACCGATTCTGTTTCGTTTTTAATACGAATGAACGCAAAATGAACCTTATTTCGTATTGGCAACCAATGGAACCGGGCTGTAGGAACTCTTAGCGACGCCTCAAAATAACAAGTTGTTTTGCGTTGCGGTTTAGGAGGAAGACAATCTTTCTTCTCGTTTTGGATGGAAGAAGATAGCAGAAAATGTAGTGCACTCTCAGCCATGCAATAGTTTATTACGCTGTTGCGTGTTGCATATTGCAGCTGTGCGGCTGGGGGACTGGTTGCAGTCATGAGAATAGAGTTCTAAATGCTGCTATTAATTATTGCTTGAGGCGTTCCAACATTTCGAATGAAATATAATCTGAAACAAATTAATCATTTTAATTCAACTTGATTTAATTTTATTTTATTTTAATAGCAGTTACAGCGGTGTCATCGGTGGCAGCGGTGGTAGTAGGGGCGGCGATAAAGATTGATAGTAGATACTAATGACCAAAGGCCGATATTTGCTTATTGGAGACGTCGAGGTAAAGGACAGTTAATGTCCGAAACAAGATTTATTTTTAATAAGCTGATGTGTTTTCTCAACAAAATTTTGAAGGAGTTCATGTTGCTAGCAGTTTTTTATACTTGTGCTGAAGTTTAATGGTTTTTAAAGCCATTATACGTGATCTCTTTTTGTTCGCCGCATCTAGTAATTCGCCCTGGCCAGCGAGAAATTTCCGGTTTGTCTTGCTGCATGACTGTATTGAATCTTTCTTACGACAATATTGTGATGCAGATCAGTATCTGGAATTTGTACAGAGCTTTTATAGGCAAGACCACGTCCTTTTCACGAGAGTACAGTTGAAACATTGATGACCAGAAAAACAGCGGATATAAATAACCTGAATTGTATGCAGATTCGATTCGCAGGCAGAGACCCAAACAGCAACCAAATATTACAGCCATGAGTGGATTGACGATGTGTACAGCTGAAACAGCCATTTTTGCGGAATAACGAGGTAACTTTCCGAGGTAGCCTTTGGGTACCTTTGTAGAAGATGGATGTATCGTTGGCAAACAAACAGAGACTACCTTCCAGCTCAAGTTTGCAGATGAACAAAAGAAACAAAATTGGGCCAAAGTTGCTACCATGGGGAACACCTGTCCAATGAATATTTTAATGTGCATTTGGGCGGATCCGTAGCTGCAAGAATCTGTTGAAAAATAGTCGAGCAATGAGCCATTGAAAACAGGACAAATTTCGTCCCTTGTTCCGTGTTAAATTTTTATTTTGCATCCTTGTAGCGGGATTATCTCAGAGACGTAGTCCTACCTCAAAATATTTAGAATAAAAAGTATGTGAAATTTGCATTTGCATTTGCATTTACAATGTAAAATTTGCATGAAAATCTGCATCATTGCTTTCGAACTTTTGAACATCCTTTTCCAGCCTTGTAGATTACGGACATACCTATATGTGAGCGTTTATTGCTTTCTAGAAACTGGAAGACGTCATCTTAGGGCACAAATAGGCTTATGTAGTATTTTTTCAGCTTTTTACAGCCTTCAATAAACCGTATTTCGCCTTCTTGGGTTTTTTTCAAAATGGCATCGAATATTGATTTTTAGTTTTTGGGCTTAGTTTCGGCTCTTGAAATATTATTATGGGGGAGTAAGTCTCCATTTTAGCGTCGAATGTCGATATTTGGTCTTTGGACGTCAATATGTGCTTATTGCATGGTGTATGATCGGTTTTTGATAGATAACTTGTCCTTCGCCCCTTTACTTTCGATAAGTTAATGACCATCATCATCACCATCATTATCTTTGGATACCCTCAGGGCCCGAGGAATACAGCCCTATGTGCCAGTTCGTGATATCCCGCTCAGCGAAACTTGCCATACATGCTTCATGTTTATAGCTACTTGAAGAGCATCAAGGTGCCAATTTAACAGCGAAACAAAAAAAAAACATGTTAGTTTTAGTATTAGATTTAGTTTCAGCTCGTAGTCGGCAGCGAGGGTAAAGAATTTGCCTTTAGATTATAAGATATTCTGGACCATAAGGCATTAGATTTAATTGGCTCCGTAAAACATTAATTTGTATTGTGTCGTGTCAAATAAATGTTGTGTGAACAGAAAAAAAAAAAAAAAACAAAAATCACCATCATTATCACGTATAAAGAATGCGCATAGCAAGTTTGGTTGAAATCGGTTCAAGCATTTTTACGCGGATTGCTTTTTCCCATTATTCAAAATCGGTACAAGATATCGACTTCATTTTCGTTTTATGCCATGAGTGCCGCATACCTCTAACAGCCATACTCCACTCGCTACCGTGTGAAGAACAAGAATGAAGCTAAATTTACCACTCGTAGTCTTTTGAATCGAGTTGAGCGTGGATTTTTGCGTTTGCGTCTCGAGAAAGAGAAACGGAACAAAACACTTTGTTGAGTCAGAATATGGTGGCAGTGGAATTTATTCTGTCCACGTTTTTTTTTTGTAAGATTTGGACCACTGCGACCATTATTTTGATCCGTATCCGTGCTCGGGAAGCAAGGCAATAGAGAGGGAAATCTATGAGAAAGCTTGACCTTGAAACTTTTCACCTATTTTCACCACTAAGCAGTAAAGCAACAATGTTCAACATTATATCAAACGATTGTCACACATTTTATCTATCCACCGACATATAAATGACTAAGATGCATTAAGTCGTTCGTCGTAGTCGTAGTCCTACGTCGAAAAATCTTTTTATACGCGGGTCCATACAAATTCGGAACGCATCCTCCACGTGAGAAAAGACCCTAATATGATAAAAATGAAAATCTGTCCGTATGTCAGGAGTAAATTCAAGAACGGATCGGCGTGAAGATTTGTAAGCAAAGGTTTTTGACGGGCAAGGAAGGTTACTATGCTGGATTGACACCCCTCATGGAAGAGAAGGCTCCCATAAAATGTAACACAAATCTCTGCGTGACTCGAGAAAATAGGCATATGGAATCAAATTTGGCAAATAGAAGTTTTTGAAAGCAAGGAATATTTCTACGGTGCTTTGATAACCCTTCCTCTCCTTGAATGGAGGGGTCGCATACGAATGAAACACAAATTTCTGCATAACCCAAGATTTCATTAAGCAAATAGAAGCAAATCTGGCATGAAGAGGGTTTAGGGTGCAATTCATATCTTCGGGGTAGTTTGATACCCCCCACAAATTACTGCATAGCTCAAGATGTAATCAAGGAACTGGGACCAAATTTTCCATGAAGAGATTTTAGGGTGTAAGACATATCTTCATGATAATTTACTACCTGTTTTAACGTTGGACTAATGTCTATTTCGAAGTTAGACGCCTCAATTTGAAAAAGTTCAATCAGTGCAAACCAGAGGAAAGTGGTTAGATTTTGAGCGCTTATCTATTAGTCATTTCTTTTCGGAATATTGAGGTTTTGGCATCAACGGATCAGAAATTCTTTTACGGTTAAATTTTTGTAACAAAAACAACTCATTGTTTGCGATACACTATTGAAAAATTGGTAAATAACATCGGTTGTCTAAATCATACCGAGCAACCAACCACTACCTCTCTTTCCAAGCTCAGCCGACACATTCACGGATACAATCGATCTGACTTTGTAAACGATTTGTTGTTGTTGTTGTTTTACTCGAGGTCTTTTTCTGTTTGAAATGCTTTTTTCATTCCTTACCATTCTCTATTCTTCGAAACTCCTCCCTCTTTCCAAATAACTGGCGAAACCTTGATATAAAAAGTACCTTTCGGACATTTCACCCCATCGTTTACGTTCCTAAACTGCACCGGTATCTTACGCGCGCCATCGAATTGAGTTTTTCATTCGTGCGTTGACCGGCAAAGCCGACAGTTCTTTCTGGAGCAGCAGAAAGCAGGTGGTGGCAAAAAATCGTCGCTCAATTATTAAAAATATTATTGAAAAAGTAATATATTTTTCAGTCACTCGCCAATAATGAAAATATATGCTGGGCTGGAGCTAAGATTTTTCTGAAGTGACAGCGTTAGTATAAAAGATCCATTCTTATAATATATGGGTCATTCCATGTCAAGTGTCCGAGTAAATACATCGACCATTTCCAATTTCGACCAAAATTTGTGAGTCGATGTATATCGAGCCGGAACTTATAAGTACAAAGTGTTGTATCGATTGGTGGACCCCTCGGCCAATGGGACTGCCTCCACTTCTGTTGCTGTGTCGAAGCCCATGTGAACGTCTTTTGACAACCAAAAGACCTGATTCTGCTAAGATTCGAACCCATGACTGTTGATATGCAGACCTAATCTATTAGTTTATAAAGAAGTCCAAGTAAGCTTTGTTTAATGAATTTTCTATAAATACCCCCAGCTCTGTTATATATCTAACTAGTTGCTAATAAACTATCACTGCGATAACAACTCGTATATCTCTACAGGTTATGGGCTCCCACAGCAGAAATAACTATAGTAACAGTTGCGTTGATTTTTAAATTTTTCGTCGAGCTCGAAGTAATTTTTTTCCGGAGGTCTTATTGTAACTAAAACGTCGCGAAATATCGTTAAAATGGAGGAAGACCGTACTCAACGAGTGTACCT